>NC_079294.1:15563776-16163776 GCF_023638135.1 Falco biarmicus | reverse complement strand
TAAGTAAATTTTTACTATCAGTCTAAAAACACCTACAACAATAATAAACTTCACCAGGGAATCTGTACTGTATTTGTAATTTACATTTAAGAGGTCAAATTTATAAATTGAAAGTTAGTTTCTATATCGTTGAATGTAACGTGCAGCATTACGTAAAGGACGACCACAAAATTCTACGTGCTTTGGCAAAACAGTTCTTCAAAGCAGACTTAGTGTGGAATTCACCACTTATGTCTTAATGATTAAGACATGCACAGAAGATTGACAATATATGCCTAATACACAGAGGACAGCAGCAAAAAAGCAATTAAGCACATACTGTAATAAATGAAAATATTTCTTTCAAAAACAGTGTAACTGCTGAACATGCATCTCTGCAGCAGAAGTGGCAATGAGATTAGAATACTCTTTTCAAAGAGTTTGAAAATACTTGAAAAATTGTAAATGTTTGTTGACAAGGAAGACAACTTATACTAATTTTGACACATGTATGCTTGATGGCGTATGTTGTTACACAATAACAAATATTGGGATGATAAGTTAGTACCATGCAAAAGAGTAAGACTCTTATCTTAATGCAAGTAAAAAACCATAGAAAACTACACACACAATTTGTTAATACTGCAAAGTTTTTCCCTTTCCCTGATACTTCATAAAGGAAATAATCAGTTTCTTTAGCAATTCTCACATGAAAGAATTTTATCCTAGCATGCAGCTGGCTAAAAAATACTTTCAACCTCTGATAAATTATAAACTTCTAAAACATCTCTCCCACGCTTCTTTCAATACCAGTAAGTGAAGGATTAATTTTTTTTATGTACACAACAGTTCATACAGCACATTAAAAGACACTGTGGCAGCGTGCTCTACCTTTTCAAGAGATACAAAATCTGTTCTGAATCTCCTCTAGGATCCCATTGCCTACACAATAGACTCAAGGTGCATCATCCTTATCATTCAAATTATTCACCATGACAGAATTAATAAGAATTGTAAGAAATTGTATTTTCCTCTTAACTTTTATAAATAGACTAATTAAGTCAGTAAGTGCCATTTGACAGTAGAAATGGTTTCTCCTTGCATTATTATTTTTTCTTTTTCAGTTCATCAAAATTCCTGCACAGAGTGTTGTTCACGTTATGCTTCAAAACCTTCCCAAGAGGGTCTTGAAAATTCTACAGAAATACTGGGCTTACATGGACAAATGGAGTCTACTGCAGCAAAAACAGCTAAGTATTTATTTTGATTATATTTTGTATGTTAGCGTCTAGAAAGAATACACATAACTCAGGAGATCCGTTATCTGCACTTACAGAGAAGAGAAATGATGTATTGTGAGGAAATTCAGAAAAGGGAGACAAAGAATGATAATAAAAACTACTTAAATTGCAATAACTAAAATAACAAGCATTAAGTTATGGCTATGTGACTTCTGCCGTGCAGTGTCAAGCAAGCTTAACTCACTAGTCAAGCTATAAAAACTGGTCATGCGGATTCCTGTAGGCTTTCCATTTGCAAAATAAACCATGCTTGCTTAAAACACAAAGGTTGGGTATCCACAAAAGTAGTTTAAACAAGTTTAATTGGCTAACCCTGAACCCAGTTAGCTGTCAGAATGTGACTGAGGAACTCATTAAACCCTGTATCGGAATTGCTTCTGATAGTGTGCCTGTAACAGTTTTCCAGGGACCAGCTACAGCTGGTAGGATGAAATCTATTGGACTTGCATCTTCCTACTGCAAGATGTTCTTCTGTTTCATTTGAACATACGATTACGTTATTGAGTAGTTATGCCCTGGGTATGCCTGGCAGATAAGTATTTTCATATACTAATGTGATTTTGCTAACTTGCTCCATTATGTGCTTTTAATAATTCACATATGTTCTGTTCTTCATGAAAAGACAGTGTACTTGCATGTGGGTTTTTTTTTTTTTTGTTTTGTTTTAGACATATTATTTCAAATCTTTGAAGGTTTTCCTGGACACTGTTCTGGTTTTTATACGTCCCATTCAGAAATGCCTTAATGCACTGTACTGAAACTCATGAAAACCTCAGAGATGAAGGAGTCTATGGTTATACAAATAAGCCCACATGTTGGTTTAAACAAAACCACCCTTTACTATCACCACTTCCTAGAAACCCTCTAGCTCTGTGTTCTCTAGGGATTCCAGCCAGCCCTTCTCTTCATTCCCTGCAATTAAAAAAAATAAGATCCCTTATTACTACCATTCCCTCAGCCTTTCCATCATGGTTTTACATTGACTTTATTAGCAAGAAAAATTCTGAAGCTATTTTATTTGGAGAGATCTCTAGATTCCCCTGACACAAGTAGCTGCACTTGCAGTCTGACTTGGGGATTCAGTGTGTCTGGCAAAATGATACTCCGTTGCATTCCAATCCTTGGAATGTCAACAGTATGACAGATTTTAATACAATTTCTAGTAAGATAGGTATTAATATTTACAGAGATAAAGAATTTGATTGGAACTTGGTACAGCTAGAATGGTTTGACAAGTCATTGTAGTTCATAGCGTGTGCTGTCAGCCACTAATCCTGCTATGATCCATTTCAGATAGAAACTACGCTGTAAAATAAAAAAAAAAGAAATAAAAGCTTCGTGTCATTTTAATAGTCATATTTATATATGCAATATAGAAATATCATATTTAATAGAAGCAAATCTCTGAACTGAAAAATTCCTGATTTGAAGACAGCAGATACTGAAATATCTCGCTACAGGACAAGGAATATTAGCAGAGCTGGTGAAATATTAATTACGAACACTGCAAAGATTTTTTTTTTTTTTTTTTTTATGGAAGGGATGGCCAAAGAATCATAGAACGATTTAGGTTCGAACGGAACTTAAAGATCATCCAGTTCCAGCCCCTTGCCATGGGCAGGGACACCTTCCACCAGACCAGGTTGCTCAGAGCCCCATCCAGCCTGGCCTGGAACACTGCCAGGGATGGGGCATCCACAGCTGCTCTGGGCAACCTGTGCCATTGCCTCATCATGCTCACAGAAAACAATTTTTCCTAATACCTAATCTAAATCTACCCTCTTTCAGTTTAAAGCCATTACCCCTTGACCTGTCACTACATGCCCTTGTAAAAAGTCCCTCTCCAGCTTTCTTGTAGGCCCCCTTTAGGTACTGGGAGGCTGCTCCAAGGTCTCCCTGGAGCCTTCTCTTCTTCAGGATGAACCACCCCAGCTCTCTCAGCCTGTCTTCATAAGAGGTGCTCAAGCTTTATGCTCATCTTCATGGCCCTCCTCCGGACTCACTCCAACAGGTCCATGTCCTTCTTATGTTGGGGGTCCCAGGGCTGAACGCAGTACTACAGGTGGGGTCTTATGAGAGCAGAGGGGGAGAATCACCTTCCTCAACCTGCTGGTCACAAAGAACAGTTTCTTTTATTTTTTGACCAATTAGAATGAAAATTAGGACATCTGTTTACCTTTCATTTGGGTTAAACTTAAGCCTTCTGACATTACATTAGCATGATTAGGAATGGAAAAGCTGCTTACAGCATAGGGCATGAAACTTTAAAATGGTTGAGTTAAAGTTGTTACAAGCATACTTTAAAATAAAACCCTATGCTGTTCATTAGAGACAGCTGAAATATTTGATGTTAAAACCGAAGTCCATTTACCTTGCTATTTATAAATTATTCTCTATTCATAATCTTGTGAAATTTCACACGACCTGAATGCCTTGCTTATTTCTTGCATAATAACCACAAATCACATGCTTTTCACAGGCTATCACTTCTCCCCTGAAACGCCAGGTTCTCTTGCCCTTTGAGGGTCAGAGTGGTCTGACCTATCCTCATTTCTTCACTGTGACTCCTTGGTCTCTCCGTGCCTCCTGGGCTCACTGCATGACTTCTCTACTGGGTGTCACCCATGAGTAGTGGTTAAGCCTTGTTTCTAAAACATACTCCTCATCCTATTCCGTGTTGTTCTTTTCAATTCAAATGACAATCCCAATGCTTGATTCCTGAATTCCAAAAGCAGGGACAGGAAAGGCTTTGAACAGCTCTTTAATTTCATTCAGCTGAGTTAAGAAAACAGCTCAACTTAGGCTGCCTGAAATGCTGTTTGCAGTATGAATTCCTATAGCCAATACCATTGCAGAATACAAGCATTTCTGATGCTTTATTAGGATTTATCTTCTTTTCCTTGAATTACTTATTCCATGCTTTTAGGAGGGAGGGTTTGTGTGTTTCAAAACGACAGTTTAATGAAAGCTGACACCAAGGCACCCTGTGTGGCTCTGACACAGAGATGCTTTGTTCCTTACACTAAACCAAAGAATGTCAGAAAACTGAGCAAAAGGCAACAGACTTTTTCCTCACAGTTGCTGAAGCCTGTGACAAAAGCCATGCATACACAGCATTCTCCCAAATACCTTAAACTGCATCCTTTCATTGCATTGATACAAATGCATTCAGCCTGAAAGCTGACAGCTTCTTGCACAGTGCTTGTAAAATCCAAGTAGAAAAGCAATGAGATTTTATTGCTGCCTTTGCCCAGCTTTCTCTGGTGTCCCTCTTCTCTAGAAGCATTTTGCAAGAACAGATTAGGCTTCGCAGGCAGTGTACACCATGAAAGATATTATATTGCTAGAGCAGGAAGGAAAAAAAGAGTCTTTGACAGAAGCCTACTTTTGTTTCTGATGCTTTTAACAAAACAAGAAATTAAAAATATTTCCATTGCAATCCTGACATTTTCTACTAGGAATAGAGAGATCGGGGTTTTATATTCTTAGATCTCTGTTCTATTCCTGCCCATTAATTTACTGTAAATGACTTCTGTGCCTTAGTTTATAGCTGTATGAAAGAAATTTGGTACTTAATTTTGAAATCCTGTTACAGAAGGGTGAAAAATACTACATTCAAGATAAATACCTTGTATTATTACAGCTTCAGCAGAGACTTTGGAGAAAAACCTTTAGCAAGATTAAGGAAGAAACACCCAGGTTGGTGATCTAGCACTCTGAATTTCTGACTATGAAATCTTGTTCTAAATCTTTTCAGATATGCTCAACACCTTCACCAGAACTTTGCCCTTGCGATGTGAAGTATCCTTATTTTACATGCAGTGCATGTCTACATCTTCATCTACAAACAGTAACAAACTGCAGTCAATAAATAACAGAACAGAACACGAGCTGTTCAAACCCCAAATGGCAAGGGCTAAACATCGTAGTTCATGTCAGCCTTAAAAATGCCAAGAGTTTAGCTGTGGAGACATCTTTTAGGATGAGGGACTTGTGAGTAGTAAGAGAAAAACATAATGCTGAATATGGAAAGACTGTGCAAAAGGGGGAATTCGTAAAGACAGTCAGGGCAGTAAGGGAAGCCATAAATAACCTTGCACATTAACTGCGCCCAGCACCGCGGGATGGGTTCTGTGAAGCATACCCAGCCAATGAATATGAACACATAACCTCTTCCTTCCCACTACTTTTCCTCTTTCAATGCCATTGCAGAGATTGCCATACAGAATAAAGAAAAAAGTAGGTGTTAGATTAAAATCCTAAGTTCAGGTAATTAGCAATAGGTAATGATGCTTTCCTCATGAGCGGATGCCAAGAGTTATGAAACCTTGCCTGGCAGACAAATGGTACCTTTCCCAGCTGTCTGTCTTACAAATGATCCGATACGTACTGCTATTATTTCGGTCAGACACTGGCACCTCTGCAATTGTTCACGGCCTCAGTGAAGAATACCGCCTGTCCTGCAGTTGGAGTGCTCAGACTGTTAACAGACCTGTGTTCGGCTTGTCTGAAACGCTGAACTACTGCACATGGGGAAGCACCAGAAAAGCACAGGTAAAGAAAAAACCCAAGGGTACTCACATTTCTCTAAAAGCAGGTTTTAAAGCCCTCGGGACTGTCCTGAATAAATTTTGCTAGAACTTACTGCTAAAATAGCAGATTATTCTCTACCCACTTGTGAGAAAACACACTAGTGGTGCTTTGATAGTTTCTTGTCTTAGTAGCTAGTATGGGGCTGTGTTTTGGATTTGTGCGGGAAACAGTGTTGATAACACAGGGATGTTTTTGTTATTGCTGAGCAGCGCTCACACAGAGCCAGGGGCTCTTCTGCTCCTCACCCCACCGCACCAGCGAGGGGCTGGGGGGGCACAAGGAGCTGGGAGGGGGCACAGCCGGGACAGCTGGCCCCAACTGACCAGAGGGGTATCCCAGGCCACGTGATGTCATGCCCGGCATATAAAGCTGGGAGGAGAAAGAAGGGGGGTGGGCGTTTGGAGTGATGGCATTTTTCTTCCCATGTACCATTATGTGTGATGGAGCCCGGCTCTCCTGGGGATGGCTGAGCACCTGCCTGCCGGTGGAAAGTGGTGAGTGAATTCCTGTTTTGCTTTGCTTACATGCACAGCTTTTGCTTTCCCTATTAAACTATCTTTATCTCAACCCATGAGTCGTCTCATCTTTGCAGATTCCCTGCCCGTACTACCTGGGGGGAGTGAGCGAGCAGCCATGTGGAGCTTCGCTGCCGGCCAGTGTTAAACCTTAACAACTGGGAAGCCCTCCGCCACTGCTGTCCTCTGCCCTGGGAGCTGCACCATCACAGGGCTGTCTTGCTGGTTATTTCATCCTCATCTGACTTGCTTACGGGGCGACCCAGACATCTCTAACCCTTCCCTCACCTTGCACATCCTCACCCTCAGGATTTATATAGCTGCTGTTGATTTGCAGCGTGAACAGTGCCTATGCTTCCCTATACCTAAAGACCAATACTGGGATGCTTCCAACTGAGCTGAACTCTTTTGCAAGCCTCAAAGGAATGTAGCAATCTATTACTACAGCTAAATGCCACTTATCAGATTGCCAACTCTATCTGCAATACTAAGGATCTCACAGCTGTCACAAATGTTTCCAGATATTGTATTTAATAAATCTGTAAAGGTTTTGGAAAGAAGGATTCTCATTAAAATCTTTATACTTCCCACAAGGAAATGTACTTTTTGTAGAAATCCTTATTTTTTTGATTATGCTAGTCCAAAGAAAGCTTTACTGTAGCTTTTCTTTCTGGAATGGGAGAAACCCCCAACTCACCCATTTGGCTGCAAACCAGCATGTTGATTCATGTTGCATATGTTGAAGATTTCCTTTTTGATGTGAAACACTATCAACATTTTCTGGTACATTTTTGCCACATTTCCTTTCCGTTTCATCCAGAAGAGAATACTTAAGACAGAGTAAAACTCTTTGTCCTCCCACCTTTAGCAGCAACAGAATTTCAACACAATACAGGCTCGAACTTTAGCTCCTCAGCAAAAGTTATCACCATTGTAGCTACCAGAGACCCGTGAAACTGTTTAAAGTAAGTCAGAATTTTATTAGATGCCTATTTTCTACACTTTCAAATCCATCAGACTTCGCTAGCTAACAAGCTTTTATACCCTTTCACACCCTGAATACCTGGCCTTAACACTGAAGATCTGCCATACTAGTATGCCTCCATGTAACATTGTCCTTACAGAGTTGCTCAGTCATTGTGAAAATAAACAGTAAATTACTTTTTGTGCCTGTAATCCCCAGTCAATCCCTGTCAAGTCTAGCTGCCATCATATTAATTATCTATTAAAAAAATTTACCACAATTTGCATTGCATGTGGTGACAGTAGACAGAAAGGTAACAACAAGTCAAATAATAAATAAAAATGTGTAATTGAAACATATACATACCACACAGTGCTTCCAGACGATGTATAAAACAAGTTGAAATGATGTGTCTTGAAGTAGATAGAGATTTCAGAATCACTAGAAAAATTAGTGTTTACGTAAGTTCATGTCCTTACCCCACTTGCAGCTGGCCACTTCCATGAGAAACTAATTTTGAAAAAAAAAATAAAGCAAATTTTAATCTGAGACATTGCAATCCTCAGCAAGTACTGGACAGGTCTAACGATCTGCTCACCACATGAAGCAGTGCATATCTTCATTGAAATTGTGACTTGCAGCTAAGGGTGACAGGCGTCTTAGTTTTTCTCAGTCAAATATTATGCCTTCAGGAGTATGGCAGCAACAATATTCTCCAACACACTCAACGTATTAGCATATCTTTTACTTAGAAACCCTAACGTATTGCATCAGTAAACATTCATACTTGAGCCTCTTCTATGACTCAAAGATAACAAACAAAACCCCATCATCTTTATCATAAATTATACACAGCAGCAGATTATGCTGATGATTTATGACAATCGTAAGATCAAGCAAAAAATGCTACCATGGGGAAACTGATCTAAGAACATGAACAAAACATTTTCTTTTTCCTGTTTTTACAGGATAAATGTACAATAAGTTTGGTAGTTTTTTCTGTGGTTATGAGTAAACTACAGCAAAATGCTGCTCTGATCAAGTTTGTTGCTGATCCACCAAAAATCTGTTTCTTTTACTAAAAGTTTGGGCATTGGGCACGTATAGGATACAGCATTGGACGGATGACATGCATTCTAGCAAAATTCACCTTGTGACTAAAGGAATTTAACTAGTTGACAGCGTTTGTCAACAGGACATTTTTGAGATTAGGATCTTAGGGACCATGTTTAAGCCTGAAAAAGAGATGGTGGCAGTCAGTGCATATTTGCTAAGATTTTTCTGCAAGCAGCCCTCATGCAAATGTATGGGACTGCTTCCCTGTGTGTAGAAGAATTTTACCTTTATAGTTTTGCTACCACAGGGAATTAAAATTGCTTTTGTTTTGATAAAAATTATCAATAAAATTAGACTGTCAAAAGAAAACAGTAACAATTTCAGAATAAGCATTTCATAGCAAATTGAAAACAAATTAACAGTTTTTTAACCTGTACAACCTTTAGGTAGGATGCTAACTTGAATCTGTGTTACCCGTTGTCTGGAATCTGCTTTGACATGAAATCCTTCAACCGAGTTCCCATTACTTTAATTACAGTATTCCACCTAGAGAAAGTTTTCATCAGTAGAGTGGAAATGAATTTTTATTCAGTTTTGCTAGAGTGAAGCACAATTCTGCTAGAGTTAAATATAAAAATGTTATTTGAAAATAATTTGCATTTTGAACAGACGAATAATCAAAAGACAGTTTTCTTTTCATCACAGTTAAAGTATTTAATGACAAAATCAGGGTTTCCAGTAATGACTCAATAGAGCAGGTCCCACTTTTTTTTTCCCCAGCATGGCATGAAATAATTTCTACATCTTTGAGAACTTCCAAGGAATTGATTACAAGAGATACCAGCAAGTATTACAATTCTGACGTATCATAGCAAAACCTATCTACCTTTTAGATCACTTTTTAGAGAGCACATTTTTGTTAATATTTCACATAATGCACAACTTTTGCTAGACACAAAAGTAGCCTTTTAAGACAGAGTTTGCAGTACAGTAAAGTCTAACAATACATTGTTATTCTTTGCAGAACTTTAAAAAGATAAAGAAACTATTGATGTTGTTACAATTTACAAATACATTCTTTCATAGGAAACATTAACCTGAATTATAGTGTATGTTATGTACATAACTATCTAATACCACTAGGTTGTATACGCTACAAGCGAAGTTCCAGAAGGAAATTGCAATGCTGTAAGATTTACCTTTGGATAGACATTTATACACCTCTGGGTTGTTTTTTTTTCCTAAAAACTACCAAATCTTGTAGTTTAATGCACAGCAAGAACAAAGTAAACACACAGACAAATCGCTTTTCCTTCATTTAATAACACTAGGCTACTTAGGATTCCCATAGTAAATGGCTTTTGATGGTTGGATAAAAGTCCTGAGTTATGATACATAAGACAAAACAATTAACTGTGGAGGATATATAAAAAAATATGCCGAAAACCTGTCAGTGGGACTAAAGTAATGTTTTATAACAGTTCAGCTCACAAAAGGTCTGGAACTTAGCAGTGCAACTGTGACCTTGTCCTGCCCAGCTGATATTCCTGTAAACACTTGAAAACCTATGCCTTTTTATGTGAATTTAGACAACTAATTCTTTTCAGGTTTATCTGATCTGGGTCTTACACATTTATTCTACATTACTGACAAGCTTAGAAGACCAACTAGATGGCAGCAGTTCAAAACCTATGCCTTCTTTCTCTCAAGAGAAAGGCTTGTGAGGTTAGCAGCAGAATATATAGTTAAAAAACTAAGGGTGGAAAAGATGACAAAAAAGAGCTAAGTGCTCAAAAATGTACTCCCTGACCGATTTCTAATGCAGCCGATTTTAAAAAGATAGCGTAGCGTTTTTTCTCTAGCAGAAGTTTAATTTCTAACGAGGGGCTGTTTTTGTGGTTAATTTTCAGAAATACCCATAGTTATAATGATAGCACTCAAAGCTACTGACATTTCCAGGGCAAGCATTAATTGTCTGTAGTGCAAGAGTGCTGAGAACTCATGTTGTTAATGAGCCTGTTCTGATTTATAACACATGTGGTCAAATTCCTTTTCAATTGATGGTGCTGGGTGTAGTCACTGTTACAAGTTGATGCTAAATAAATCTAAATGATAGTAGGGTACTACACAGATGACATATTTACCCCTTCTTGCAATTCCCAGTGTGAAATTAAATAAAAAGCTTCATACAAAACAGTTCAAATGACAGGAAAAAAAGATTTAAAGTTTGAATGCAATCAGTTAACTAGTCGGTGTCTTTAGTTCTGTGAGAATGTTTTCCTAAAGCCAAGCATCTTTGTACAAAATGGGTATTTTCAAGAGATTTTCAGTTACTCCAGCTTGCAGTAACAAAAATATTCTCAATTACTACAGAAGATTTTATCTCTCTTACAAGCAGTGCTCTGAGAATTTTAAAGTGTCTTTAATAATGCAAAAATCTTATTCTACATTGAAAATGAAAACTACAGTACATTCATATAATGCCAGCTTCCTGACCGTCTGTTAAGATGAGGACAAACATGAAGAGCAGGCATCATCAGAGGATGAAGGTTGAAACTTCTGCTAGGATTTCTGTTTCTAGCTTACCATTAAAAAAAAAAAACAAAACAGTGCAGCATCTTTTTTCTTTTTTTCTTCATTCTAGAAGCATATCAGAACATCTTAAAAAAATGTTAAGAGAACAGTTGTGAAGGAAAAGGGTAACCTACTTTAGCAAAAGAATACAATGCATATATTGCATATAGTGAATACAGAATGAAGTAGGGAGTCACCCTTCCAGTGATAATATATATTGAAAACTGAGACCCAAACTAGAACTTAAAATTCTAATGTACCAAGACATGCTTTTTGAAAGCCACTATACTAAAAATCAGACAACTAGCTAACACAAAAGTCATTCCAATCAGGCAAATATTTGAAGTGTTCCCAAAAATTCTTACTGTAGAATTTATGAAAACCAAATGCCTTGGAAAACAGTGCATTCTCATTTTCCCAGGCCTCTGCATTCTCATTCATATAGGCCTTTCACCACGCAATCACAGGTTAAAAAGAAAATGAAATGTTATTTCATACCAGATTGCCAAATTCTAGATTGTATTTGAGGCATAGCTATGGGTTTGTAGATGTAAACATTACTTTTTTTCCTCAATTTTGAAACCTCAAGCATACATTCTGTAGGTTTCATTATACTATTCAAATAATCAGTCCAGAGGGGAAAACAGAATATGCAAAATGCAAATATGAATGCAATTCAGATATGTGCTTCTGAATGCTGGTGATGGCATATGAAAACTTCCTACACTGGGTAGAAGAAACAAGTTTTTCTGTTTCCCAGGACAAATCAGCCTATTCTCCCCTATAGATACAACCCCAGGTGTTTAATTCCAACATTCACATTCCGCTGATGCTACATAAAATGAAGAAAAGTGTACCCTTTCTTTGGATGTTATTTCCACACATACGTCCACAACCAGTTAAATATTTTTCTGTACAACTGGGGAAGAATACTACTATTTTAATCCTGATCAGCTTGTCATTTGGTCCAGTTCCCCTGCTTGCTTTCACTCCTGTAACAACTGAAGTACAGGTAGAAAGTACTGCAGGACTGTGTAGCAGTATTACAAAAGAGGAACAAAAGTAAGTCAAAAAGGTAGAAATGCAACACTTTTTCCTGCACAGAAACTGAAATAATGCATCTCCACTGAACTTGAAGGAAAAAGCACACAGAAGTCTGGATCTCCTGTAAAAGTTGCTGAATGTAGCCTTTTCAGTTTCTCTTGGGAAGATTTCAACTTTGAGCAGTATCTCAGCATTTGTGCTTCATGGCAAGCTGAAAAAGAAAGAAAAAAAAATGAATTAAAAAGTCATCACATGTAATGATAGCTATATGAAGCTTTATGTGGTTAGTCTGGATCAGAAGAGTTAGTAGACCATTCTCTAAAAGATGCCTGAAATCCGTAACTTCTCTGCACAGAGATATGTAGTTGCTCCTTTGCTGTGACGGATAGGCAAAGTCTCCCTTTGCTGTGCTGAGGCAGCAGGATTTATCTGCTTTCACAGCTCTCTTTCCCACTGTTCCATTATTTTGCTATCTGTGAGGAGGACTAGAGCAAGATGCTAGAAACAAAGACATGCTTAAACCCAGTAATTTCAGCCTAGTGATTTGGATTGTTAAATACAATCAGAAATTATAGACAAGTAATTTAAAACACCTGTTCAGCAGCTCTGCCACTACATAATGATGAAAAATTAAGGACTGATTGCCTTTCTACCTCTGTGATTACCGATAATTTCAATTTCAAATAATCCCAAAGTGGACTTGAAAGTGGGAATGAGAGGGAGAAGAAAGAGCTAAAGTGAGTTAAATCCTGCATAAAAAGAGCAGACAAACTGACTTTGGCAAACCAAGAGGACAACCTGGGTTTAGGGTGTGTCTAATAAACTGGTATCTGTAGATAATCGCACACTAAAAAAGCAGAGATAAGCGAACGCTCTAGGCAGTTACCTAGAAACCACAACTCGTAGGGGAACTTAACATTTCCTCATTTTCTGCCAGTGAAATGCTAACCAATAAATGACTCAAATTTAATTGACCTAAGCCTTTGATACACAAGGACCTGGTCATACACCTTTTTAAGAAAATTATTATTTGTAGAGATATACTGCAAAGCCATCTCAGCGTGAAAGAACTCCAACCAACACTTCCTCCCCTCAAACAAGATTTGTTTTTCAGAAAAAAAACACTGGGGAAGCTTTCCAGCCACTGCTCCCCCAGCCTGCAGCGCTGTGTGGGGCTGTTGTGACCCAAGTGCAGGACCCAGTGCTTAGCCTTCCCAAGACTCACACAATTGGCCTCGGCCCATCAATGTGGCCTGCCCAGATCCCTCTGCAGAGCCTTCCTGCCCTCAAGCAGATCAACACTCCTGCCCAACTTGGTGTCATCTGCAAACTTACTGAGGGTGCACTCGATCCCCTCGTACAGATCATTGGTAAATGTATTAAACAGAGCTGGCCCCAATACTGAGCCCTGGGGAACACCACTTGTGACCGGCCACCAATGGATGTAACTCCATTCCCCACCATTCCTTGGGCTCAGCCATCCAGCCAGCTTTTCACCCACCAAAGAGTACACCTGTCCAAGCCACGAGCAGCCAATGTTTCCAGGAGAATGCTGTGGGAGATGATGTGAAAAGTTTTACTAACGTCCATGTAGACAATAATCACAGCCTTTCTCTCATCCCCTAGGGAGGTCACCTTGTCATAGAAGGAGACCAGGTTAGGAGCAAGACCTGCCTTTCAAAAACCCATGCTGTCTGGGCCTGATACCTGGGTTGTCCTGCATGTGCCCCGTGATGGCACTCGGGATGATCTGCCCCGTAACCTTCCCCGGCACCGAGGTCAGGCTGACAGGCCTGAAGCTCCCCAGATCCTCCCCGCCCTCCTTGTCATCTGCTGTCACATTTGCTGACCTCCAGTCAGTCAGGACCTCCCTGATGAGCCAGGACTGCTGATACATGATTGAGAACAGCTCAGTGAGGACTTTGCCAGCTCCCTCAGTACCCCTGGGTGCATCCCTCCTGGCTCCATGGTCCTGTGTGTGTCTTAGTGGTGCAGCACGTCACTGACCAGTTCCCATTGTGTTATGGGGTCTTCATTCTGCTCCCTGCCGCTGTCTTTCAGCTCAAGGGGCTGGGTACCCCCGGAATAACTGGTCTTACTTTTTACTGTCTTACTATTAAAGACTGAGGCAAAGAAGCATTAAGTACCTGAGCCTTTTCCTCAGCCTTCATCAGTATGTTTCCCCCGGCATCCAACAAAGGATGGAGATTCTCCTTAGCCCTCCTTTGTTACAAGGTATTTATAGAAACATCTTTCATTGTCTTGTCTCTTATGGCAGTAGCCAGATGAAGTTCTAGTTGGGTGTTGGCCCTTCCAACTCTCTCCTTGCATAACCTCATGCCATCCTTGTAGTCCTCCTGAGTTGCCTTCCCATTCTTCCAAAAGTCATAAACTCTCCTTTTTTCCCCGGAGTCCCAGCTGAAGCTCTGTTCAGCCAGCCCAGCCTTCTTCCCCACCAACTCGTCTTCTGGCACACGGGGACAGTCTGCTCCTGCACCTTTAGAATTTCCTTCCTGAGGAATGCCCAGCCTTCCTGGAGCCCCTGGCCCTTCAGGACTGCCTACCGAGGGATGTTACCAACCAGGCTGCTAAACAGGACATAGTCTGCCCTCCAGAAATCCAAGGTAGCAGTTCTGCCAACCCCCCTCTTTAAAAGCTCTTCACTGTTACTGTTTTGCTAGAAAGTAACAATTTTGCCATTTAAGCAACACTCAGGTAGACCTTGCTTTACTGGTTTCATGGGATTAATATGCTTGCTTTTGTGTACAAACATCTAAGGTCTGAGTAGCAGGTGCCCCTCAAAGACCTACCCAGAGGAACATTTAACAATGAACAACATTGTACTTCCTAAATGCTCCACAAAACCCCAACAAGATGCTCTTTCAAAGCAAAGCATGCCACCACAAAATAACAGTCTCTGTAACCTAATACATTCCTGGGCGGCTGCCCTATGCATTTTTGGGAGATAACTGTTGAGAAACAGGAGGACTACTGCACCTTTAAGACACAATTCAAGATGTGGGACACCAATCCAAATAAAATTGCAAGAAAACAAGTGTTGTAGTCCGCATTTTACTGTTATCTTTATGATCATTAAGATGACAAGTACTAATCTGCAGTCCTCTAAGAACTAAACTACAGTTTGTTTTCTTCCAATACAAAGATGTGATTTTCTTGTTAAAAAGACATACCCCAAGTATTTATTACAAATCCTTAACTATCATCCACTGAAAGGCAGTTGGTAATAGGGATAGCTTCAATAGCACATGGCCTCACACTCACCTGAGGAAGACTGGTAATCTGTAGAACTGGAGTGGCAGAAAGATTTCATAAATCTCAGCCCAGCACATAGCCCAAATGGAAATCATCCTTTCCTATTCTGCACCACTTAAGACACTTCCTGCAGAAACTGTTCTTACTGCCACAGAGACACGTAAACTGAAATGACTATGTACAAAATCCCAATTGAGAATTTTCCCACACCTTTTATTTGATAAAAACAAAAATAAATCCTTCTATTGTGGATGTTTTTATCTTACCCACCATTCCTGCTATGTTACCCTAGAGTTTTTCTTTTGGATTATTATATCAGGACTTTGTAAAGCTTTTGTTCTAAATATGGTACAGCACAGTCTATCAAAGATGGCATTTTTCTTATAATACTGCATCTTCTAATCCTGAGAATTTTAAAATAAGACTTTCCAAATAGAATCTGTTGAAAAGATTTGTTTCTGTTCACAGCATGACTTCATCTGTGGAACTTCTGTTCTGCACATGTGGACGACGAAAGGGCAAGACACACTAACGAAACCTATTCAAATCTTAATCGAGATTCATAGCAGCCCAATTATCAGAGGCATTTTTCATTTTTTAACTCCCTACCAAGCAGCACTCTGTGGTTTACTCTAAAGCAGCAAACCTTTTGCCCCCTACCCTAGCAGCAGTGGTAGCTGCTGTTTATGGTTGGTTATCTAAGTTGGCACAGTTATCACTAGGGGTGGTGTGGGTGGTGTATTAGGTCAAAGAATCCAAGAGCAGGCTTGTACCATACTCAGGCCACTAAGCTGAACCATACTAATCTAAATGAACAACAAAGTAAAGGATTATCCCAGTAAATATTAAAGTTGTTCTGTGACATTTTAAAGACTAAAGACAGAGGTTTGTATAAAACCACAAAGTATCAATCTAGGATTTCTAGTGTTAATACATTAGCCAGGAATTTTTTTGGCATAAGCATGATAAAGACTAATAAGTGCGCTAAGCAGCAAAACTAACAAACTCGCATGCAGAACATGAGCAACCATTTTAGAAAACGTCTACCTTTTTTTTTTTTTTTTTAAAGAATATTTCTGCTGTGGATGTGTTAGCCTTCAAACTGAATGCTGTGGATGCCTAGAACGTCTGTCACAGCAGTGACAATCAGCACCATTACACACATGCAGAAGTAACAGGCATAGTATGATCAATACCTTCCAGGAAATGTCCACACATTCCTGAAATGGAACAGTTCCTCAAGGTCCCCATAAATGACATTTCCAGACAAAAAGACATGTCTTCAGAAACAGTCACAGACCTATGACAGCTTATCAAAGGGGACTAACAACAATTTCACTATACTGCTGCACAAAGTATAAGGAACAGTATCAAACAGTGGGAAGATAGATTTGAAGTATGCTTCAGGAAGGTAGCTTTAATTCAAATGGAAATGCAGCAAACCTCACATCTATGCGCAGATGTTATAAATCGGAAATCTGTCAGGTGAGGAACAGTATCAAGGAAAACAGCAAGCTGTTTGTAAATGGTGACTGACTGCAATTCTTTCTAGAGCTTCCTCCTCTCAAAACAAAGGAATGTGTGACTTTAACCTACTGAGAGCCTGAACCCACCAAAGCCTTACCTTGTGTGCAGTTTCTGCAAACTGCTGAGCGCTGTTTTTCAACTCCTCCGTTTTTTCTTCTGCTCGACCTAGCCTTTCACCACGCTCATTCAAAGCCTGACTTGCCTTCTGTACTGCACTTGTCACACTGTCTGCTGCTGAATGGAGTATACTGTTACCTGCAATATCAAAAGAAACTATTAGAATGCCCACATACATATATATTTACACCTGGTATAAAATACAATTATTTTATTTTATAATCTTCTAGAGCCGATGTGTTATGTGCTGGTTTACCATGTAGTTCCATTTTGGTTAACGGGCCAAGTTACCTTTTTCTCACACAAACTGTATTATTAGCAAATTATAAACAAGTACCATATGGCAATGTACTACTTGGGGAACATAAGGAAGCAGTGGACATAACTTAGCTATGCAGTACTGTTTAAGCTTCACGCTCATACAGCATTTCAGAAAGCTGTTCTACTAAATCAGTTAAATTGTTCACAAGCGCACACAGCTTCTTCACAGCACTCAAATTAATATAGATTAACTGGCTTCAGAAGTTACGCTGTTTCCCTAGAGAATAAATGATTGACACTGCAGGACACATCTGCATGAATTCACCATTTTTTTCCATATTATAATTATTGCAACAATATTTCTTTTACAAATGCACCCCAAACACTATTGCTACAGTTATTTTATGCTGCTCTGGTCTATCTCCCTTCTCCATGCGGTGCACCAGCTGTATTTCATGTGACAGCATACTCTATTTAAACCTCAGTATTTAAAGTCCCAGCATGGCTCAGTATCTTCTAAATCTTTCACTTTACCATCCAAGTCAACTTATCAGTTTCTCCGTTTCTTCTCTGGCACACAATGTAGTAGTTTCTTCAAGTGTTCAACAGAACTGCATTCCTCCTCTACATTTATCCCTTTTAAATGCTCACTCTTTTCAGTACTCCTTTCTCTAGTGCTTCTGAACAGAAGCGATTATGCTCCTTCTGGAATGAACTGCTGATGAGTTGTGTAATATGAACCACAGTACAAACTGAAATCTCTTCAGATAAATTAACACATTGTCAGTATGAACTGGTACACACTAAAACACGTGTGGGACAAAAAGAAATTTTGGTATCTCCTTTAACCTTTTCAGCAAAAGGACTAGTACAAATTCAGCTTTTCACAATGCAGTAGTCCCTTGGTATCTTCCACAAGGTTTAAAACTTCATCTACCTTACAGGGAATTTGTTGTCCAGATATATACAAAGGCACTGTAAGAGCAAGAAAACCAACAGAGATAGAGCACTAACCTCCAGGCATGCTGTTGCTGCCTGTTTTCTGAACTGCCCCAATACTGTAATCACACAGAGCCTTTTTTCACAGCATTAAAGCCAATATGTAACATTTTAAAATTAATTACGCTGTTTAAGGTACAAAACTAGTTCAACGCAGGAGGCCGAGCCAAGTATTACAGTGTATCTCCTGTTGTAACAAAGTCTGCCGTTCTTACAGACAAAGAAAGACAAGTGAAAATAAACACAAACCTACTGTTTTTGTCCTTAATCTGAAAAGCACATCTACTTCAAAAATATTGCCAGGTTAAAAAATAAAAGGCAAACATTAATTTGAAGGGTTATTTTGCTAGTAGTTTCATATGGAAAAAGAGGAACAAAAGACCCACTCAGACTTATTTTAGAGATAGTACTTTCCTTAGAAACAGCAAACAAACAATGAAGAGTGGAACTGAAGGTTGCCCCAGGTGGCCTCCAGAACAACAGCACAAGCTGCGCATGCAGGAACTCTGGAGATAAGAAATTGCCTTAAAATTTTATTAAAACAAAACACAACTAGTATCAAACTATGGAGCTGAGGGAGGGACCCAAGAACCTACACACAATGACTCACATACCTTGAGTCAATATGAGAAGTATCAAAGAGCAACCTGGCCTCCTGTATACCAATGCTGTTAAATTTTTCACATCAGTAATTAAAAATAATGGATGTATAGGATGTGGAATAGCTACAGGTTTGGTTTTTTTTCTATTGTTGCATGGAACAAATAGGCTGCACTTAGAAAAGGAAAATAACGATTGGCATTAATATTCAAGAGATGATTATTTGCAAATACTGTGAGCTAGAATTTACAAAGACAGAAATAAAACTTGAAAAAACATTGTCTCTCTTCAGACACTGACGAGTACAATATTAAACCCAAACAACTTTATTGTACACTTCCTTACTTCAAGATTTTTCAGTCAATTGTTATTTTGTTCATAATTTGCTCATTTAAAGCCAGTTCTTAGGAATTTATTTTGGCTTCTGTTCAGGTAGCTTTTCCAACACACACATGCACTGGGCAACACTGGACTGGAAATAGTTTCCCTTTTTTGGTGGTGTGATCTAAAGGCTTTATTTAACCTCTTGCATAGATCAGTGCTAGTTTTCTAGGATAAGATTTTTAAAAGCTGTCAACACTGTATTAAGTCTGTTGCTGCTTTATAAGATCACAAAGCTTCTGCTGAATTCAACAGAGGCAGGGTACCTGGATAGCTTCATAAAACTAAGCATCTTCTGAAGTCTTAAAACGTGCTGGGGAGTAGAAGTTAACATGTTGCTGACTTTCTGTCAATGGCAACAGGAAACTGAAGAATGAAAATATTCTGCATTTTCTATATCCCTGAAAACATCAGGGTTTGTGAGAAAAGATTGATATCTTTCTCCACATTGTTTTCAGCAGAGAAGAACAAAATTGGAAGTTTGGCCCAATAGTAATTATTTTTCTCTCTAGCTGATACAATGCTGTGTTCTCTCCAAGTAAGATCTGTAAGATCTGCTGTATTTTTCTATGGGCAGTGACTTGCAGAAGCCAGTGTTCTGAGAGTGTTTTGGAGAACTACTTTTGGATAATCTTTTCCAATGGAATGTCAGTAAAACAATTAAAAAATCCACCCTAATCTATGAGCAACACAGAATCCCATGTGTCAGTAGTTTACTGAATTTCATCAGTGTATTTCTAGAGCATGTGTAGGTGGTTGCTGGTATGACTGACTATGCCTCGTCCCCATATTAGTATCACTGCAAGAATAGCAACACTTGTACTGGAGATATTAAAGAATCATTTCTGTGAACAATCACCTACAACGTGCAAAACATTTAAGCTGTTCTTCAGGAGGGAACTACTGTGAATCAAGCTCTCCAGAGAAGTTTGTTCTGTGACTGAGAAAGAAAACCTGCCTGAACTGTACCCACTTTGGTGTGAACTTATGCCAGTGAGTTGCACTGAGCCACTGAAGAAAAACCTAAAGAAACATGACTGTTAACATCTCTTTCCTAGAGTCTGGAAAGACTGTTTTCATCTTTGCCTATTTTCGCCAAAGATGAGACAACTGCTGTTAACCACTTTTTTTAATTTTTTTTCCCCTCTATGAAGAGTCTGAAGGATTTCAGGACTTCTCATCTATGAGGTTAGAGACACAAGTTTCTCAATGGAAGACTTTCAACAGCTTTTCACATATATCTTCTCAGGAAAGAGATTCTGTAACACTTACAAGATGAGAAAATCACCACCAAAATATGGGTATGGATCAGCTACTGTTCTGAGTTTGATTTAGTAAGAAAGAACTCACATTGTTCCCAAGATACTCAACTTCAAGAGCCTGCAGTCTCAAATTTTGCATGGCTAGTATTCATTGTGAGCAGAGAGAAAAAGCATTGCTGCTTTTTCTAAGGTATATGGAGATCCATTTTTAGAGCACACATATCTTTTGTAGCTCTGTAGAACATACCCCAGCAGTTAAGACTACAGACTTTTCTCTTTCAAGTAAACATGAAGGGATAATAGAAAAGTTTACATACTCTGTCATTTTATTAAACAGCTTTTTTTGAAGTCTCTATTAAGGGCAAGCACACAGCTTTTCGCTATCTAACAGTATGTGCAGACTCACTAAGTGGAGCAAATATTAGCAGATAACATGGGGGAAATGTGTATTTATACCGAGCTTAATATAAAGTACTAGGTTAATATTACTTTCTAGTACCAACAAAACACATACATTTAGGCCAACTTCAAGTCTGAAACTAAACAAATCAAGCTTAATTCAGTGGGTTTCTTTAGTCTAATTTTACTATATATAAAAGCACAGAAACATACTCCTGATTTATTTTCAGTTACTCAAACAAGTGGCTCAATAAGGTCACTTCTAATACAGCTTTTAAATTCTGTAATACTTTTTGTCTTATGGTCTGAAGCTGTCTACCCAGAGGAAAGGAAAATGCAAATTTCCAAATCAATCAATAGCTACACAGCTTGGTAATCCAATTTTCTACGCAAATTACACATTTGGTTTTGAATTTGCTGTAGTGAAATACAAACTGTTGGAATTAAGCTCCACCCACCCCCCCAAAAAAAAAATAAAATTAGTGACCTGTCTAATTATACATAACTTTATTGGGGTCCCAAAGCGCCAAAATAGCAGAAGGGCATCAACCCCTGGGTGAATGCTTTATACCAGTGACCCCAGCAGTGTTTCTTTCTTATGGACATAAAAACTGAAGAAATACACTTTGCAGGAAGCACCGCAACTCTCTTTCAGACTAATTTTTAAATTTTTGTCTTATGATTACAAGCTGTATCAGAGGGTCTTGCAGCCCATGAAATCAGGTGACATTGCTTTAGGCCTTTATCATGCAAAAGAGAAAACTACATCCTTAAACCACCATATGCAGTACCTGAAAGATGTAGAGATACTACCCATTAATCAGCATAGGAACTGCTCTATTTGTTGAAGAAACTAACTGGCCTCTAGAGACACAATTATTTAGTTTGCATGATTTGTTTTATCACACATTCACAAAAGGTTCACCACATTCTCTATTAGCTATATCAAATGTATTTTAGTTCATTGCAGGGATTTATCTGTACCTTAGTGATAAGACTCTACAGTGACTGATTCTTAAATGCAAGCATTCACTCTTTAATTACATATGCATTAATACAGCATTTATCTACGAACTTCTGAAAAGGAAATAAATGCAATTAGTTATGATAATTAAGAAGTTCCATCTATGACATAAAAACTTTTTTTTTATTGAAAGAAAACAGGTATTTATAGTTCCCACTGAATTGCATAAAACCAGACCTGTGTCACTGAATAAACATTAAAAGCATAATGACAATCAGTTCAAGCTCATTTACAAGACCACCTCATCACAACACAATTATTCTATATGCCTACACATACTATTTACACTCAGATGTACTGGTGCCACTAAAAGTTCAACATAAGTTTGGAAACACTGATTGTAAACACAAAGAATGACTTCTTTCTCCTTCATTATTTTCTGTGTTAACTGCCTGTGCACTCATCACTTAATCAAAATCATTGAACAATTAAAATATCAATACAACATTATAGGACTCTAGGGAGAAGAGAAAGCTGCTGAACAATATAGAATGAACATATCCTTATGACAGAAGGAAGCATCACAGAGATGCTTTTTGTAAGCACGAAAGTGGTCTGAAGAAGGGAAGAGGCTATAGAGTATAGCACCACCTCTCTTTCCCAGTTACTTCAAAACACTTCCTGAAAATGCAGTTTAAATTGACAAAAGTCAAATACTAAAAAATGAAAAACATACACTAAGAGGGGAAGAGATTTTGGTTTCCTGACAAAGAATGGTGAAAGAGAACTTAAGACTGTATTTCTAATTATAGCTAGAAATTAAGATTACTTTCCAGTTTACTTCATCAGTTTACCTCATCACTCCTCAAAAATGGAGGTGACAAAGGCAGAATGTAACTTCCAGGGGGAATCTTTAAAAATAAATAATCTTTTTAATTAACGATGATCCTTTTGACTTTTGTAACAGACCAGATTTAAATTCTTTTAAGTTATAGCAGTTTTCTAACCCCTCATACCAATGATTATTAGATTCTATGTACACACATACAATTTGATTAAATTATAAATAAAGTTACAACACCTCTCCCTCCAGTTTGCTAATATTTTGATCTTGTGTTCGCAGGTTCCAAATCTTACCAGCAAGTCACCTAAGCATAGCAAATATGCTCAAGATAAATAGTAATTTCAGCTCAAGTACTTCTGTGATTTTTAAAGATAATACGTCTATTTTTAAATGAACTTCAGAAATATAATAAAGTTACATTTTTCCCTTAAAGAACCACAGTTAATTCCTTAGGTCTCTCTTAGCACCTCATCCTCTCATCCAGGCTGTTAAATGGCATGGACTTTGGTGCTGACTTAAAATGAGTACCAATAATAACTGGCTACCATTTGGACTTGGACCTGCTGACCATTACCCCTGATGTCCACCCACCTTGCTGTCCACCTATCTAGTTTGTGTTTCCCCAGCTTTACTATGATGATGCTAGAGGAGTCAGTGTTGAATGCCTTGTTGAAGTCAAGGAAAAGGACATCTGCTGCTCTCCTTTCATCCACCAAGCCAGTCACTTTATCACAGAAGACAAGCTGGTCGGGAACAATTTGCTTTTAACAAGTCTCTGGTGCCAGCTCTCCTTGCCCTCTGTGTGTCTAGAAAAACTTTTCACAAGGATTTGCCCAATGGTCTCAGAAAGGTAAAAAATGTATTTCAACTAGCAACTGAAGTTTTCATCACAGAATAATTACCTGGTTCAAAAAATTACTAAATAACAAAGCTTCTGTATGGATGCAAATAGAACTCAGACTCATGAAAACCTCATTTAACCTTCAGTCCTACACATAATATAGCTATTCATGCTAGATGTTGTCTTAGTTGTCAATCAAATTCCAGACTCAATAAAACTTAGGACAGTCATTTGCATGTCTCAACATAGAAGTGGTTTGGGATTTTTAGGGGGGGGGGGATTTTTTATTTATTTTATTTAGGTTTTTTTGGTGGGTTTTTTTTTTGTTATTTTGTTTTTGAATTGTCAATCATTTTTTATCTGCCTCCATCTTGGTTTTGCTAAAAGGTTTTTAAAAACACCTACCCATAACCACTGCACAACAAAGATCCACAGTATTTCCTTGATACTAAACTCATTTACTACTTCTTTAAAAAGAGTTAATAGTCTAGAGAAAAAAATAAATCAAATCTACCAGTACAGCAGCTCATATCAGTCACAGTGAGACTTTTACCTAATGTCCTTTTCTGTCTGTGAGTGAAAGGCTAATATTTTAGCATTCTGTTTCTGGCAGGTTATCTCTCTGGCAGAGATAATGTTTGTTATCCTAAATCTGAAGGCACTGTGACTCAAACAGAAGGAAATTGAGGGGGATGAAACCCTCTAGTGTGGGTTGCTGCACAGGAATTTGTACTTGTTTCAGCTAATTATCTCCATCCGCAGTGCTGAGCAACATCTTGTGAGTACCCAGGCTCTGCAGTCTGCAATGAACACCCCTGATGTAAGGCTTCCCTAAACCTCCCCTAGATCTACTAGAGTACGAGCAGTTCCACTGCAAAACTTCTCTCCACATTCAAGTATGAGACCTTGATTATGTGGGGATTTGCCCCACAGGAACACTGAAGTGTTTCTGAGCAAAGCAGAAAATGGGTGATTCCTACAGCATTACTTCGGACTCACAACAGCTAGAACAAGTAACAGAAGGTCTCAATCCCAAGTTACAGTTACTATTGTTTGCCAACAGTAACACAACTTATGCCCGTATTATTATTTAATTTTACTTCCACTTTATCCAATCTAGTTACAGGTAGGAGCTGTACTGAAGCCAGCTGTTTGGTCTCCTTCAGAGAACCATACTTTAACCTACTTAAATGCTGTAAACCTTCCCTTTAGGATGTGTATTCCTCTTCCCAAAAGCATTGGAACTGGTAATTTTGTTTGGCAAATAATGAATTAAGGTGATCACTGCTATCAAAGACAAAATAGTAGGCTAAGTAGATTGTGGTCTGATCTGTTTTCAATGTTCATTACATTCCAAGAAAACTCCTGAAGATGCTGTTTAACAAGATTTGATGGACGTTTAAGAAAATTACAAAAATCAACAGATGTTTTCAAAAAAGTCTTAGAGTAAGGTAAATATATAGTGATACTTATCTAATATATTTTCCAAGCCTCCAACTATTTGTAGCTTTGGGGATCTTATGAGACAAAGTATCTTCGCATGTATCATCTTGACTGAATTCTTTTCATAAACTTCTCTATGAAAAGAGGTGATGCGACTTTTAGCTGGCCAAATGATATTACCTCCAAACACACCAAATAAACAGCGATCATCCAGATGCATGTAACTCTCCTATTTCAACATAACCCAACTAGAACCACACAAACAAGAAAATCAAGTAGTACGAAACACAGCAGACCGTTAACAGATCAAAACCTGAAAGCTGCACACAAACAGAATGACTTCTGCAGACCACAAGGAATAAAATTTAATTAAATGGAGAAGATGAGGTCTTAAAAAAACAAAACAAAAAAATCCCACCAACTTAACTTAAAAGTTCAAAAGTTCAATATTTTTATTGCTAACAAGCAAGGTGTATCCGCATCTCTCAATGTGGACTGCAAAATATTAGATTTAGAAAGAGCTGTGTTACAAAAAACCAACCCTTTTCACAGTTCTGTAAGGGACTATAAAAATCCCTTCCACAGACAGTTGAGTAGGATAAGCTTTCTTGCCACAGTTGGAAGAAAATGAAAGTATTATCACTGATGCTAGTACCCTGTTATTTTAAATAGTGACAGCAAACAACACAGGGGCCATTTAGAATAAAAAAAAAAAAAATAATTGATGAGATCTCTTGACGATGAGAATACCTCTTGATCTACTGAGATTCTGTTCTGTTTTACTCAGTACTCCATAGCAATGGCATCAAGTAAATTACTGATACTTTTGAGTAGTTAAACTAATATAAATGCTTTTATATGCACAGATTATTTTTATTGACTGAAAAGATAAGTGTCCTTCCAGATACTAAAAGAAAGCTATTGCATAGATGATATGTGAAATAGTATGCTATCTAAAGCTTTAC
The DNA here is from genome assembly GCF_023638135.1 of Falco biarmicus. NCBI lineage: Eukaryota > Metazoa > Chordata > Aves > Falconiformes > Falconidae > Falco > Falco biarmicus. The sequence goes on along the minus strand of NC_079294.1, from coordinate 16,137,874 downwards.
AAGTATTACTCTGTTGGGTCACCTAAGTAAGACCAGATTCAAAGGTGGAAAAAAAGGATCAAAGAAGATTTTCTCCACAGAAAATCTGGCAAAGACCAAAAACAGGAAGAAAAACTTTGCATATAAGGAGTGCTTCTTAAGAATGCCTGCACTAGGCATGAAGAGACTGTTCTGATCAAATTACTGACTCAAATTTCAAACAGTAAAATTAAAAAAAAATAATTTAACATATCTTTGCTTCAATTTATTGTAGGCATCTGTCTCTTATCCTTACTTCGCTCAAAAAATTGTTAATCTGGGGTGAGGGGTACATGCAGATTATGCTGTTACTTTTACTACATTTATAGCAAGTATCTTCTTACAGGTAAATGCTGACAAATTAAAATCAGTATTAAATAACATTTAATGATGACAGTTAATATTAGGGCTCATATAATGATAAATAGTTACAGTCTAGATTATTAACTGAGTATATCAAATACAGGCCAAATACACAGAAATTCACACCTTTGGGGAAAAAACTTCCTATCTAAACATCCAAGCTGGAAAAGACTTTTTATGTAATAACTTCAAAAAAATTACAGGTCTAGAACCAGTAATTTTCTTAGGGATTATAAAATCAATAAAGTCTAAAAATCTTACTGAGCAGTGATATTTGCCCATTATTGACAATTACGAGTTAAAGGGGTGTACTCTGGAAAAGTACTGGATTTCTACAAGATCTCAAGCAATGCCACTATTATAGCCAACCTCTCAAGAAGCAGAATGTGCAATGAAAACGAAGAACAGCAGCTATGCATGACGACAAGCTTCTGTTTGAGAATGAGATGCCAAATTTAAACATTTATCTTAAATGCACTTCCACTGGGGCCACAAGTGGAGAGCTGTGAAAGTTGTGAATGCTAAAGAAGCTTGCAAGCTTTGCTGCTTTTTATCAGCTAACTGGTAAAGTAACTGGAAATGGAATAACATCCATGTGGATTTTTATTGATGTCATCCTACAAAAGAAAAGCATGGGGGTTTTAGTTGAAACCTTTCAGCCATCTATACCAGTAGGCAAAATCCTGTACTTCCTATGTTTCTTCATGACCACAAGCTGAAATATCCAATCAAGTTATATTCAAAATAAGAATATTTTTCTGTAAGGACTATTCAGAAAGAGGAAACATATTTCATATAGGACAAAAAGACAGTGACTACTATAAAAAAATTATATTTAGTATGGAAAAAAAAATATCTATTTGAATAAAAGCCTGTGGTGGGTTGACCCTGGCTGGCAGGTAACCTCCAACCCAGATATCTGCTTACTCCCACCCAGTGGGATGGGGGAAGAGAATCAGAAGAGCAAAAGCAAGAAAATTCATAGTTTAAGTAGTGAAGGAGCATGTGGGGGGGCAGAGACAACACAAAACAGATGATGCAAATACAGTCACTCACCACCAGCTGCCCAAAGCCCAGCCGGTCCCTGAGCAATGGATACCTTGGGAAAAGTGCCCCCTGCTACCTGCCCAGTTGTTACTGCTGAGCATGCTGTTACATGGCATGGAGTATCCTTGGTCAGTTTGGGTCAGCTTCCCTGGCTGTGTCCCCTCCCCCAGCCTACTCACAGGGGGCTGGCAGAACAAGAAACCAAAAAAGGCCTTGACACTGTGTAAGCACTGCTCACCTATAACACTAGTGTGTTCTCAACACAGTTTTGGTCACAAATCTAAAATGCAGCACTATACTGGCTGCAATGAACAAAATGAGCTCCGTCCCAGCCTAAACCAACACAACGCCTAATTAATCTTTTTCCTGTCAAGACAATCTAAAGGGTTCTGAAAACTCTGTGTTTACCGCAAACTCAATCTGTGTATTTACAAAAAGGTCATTTAAGTAACAAATTCAAAAAATCACCAACTTCTTTTACCACATAGGCTGAAATAAGGTTGTAGTTCATGAGTGAGAATGAAGAAGACTGAGTGAGAACTGGTCAAGGTGAGGATGGAGTCAGTCAAGAGCAATGGTTTGAATGCATCAAACGAAAACACAGTGTCTGGCTTGAGACTCACCGGCGGTGCAAGAGCAGCTGCCCTCAGGGAGAACATGGTCTTTTAACCCAGGAGCTATGCATTTAAGGGTAATCTTTTAGCAACATCCCAGTCAGCCAGGACTGGTATGACAATGTCTATGTCTGAATGTTTTCTCTGCTAATTGCGCACGTTTCTCCCACCTGTTTCAATCAACCATTTTCAATAATAAAAATCAGCTTGAATGTAGCCTTTATATGTTCAGTTACTCTTGCAGAGAGCACTCTGCAAAAGCCACCTCCTTCTCCACTCTCCCAATTATACTTAGCTACTGAAAACAACACTTCAGAAAGAAGAAAGTGACTACAGAAGCTCCAGTTCTTTACCTGGCATTTGTTCAGATGACATTTCAACTGCCTAGGAAAGGGATTTTTTTTCGCAAGGAAAAAGGGAAAAAGGAATTTGCAAGCTTCTCTAATCTGAAAGTTTCCCCTAGGCTGTCAAGACTCAAGTGACTCCCACATATTAGTCACATTCAGCAATCTGGATAATTTAGCAATTCGCTAATTCAGCAGTTAGGAGAAAGAATTATGTCATAAAAAGAAACCCAACAGTTGTTCATTACTGTGACAAAGCACTGAAGACATGAAAGCAAATCTCCTTCTCCACTGAAATTGTCATGGAAGCTGTTCTCGAGGAACAACTGTGTCCAGAATGACCCACCAGAAATGCCACAACAGTAATAAAGGACTAAGGCAAATCTATAGTTCCCTTATAGTAATAAAGGACTAAGTAGGTATTTCAAAACCAAAATATTTAGGCTGATAAAGTTCCAGCTGATGATGGCACTTCACACTTCCATAAGCTGCCTCTCCTTACTAAGTGTATTTGTTCAGTTAAAACCATCATTACCAGAGAGTCACAGTTCCTAGACTACCATTAGCCCAAGGCTTTCCATCACTGCTGTGACCTAACAGATGATCATAAAGGGTGACAGGACAAATGGAAGGTGTTCTCGTCTTTCATCCCTCTCACCTCCCTGCCAAATGACAGTTAACACATCCTTTCACGTGTATCGGTGCTGTATTGACAGCCTCCTTCAGGAGCTCTTTTGAATAAAAGAGGAAACTACTGCTAAAGAGAAGAAAACAGATAAAAGGTTTCTGACCTCTCTTAAACAGCTATGCAAAAGCCTTATTAAACAGCCTAAGTTATTAAGTAAAAGATTACAGTAACCATATTTCTGTGACTGTAACCCTGTAAGACAACTCCCTCTTACAACTTAATGAATTCCCATATCAAAGGAATGGAATGCTCTCTAGATAATTTCAATATTTAAATTATCAGCCAAAAAGGATGACTAAGTGATGTGAAAGACAGAACAGTGATAGAAAGTACTTTCTTTACTGGATTCATTAATTTAATTTAATTTTGAAATACTTGAACTTGAACTTAAATCTGAACATCAATTTCTCAACTTATCTTTCAAGGAAAATATACTTCACAGCTTAAATTTGAGCCTTAAAATTTAGAAGTCTCCTAGCTCAGCCTAGACAGGAGGATTTGTTTACTTTCAAAGAAGGTGAAAGTCCATGGAAAACACTTCTGTAGGTCTTTGCACCTGAATCTGCAAAGTTTATGACCTTTCAAAGAACCATTAGTTACCAAAGTCTGGTAGCTGAGTGGTACATATTCTGCACTTAATTTAGCTTTTACCAATCATGCAACATTAAGAATCACTGTACTCTCAAGCCACAGATCAATGTTCCATCTTTGCAAAAATCTGATTCCACCCAGGAAAGTAACACAGGTTTCAGAATAAGAAGTGATCTGAAATTAAGACTGATTACACTAGTTTCCCTTGTTTTGATGTGGGGTAGGCAATTTCTTCTGACACAAATGAATCTTTCAATACCCATTAATGCCAAGTGGCCAAGAAGGGCTATGAATAGAAAAATGCAGGAAAATATTGCATATTATTTTCAAGCAGAAAGACTTTTAGATTAAAAAAATCCATCTAATTTCACATTTTGTCCAAAGCACATAAGACAGAAAAAAACAAACCAAACCAGAGGATTACTCTTTAACCCTTTAGAAATTTCTTAAAATGACCCCATACTTCTCAGTCTTCCTGATTTGCAACACCTGAAAAAAAGCCTGTAACATTAATTCTAGTAATTTGGAATATTCTATACTTTAAAAACATTTTCTAATATAACCCATTTGTTAATTCATTGCTTTTGAATCAGTTATTTACATCTGCATACCATTTCTCTTAACATATCTGTAACCTGGTACTTTTAAGGCCAAAACAAGCCAAGTTTAACATATCTCAGTTCTCACATGAGGAAACAGCATATTTTCTTCCTGCTACTAGTTAAGTAATATCTATAGCCTGAGAGTTAAACAGATGCTTTCAAGTTATTTCTAACAATAACAAAACAATAACTTGTGAATCATAATGTTGTAGTTTTAAAAAGGTACAAAGGTCCTACTGATGATAAAGAATGTAGGAGGCAAAATGATAGGCTTAACTGTTCAGCTGTCAGTCTAGAGCATAATATCCCACTCCTTGTTTTAGCCCTGGGTTTAACCTAGTTACTGAAAAGAAAGACAAAAAAGAAAGCTACATACTCCTTCTGGATTGACTGACTGAATGAAGAATGTGTCTAGATTTCAGATTCCTGCAATGACTGCCAACTACGTAGCCATTCCATGCCCAGACTACTAGCTAATCCAGGGTCTTGCAAGTAATATTGTCACAGCTGCACAAGCTCAGAAGAGGCTACAAAGTCTACCTGAGGACCTGAGTAAACACTGATTTCAAGACTGTTATAACTAGACTACTGACAGTACTCTACTAACCAGTATAATTAGGCTCAAGTTGTATGCATGGGCTTTTTTATCACTGCTTTGTAGATATGTTCTAAATGAGACATTGATGGAATAAAGTTTCTTCACTTTTGCAAACCTATCAAGCATGAACTATGCAAAACAATCGCAGTATCCAGATGCTCAAAAGCTAAATAACTTAAAGCTGAAGTGCACAGTGAATGAAGAAGAGTCTGCTATGGTTCCTGAAGGGGGATAAAGGAAGTCTGAAAGATACTACTGACTTTAATTTGGCAGGAGCAGAAGGATATGATACTAAAAACCTGTCCAGGTCAGGACAGCAATGACTTTTCTAACTGCAAGCTTAAATGAACACTTGAGAGAACCTTACCTTCTGTACTTTCCTGTCCAAATCCATAACTGCCTTTAATGAATCAGTTCAGCACTAGCCCTTTAGAGGGGGGAAAGAGGGGAGAAGGAAAGAGGAGAAAGAGTATTGTTTATATAGGTGTGCAAACTGAGGATGTGTACTGGTAAGCAGAAACAGCAACCAGCCAAGGTACTATTATATTTTGTCAATTATAAATAAAAGCAAAGAGAGGAAAAAATAATTTAATGTTTCATCTTGTTAGTGGAGAGAGAACAGAAAATATTACATAGATCCATCAACTATGTATTACTTCAATAAAGAAAAATTTCTAACAATGGCTTTACAGAATTTGTTTGTAGCCTGATAGCAGCACAGGATCTACCACAATCAGCTAGTATAACTGGTCTTTCAGTAGCCTGGGTCAGCTTCTAACCTTCAGTAATGGGAAAGGTAAATGCTTTTAGTGATTGTTATTTCAGAATTGATTCCACCTCTGGGAATCAAAACAGTGGCATCCATACCAAGACTCTTCTCTCAAAATGTTCTACAGCTGCACAGATGTAATGCAATGCATTATAGTCTACAGTGAGTGAAGGTGACGATCCAATCTGTTTTGCATTTTATGAGTGAATTTAAATACTGTGAAGAGAAAGACAGAAAATCAATAAATTATGTACTTAGAAAACTACCATCATGCCACAGCAGGCATTCTGAAACAATCCTTTTGTAACTAATTCTGAACAGCCAAAAAGCCAGCTTTGGTCTAAGACATCATCAAGACTACATACAGTGTTCTATTTCTTAATGTTTTATATTAAACAATAATGCTAATTCATTAAAAGGAATCATAAAAAATATGTCATTGCAACAAAATATTATGGGTTTTTTTTAAAATAGCTTGAGTAGCCTGAAAGACATTATCCTATTTATCTGCTACCTAGATTAATAGTCTATGACTTTGTATTTTAAATTTACCCATTCCAGGTTAGAAATCTAAACAGTTTAGAAACCTGGGTTAGGAGGAAATTTTCATATATAAGTTCATTTGGAGAATAGGTGAAAGATGCTAGACACCCAGTAACTAGCTTTTTATTCTAAGCCAAAGAACAACAGGGACTGGTACTCTATTCAAATTTGGACAATGGATATATATAATTAAGCTAGGATGGAATGGCTGTTAAAAACAGGGGGTGGAAAACAGAATCAGACAGAACTAGAATGGGCTGTTTTGTTCAACAGCATTGCCATCAGACTTTTAAAAAAACCCAACTCTTATGTACACAGAATTGAAATAGAGGAAAGAGATGTAACCATAGAGGAACATTGTTCAGCAATAAAATACTTAATAGTATTTCTTTGTTGTAGATCATGTTTTGCTGGACACAAAATTAACTATGTATTAACAAATAAAGAAGCTATTTTAGTTTTTTTATTCCTTTATTCCTCTAGTCAGCCTCCTGAATCTGGAAGTTCTACTCCAGGTGACCTGGAAAAGATTGTTCTATTACTATGTGGAACAAAGGGATCACGTTCCAACATCTCAGCTGCCGAATAACTTTTTTTTTATCCTCCTTCCCCTCAATTCCCAGGAAGTCTAGAGGTACAGAATGTAGTTTAACTGGCGTCATTTGCCTCATCTTCACATAGTTTTAATATGGACTTCTTCAGCATTGAAATATTATTTTCCAATTCATTTTTTGGAAGCCCTGAAACTGGGAAGGTCAGCCATTTTCAAAGGTAGTTTGAACTACAAGAACTTAAGTCAGAGGGAAAAGAATCCCGATTTTTTTTCCCCCAAATACCAGGTTTACAAGAAGGCAAAAACCAAACAAGAAAACAATACCCCTCCCCCAACACACAAACAAATGAACAACAAAATACGCAGCTGATATACCACAGATATTACAAATTAAAATGCAGCTATCAAATTAACATTGCATCTGAAAAATCAGAAAGAAAAAAATAAATGTTAATAAATAGAGGACTATCCAAACAAGGTCTTCTATGCATTCTTATGTCAATATGGGAACTGCGAAAGATGAAGATGCTAAAATCCTTCAGAAAAGAAATGACCTATGCTACCAAATTAGAGAGAGCCATTGCTGTGAAACCATACAATGAGGATATATATACACTGAACTGTTCCTATCTGTATCAACACAAGTACAGCAGACTGAAAACGTAAACACAATGAATTCCTGCTAATTATGGAGGACTACACTGTACTAAATTTAGAATTATTTTTAGAATGGAAACAATGCTGGACAACAAGTACCCTATTTACCTCATTCAGATATATGGTAATGTCATTGCCTCCCATATTTGAAAGGGACTGTTTCTGGAAAATATGGCATACGGGATTTTAACCAGAATATCAAGAAGTGATTCTAGAGACAGATCAGGTCCTATTCTTTCTGATGGAAATTGGCATCAAAATTCAAAAAGATAAAAAGATACTCTGAAAAAAAAAAAGTATCAATTCTTAAGCACCAGATGGTTCTGAGCAAGGCATTTCAAATGAGATAGTGGCTGGTTTACAAAAAAGATGAGGTCAAATGGTTAGAGGATTGTCATTTTAAGAAAAACTTATTTAATGCTTCATTTGAGTTTTCTTGTCTCAAGAAACCTAAGAATTTATGCAAAATTCATTGTCAAGGACTTAAGAGGCTCACAAATATTAAGAAATGGATTTGGATTCACCCAAAAATGAGTCCCATAAAGGTATATTGAGTAGTTTATGTTCAGTTCTTACCATCAGTGCACCTCTTGCATTCACTTTCCAGAATAGGAAAAATGGCTGCATTAAATGAAGTAACAATGAACTAAAGAAGCAATATAAGAAATACTGGGTTGCAGGAACAGAAAAGGAAGATTTTTTGAAACAGCTGAGCATTCAGGTGGCGCAGTTTTCCCTTTTAAAGATTTCATGCAGCCACCAACAAAGCTGCTGTTTTTCTTTTAATAAATAACAACAGAAGCAACTCTTTTCCGTTTCTAATAGTTTTGAAGTCACTATGAACACAGACAATATCCTTTCCATACAGCTAGGTAAAAGAAAAAAAAAAATTGTTACAGATGGAGAAACTGGCTGGTCTCGCATGGTTACACACAAAGGAGACCAGAAGCCAGCTTTCACTGATCAGTAAATGCGCAGCAGCATCAAAACAGAACCCAGCATCCAGCTCATTTTAAGCAAGTACTGATGAATTCTAAAATGCAAAAACATACACAGAAAAAACCAAACATGTTTCATCTACAAAAAATATATCTATATAATTATAAATATACTATGTATAAGTCAGACTTGTACTTTCAAAATCCATTGAAAACACTAAACTAATGAAACTATGCAAGGTGAAACAGTGAAAGACCTCAGTAAAACAAATCAGGGTCAAACTTCCAGTGAATAGCTTTGCCACTATTATCACAAATTACATTAAAGATGAATTCCACTTCTGGCGTAAAAAGCATCTCAAAGAAGGCCCTGAGGTGGGCTTATAGGACTGACAAACTGAGTATGTAATAACTCAGGTGGGCTAAGACCAATCAATCAATAAAGAAGAAAAACATTTAACTTTTCCTCAGCTTACTTATCAGCTATTTTCTTTAAGGAAGCACAGCAAATATTAGCTACCTGCAGCGAGCATTTTGAAGATGTTGCAAACTTATTATCTTCAACGTCATCATTAGTTTATGAGTCTAGGCAGTTGCATTCCATCTGAAATGTAGTAACTTTCTCTATAACTGGAAGATGTGATTTCTAGTCTTCACTGCAATGCAACACAGGACTCGCCAGCTTTTTCTTCTCAAAGGTAGCACTGTGACACTGTGCTTTCTCCTGGAATCAGATTCATGGCATGACTGATGTGTGCAGAAACTAACTTCTCTAGAAAGTTTATTTTTACAGGCTGTTCACTTTCTTCCACTAAAGCACTTTTTCAAGCAGAACTCCAATGCACCAAAACTGACAGTGCAGTAACTTGCAAACCATAACAAACAATACATTCAGTTTAAACACAATTTCCTATGAAGATATTTACCAAAGCACAGACAGTGAAACAAAATACACACAAGCATATGGCTCAAAGGTGCTGGAAGGCACTACATATAGGATAGCAGTTCAGTAGAACTATATTATAAACCAATTGTATTTTATTTATAGGGGAGAGAAGTAAATAGAACTGCCACGGTGGATCAGACTAGTGGTCTGTCGAGCTGTATGCATTACCGTCTTCTCAGGGATGTAATACTGCAATAGGCAAACTGGAGTAACTATACAAGTTGTCTCCCAAGCCTCAGTAATTACTAGTTTGCTTGATGATCAGAACAAGAGAATAATAGATTACTTCCAATCCCTGCTTATTAAAAAAAGTCATGATTATATTTGTATCTTTTGATAGCTAATCTTTTAAATATTTTTTACATAGGCAGCACATTAAAGCAAGGATTTTCCATAAACTAAGTGTTCTTATTTTCTTTCTAGCTTTGATCTTTTTGTCTTGGTCTGGTTTTAGTGATAATAAATGTTCCACTAAAAAGAAAAGATATTATCTACCATTTTTCAAGCCAATTACATTTACACACTTCGATTTCTTCTAGTGTTCAACATCACCATATAGTTTTGACATCCCTGCCTTCCTGCCTCCAAAATATACTACTGACGTTTAAACTTCAGTCAAAATTACAGAAATCAGAAATTAATAATCAAAGTCTGGAGAATACATAGCACAAAGATTAAGAGCCAAATTGCCAGGTCACAGACGTCTTTCAAAAAACCTTTATCTTCCCTATTTCAAGTGTACTTCTCTTGTTGATGTTTTTAAATCCTGGCATTGATGCAAGGATGGGATGTTACTGCATATTGCAGATTGGCTATAAGTTAAGGAAATACCCAATTAGGATCAATTTTGTATTACCACAACCTCTACCCTCTTCCAAACTGAGAAATGTATTCAAACTTGAGAACTTTAAACTCTACACTTGATACATTTATAAAAATCAATACTAATCAAAGTTAGTAATATTTTCAATACTAATATTTATACTTAAAGTGTAACCAATCAGGAACCTTCAAAATCTGCAATTACTATGTATAGTGCAGAACTCAATTCTGCCTCTGCAAAGAACAAAATCTTATAATTTGATATAAAAAAATTCCCCATTTTTCTGACAAACATTAATGTTCTGCATCTTTAAGATAACATCTCACTTAGACCTTCATTCTTTGGAAATGGGAAAAAAAATATTGCTTAATTTTTTCTATATTATCTTGTCTCAGAGTTACACAGATCAAAAAGGGAACAACCTTTCTAACAAATGTCCCTTCTCATTTTATGTACCCCTACAAATTTTACAAGAACATAATGTAATTTTTTTGCCCAAGATTCTCGTTTTAGAAAATTAGAGTTCTGATTAAATGCAGTATTTCTGTGGAACAAGCACTCAACTATTCCTATCCATTCTGAGCTCAACACTGCTTTTATGCTTAAGACAACTAAAATCCACTGAGTTAAATAAAAAAAGGAAAGCAGAGTTAATCTTGACATGAATATGCAGGGCATAAAAGCAAGCACATGAAGTGGTCTTTGGCAGCAGAAAATATATTTTTTTGTGTTTCAGTTTCTAGACTGACATGGCCTTTTTTTTCTCTAAAGCAAACAAATGAGTATTTGGTATAAATTGGCAAGAAATGTCTTAATCAAATACCAAAAAAATTTGTTGTCTGTACATGAACACTGCTAAGATTCATCTGATCGGTAATTTCAAAACAGCAAACCACTGCCAAAATAACATGGAGATACTTTTTTCTTTTTTTTTTTGGTCAAATTCATTTGCATCAGAATTAATTTACAAGTGAAAGTCTGCAAGAATAATATGTTCATTTACACGCTTTTTTCAATGGCTATCAAGTAAGAATTGAAACCAACAACTACTTGACAGGAGAGAGGGGAGCAACCATCTGTCTTCCCATCCTAATTCCTAATGGGAAGTTTTCATTCACCTCCTTTAGTCAGTCATTAATATTTTACAGTATGGTAAACACCACTATACGCTTACCAGGTCTCAAATGTAATAAGCTGAGTCAATGTGTATGAAAAGTGTATGAAAAAAGAAGTACTCATTACTATTCTCACACTGGCAATATATTCTTGGAGGACAAAAATAACGATCCATTAATAACTCCTGCCAGCTGTTGCAAAGAAAAGGTTATAGAGGCAAAGATGCCATTACTTTGTCCTTCTAAGAATATTTTAATTATTTCAGCAGAATGACTGTTAAAACCATATGTTAAAGCATATAAATAGGACAAAGCTTAAAAAACAACAAAAAAATAACAAGATCATCTTCCTTCAAACTGAGGTCTTACTCTTTTCCAAGGATTATGCATTTCTAATATGTATCTAAAGGTGGCAGCAACTGTTTGTTCTTATAGGCCCAGAACTGATCTTTGAAGAACTTAAAATGCTGTATCACAGCATTCTACCCAGAAGAGTCAAATTAATCCTCAGTGTCAGCCTAACGTTATGACAAGAACCAGGTTGTTCTAATAAACATAACCTGTAGATGACAAAATTTCTGCACACCACTCATCTCCAACTTTGTTTTTTACATCAGTGACATAAAAGCAGTATGACCTGATTCACTTGGCCACTGAACAACAATTAACATAACACAAACCCACTCCAAATTAGACATATTCAAATACCAGAACTCGTATGTTAGAAGGACACAAAAGTGGAAAATATTTCCTACCTCAGACTAAAAATCCTCTACCCCTAAATGCCTGCCTTTTCTTTCCTCTCAAAATAACATTCAGAATGCATGTAAGCTATGGGGAGTGCTCTAAGTTGTAAAGAAAAGACAGACCTGAAATATTTATTACAAGATACCAGTGGGAAGAATCTTACTACGGTCTCCCTAAATTTTAATTTGTTCTTTGTTCTCATAATTAGCACCCACACCTTTAATCAGTTCTCATTATGGCTGTAATGCTAATCAAGCTACAGAAAACAGTCTACCTATTCAGCTCTACAGACTATATGCTTACATGATACTCAAATGAAAATAAAGCAAAAAATGGTGTGGGTCAAGAAGAAGCAGGGGCAGGGCTCTGGACCATAGGGGGAAGTGTGTGTGGCAGGGAGAAGGTGAAGGAGGATGGCAATGAAGAGGGTCTGCATTCCACAGGAACACCCACATTTATTTACAGCTAAGCTCCTAAGCACTTCCTGCAGAAACAGGAGCAGCATGAATTTCACTTTCTTCACTCTTACCCCTTGGGAAGGAATGAGGCTCAATAAGACAAGTAAGCTTGTAAACAAGCCCTTCAAGTTCTTTTACCTTCAGTTCCACTTAGGAAGAAGTATTCTTTGGTGGCATTATTTTATTTTTGAAAATATGCATTAGCTACAAGATACGCATGACATACATGATGTACATCATCACATACGTAAGTATGTGACTGTATGCATACATATATTCTAGTAATCTATTTAAAAAAATGATTGTAGGGTATTCGAAGTTAAACTAACATTTAAAAATAATATTACTTTTAACACAACCCAGAAAGTTCAAAATAATATAACTTAAAACATGAATGCTACCTTGGTAGAGCAGATGGAGTGACATGGTCCATTTGAAATTTGACTGCACTAGGGTTTAAGGATGATTTGAATACACCACTTTGGTTAATGAGCAAAACACCCCAACAAAACAGTAAAACAAAAAACCCAAGCTGCAAATTCTGAACCAAATTTAATTAATTTCAAGCTATATCCTCATGTATGTGTTCTTTGGTTTGCTCAGCTACAGTAGGACCTTAATTTTTCCAGTCAGGATGAATTTGAGATTGACACCATATTTCACTGTATTTGCCACAGCGCCCCCCTCTGATACTTCAGGTTTCAGACTAAACTGGATTTTACCCACAGCAGGCCCGCCCTGGGCTTCTAATGAGGGCCAGCAGGACTGCGGGTGTCTCCCCAGTGTCCGCGCCTGCTAACCACCAGCTGGCAGAACAGCTTCTACAGTCCATGAATGGTGCTGCTTCTGGCCAATTACTGACTCCTTTTGCCTCAAAATAACAGACTAACCAACATAAGCCAGTGACTGAACTAACTTCACCGTATCACGTATTACCAAGGAGACCTGCCTTTAATTGAGGGCAACAAGAAGCTGGAGGGCTTTTTATAAGGGCATGTAGTGACAGGTCAAGGGGCAATGGCTTTAAACTGAAAGAGGGTAGATTTAGATTAGATATTAGGAAAAATTGTTTTCTGTGAGCATGATGAGGCAATGGCACAGGTTGCCCAGAGCAGCTGTAGATGCCCCATCCCTGGCAGTGTTCCAGGCCAGGTTGGATGTGGCTCTGAGCAACCTGGTCTGGTGGAAGCCTGTGGCAGGGGTGGTTGGAAACAGATGTTCTTTAAGCCCCCTTTCAACTCAAACCACTCTGTGATTCTATGACATTTCAAAGCTTTTATGACAGTTGTTGGAAGAAGCACGGGTCCACTAGATAAACACATTTAAAATAATGCAAAAGCTTTTGAAGATGACTGAAGGATTAGTGAAACGTGTTCCCCCGTATACTAGACTATTAGGAAAAATGCTAAACAATACTGCAGAAAAAATTTACATAGTTCTGAAAAATTTAGTTTGAAAGGCTAATGTAACCTATTTTTTCATACTTAATTATCTATATTATTAAGACATACCAGCATGAGCGCTAGAACAATGCTTTGTGAATTGAATAAGAATTTAACTGCATGAACACACCAATAAATCTTGTAATTACAGTGTAGCGGCAGAAAACTTAGCATTGCATTAAGAATACCAATCTGAATATGCAAAGGAACAGCAGACATTTAAACAGACTACTGCACCTTACATATTACAAGGCAATTACCAATAATATGTCTGCATTGCCTTTTATAATTATTGATACTGGTTATTTGCTAAATGAGGACTTTTTTTTATTATTTTTGGTAGACTTGCTTAGTGAGGCTGCAACACAGAAGGTCACTGGAATTTTGGGTGAACTATTACTTAGTTTACAGCTAGTATAGTTTCTGTCAATTTAGACTTATCCACAGGGGGTCCGTAAACCAGCGTGAGGAAAAAGTTGACAGTGTGAAGAACAGCAGAAGCATTGCATCCATGAGGAGATTTATTAGTCCTTGGCCCTGTACCACATCACTGAGGCCATGTCTGTGCACAGTCAGAATGACAGGGAAGGAATATGGAAATAGGCACCATCTGGTACCTGAGGTTGGCTGAATAGGCCAATCTTAGTACAAAAGTTGTAACGCAGAGGATGCAGGTATGCTTCATGGGACATGGTAGAGTCTAGTGTGTGTTAAAAAAACAATAGCAGAAGTCAAGCAGAACTTAAAGAACCTCACTGGCAATTCCTTCCCCCCCCCCCACTGTGATGATGCTCATTTAGGGTAAATACTTGGGTCAGTTGAATCAGGAACTCAATTCTGGACAACTCAAACTTATGCAAATAAAATAGTTTCAGAGGCTGAAATGTATGGTGGTTTATTAATACTGACTTATTAGCAAGAATGACAGAAGTGAGAATCATTAGCAAAGAAATAACAAAAGGGCTTGATATGAGATTTCTTCCATATGAAATGCAAAAAATAGTAGAGGATATCTTCTCCTATCAGTGCAGAAACCGCTCCCTCACCACATCAAAAAGAAAACAGAAGGCATCTGGAAAAGGAAAGGGAAAAGTGGAAAGTGAAAAAACAAAGAGGAAGTTTACAAGAAATTTTATGCTTTTTTTTTTAGTATGAGCAGACACTAAAAGAAAAGTATGATTGATGAACAGTTCTGACTTGTAACCACAAAGTTAGTGGTAACCTCAGTATCAGTAGCTAAAATGTAAGCACCAAGCTAGAGATTATTTTCCCCTTCCTCAAGTTTACCTTTGGTGTTTTAGAGGAAAAAGATGCAAGACAAAATAACAGCCAGAAAAAAAGAACATATAAAGGTGGCTGCACAAAATGTAGTTCTGTCAATAGCATACAGAAACATATTCTAGATGTATGAGAGGTGAATTACCAGAAAGAAATGAATAAGGCTCTCCATATTTATAGTTGATGTTTATTAGGGGGAAGAAATAACAACTAAACAAAACCCCTAGTCAGCTTGTACTTCTCTTCTAGAGACTGGAGTCTCACTGAGAAAGAGAAAACTAATCTTTTTTTTTTTAGCTGTGAAGAACACGGGAGATGTAAGAGTTTCTAAAAGTTTTCTGGTTTAGAGCAAACAAAAAGACTACATTTTCAGAAATTTCAGTCTAAGGGAGCAGATAAACTAGTTTATTTTCCTTAACAATACTTCATGAAACATGTGAAATTCCTCCACAAAAAGACAGTTTTTGTGGCTGTGAAAGTGGATGATAAACGCTAGTTTCACATGTTGACCACACTTTTTTTGACCTAACTGGATGGTTTTTAGTCTATCCTGGAAATTCACCTTGAGATACATGACTTACAAAAACGTAACAAAGCTTTGAACTAACAGATTTCTGTAAAGGTCAAAGTAAATTCCAAAAAAACCATTGAAGTTTACTAATAGGCACTTTTTCAGACGTGAGGAAATGGTAATATAAAACAGGCTCTCAGCAGGAAATATTTCATGCCACTCAAACTTTTCTAGATGGATAAAAGCAGAGATACAAATCAAAATCAAGGTTGCTAAGGAGGAGAATGACTTCTTAGTAGGTGGGTAGGGGATGCTGCCTCTAGAACAGAAGACTAGGGAAGCAAAGATAGTGGAAGAACGTGAAGTGGCGCTTGATGGAGAAATGCTGAAGCCTAGAAGTTTATTACTGTGAAATCAACATATTAAACCCCATGATTTCAAGAAGTAATTAGGCTGCCAGCTCATTTGAGTACAGAATAACTCATGTACAAATCATCTCACGTCCAACTGCACAAAGTACTCCACCTTCGATTGACTTACCTCCCATAATTTTAGACTGGCAGTTGATAAATTCTGGCTTCTTGTCTGTAAGGTATCGTTGGCAAGTGTGATGTAGAACCTGAAAGAATGTGCATTTTTCTGAAGCTGTGCTTGCTACCCATTGGTCAAAAGCATTTTCAAATAGTAAATCAAATTCTGGGGAATCCTAGAAGGAAAAAAAAAACCACACTACTATTACCGCACGTTTATAAATGATTGGAGAAAGATACAGAGCTATTATTTTCAGAAAGATATGTTGGAAAAAGCAGAATGTCCATGCAACCCAAGACTATCCTGGGATTATTTTCCTTTGCACATTTTTAGATGGAAAAAAAACCAACCACCAAAAAAACCAAACCAAGCAGGAGGTTTTTTTCTTGCAGGTATTTTTAATGAGGAATATTCAGCTATGACAAAAATTCCTGAAAACAAAAATACTTAAGATCAAAAAATTAAAAGTTGGAATCTCATAAGAAATCATTGCTATCTACAGATACATATTTACTTGTGTCTTCTACATGTGGCAAGGATTTGCACCTCTCAGCACAAAATCTACTTTCACATTATATTATAGAAGATGCAGTTCTGCTCTCAATGCTCAACTGAAGAAAAAACCAAACAGCAAGTCCCAGTTATTGTAATGTATCATCATAAAGTTTTGCATGTCTCAGAGTAACATGAACAAAAGAGCATTCCCAGAACAAATAAACTCCCATCTGTATCCCATGCTTCAACTGGCAAAATGAATGGATTTTATGCATGTATTGCTAAGTATTTAGCAATATTTGCTAAACACCATTTTGTAATCTAGTAAATGCTTGTATGAATTGATACCACTAGGAATTCACATGAAGACAATTCTGAAAGGAACATATCTAAGCTTAAGAACTTCACAGGACTTTCAGTCGGAGAGTATCACCAGTATGTTATTTATATAGCTGCATAGCAGATGCTGGGAAAGGGCCTAAAGTTCATATCGCTTACCTATCTGTCATTGCTCTCATTTTCATTGTCCCTTTACCCAGAGAAAATATAATTCCATCCCTTGCATTTCAAAAGGCAAGTGTCAAAGGGCTTCTTTTTTGTACGAAAGACTGTAGTGGGTAGCAAGAGATTTTGGTGGACCATTATTAAGATGCTTAGGTGGCTGATCAGAGCATAGCTCTGAACAAACCAAGGGGGTTAGTCACATATTTTGCTGTAAAATGAACACAGTAAAACACTTTGTGATCACACAATATGAGCCACATTCCTAACTTCTAATTCTGCTGTTTTACTACTGAAGGTTTGTATTCATAAGCTTATTACATTTTAGTACGACTTTGCCTTGAGACAGCTCAAGGCAGGCTGTATATTCCACATTAAAGGAATAAATCCAGAACTGTTTAGGTGTGTGGGGGTGTTGCTTTTTTTTGTTTGTTTGTTTAAATCATCATTTACATGCCATTGGCAACTAAACCATACCACCATCCTTTGTAGAAAGATAAGAAATGCAGAAGGATCTGAGGATTGTCCTAGAAAAAAAATGCAAAGTTCATAATATTTCAGAAACTCAAACCTCAGTAACCTCTCCTGTCCTTGCTTCCACTTGCTGCTCTATCTTATAACACAGCTGCATGCCAAAATGGACCCCAAGAGGCTTATAGCTGAAGACAAGGCAAACAAGGCTCTTGTTTTTCTCCTTACAAAGGAGGGAGAGTAGGAAAAAAAGTAGGGGAAGACAGGAAGAAAAAACCCCACATGACTACAAGCTTTGGCCTCCTCCATCTCTCCTATTAAAAATCTATTTGACATATTCCATTGAGTTATTTCTTTTTTGAGAATCTGCACTTAAACCTGTATCTTATTTTTCCAGATGCCTTTTGAATAGTAAAAGAATGCCCGATTCCCAAATCAATTACAAAAATAAGCTCAATTTTAATTTTCTAGAGCTGTTCAGACTCACCCGATTAGGGTCTATACCGTTGACCTGGCGAAGCTGCTCCAGCATCCACTGCGTTCTCCTGACAAAAGACGTAGAGCCTTCAAATTGCTTCACTTTTGTAATAGATGCTTGCGCTGGTTTCTTGTTTGTCACTGAACATATAAAAGAAGAAAAACATATAACTGAAACAGGCTTAATGTTTCAGGAATGTGCTGTTTAGTTTACTGTAGCAGTAGCTGCTTTGCTGGTGTATTTTATACAATGTTCCACTAAGTCACTGTCACTGACATACATGTCACCGATTCCAACAGTAGAACACATTAGTCTTCCTGGATAACGTACTGAAATGCACATTTCTTATTGTCAGAATGATGGTACGATGCCAAATAAGCATTATACAACTTAAAATTAAGATATATTTTAGCCATTATCAGCTTAAGTTGCCAACACTGTGTAAAAAACAGAACTAAAACAAAGGTCTTTCCAACTGCATTTTTACACTTACCTTACTGTTCTCTTTTTCCCATGCTAATTAGCTGAGGTTTCTCATTCCCAGCCTCTTACTCATTTCTTCTTATCATTTTAGACAAGACAAAAAAACCACACACCCCATCTCCATGTAAGTATAAGTCCACTTATGTACCTTTTATTAATTAAAAACAAACAAAAAACCAAACACGAAACTAAAAACCCCAAACTGTTACTTTAGACTGACTTTCATGTTGGTGATTGATTGAAAAAAATACAGGTTTCTCCGGTCTTCTCTCAACATGTCACATGTAGATCACATTTGTATAACCACCAGCATCTATGACATTCAATTCCCAATTTCTAGTTTCCAGCCAACAGACTTAAGTATATGCACTTACCGCACTAAGAAAGTAAACGCACTAAATGAGACAACAGTATGAAAAATATAAAAATTAAGGAATTAAAGTTTGCTCGGTGCCTCCCCCCAAAAATACTAGGTACCACAAAGAAAGATCATAAATCTTTGATGATTTTACTTGTTATAAACAAAATATATGTTAAAACCCACAAACTAAGATATGCAAGACTGCTCTGCTTTTCAAAGTAAACCCTCAATATAAACCACTCCAATTAGTGTACCCTTAACTCAGCATCAGATTTTCAAAGAGTACTTAAACATTAAAGCTAACTTTTCACCAGCAGGAAAACTGGCTTCCTGTATTAGACTCTTTCTCTAAACAAACAGATTTTCTTTTCATCAGTATAACTTTTAACCTCCATTAAAGTTCTGTAAGCAGTTTTAGACACTTTCTATTGTACTTTGCATTTCATTTATCTGCTGCTGTATGTTGTCACTCCCAAACACATTTCCACTTTGTGCGAAGAAATATTTTGTAGAATTCATTGTACTGCACTATCTACCAAAGCTAGTACAGTATTTATTTCTCTCCTTGAACTTTTTATTTCCAAAAATCCTTCTATCTATATGGTCCTCCAGAAAGAGTATTCCTGGAAAAGACACTTTCCTCTGCTTTTACATACTGGCAATTAAAGGCAGCTTTTAAAATAATCAAGACTTGAATAATAAGATTGCTTATTTTTGTGCACGCCCTTTATCTTTACCCAAATAATTAGGAAAACTAACAGGCTTCTCATTCTGAAGATACATGCTGCATGCACTTCTGCCCTCAGGGGCACAGTTATACAAGATAATGGTGGAACATATAATTCCGTAAAGTTAAAAAGTCAATATTGATAATTCTGATCCTAAGAAACACTTAGGATCAAAATTTACCAATGCACAGACCACTGTCTTGATGATAAATGTACTTTGGGATAGATCAGCCAATGCAGATTAATATGAAAAGTTCTTTTCACTGTCTCAGATTTACACTTTATCAGTTCAGTGTGTGTCTGTGCACATGGAAGTCCAAGCGCCCTTAGAAGAACCTAATCTGATAAACAAAAAATTCATTTCCAAGGAAATTTTAGTAGGTAAAAAAATAAAACTAAAAAATCATTCCACATGGCAGATATTTGTTTTTAAAAGTTACTTTGGAACAGAAAGCATAGTTGGACTCAATATATTGACCAGACTATGGATAAGTACATAATAAACATATTGCCAGAAGTCTCTTAATCAGCAGCTGATGCACTGAGAAGCAAATTGGACAGTATGTGATTCAGAATCGCATGTCAAATAGTACAGAACAGAGAAAATCAATGTAGTATCAGAAAGGCAGCAGCAAAATAATATTAGAACAACTACTGAAATGCAATGACTAGGTATTACTAAGAAGTGAGAATATATAAGAGATTCATTGATTGCTCAATGGCCTATGCACCCAAGCCTAACGATAAGCAGAAGTGTCAGTCATCCTATCTATGCTTTTTCATATATATATATATATATATACACACACACACTTATATTCTACAGAAGAGATTATAAGGTTCTTGGGTATCTCAGCTATCTTAGGTAGAAATTCAGTCCCAAGTTAGCTGACGAGATCCTCTTAGAAAACACGCTGGTCTCCCTTTAGGTCTCACACTCATAATTACTGCACACAGCCAAACAGACCAAACTGTATTTCACCTTTTAAATCTTGGTATTGCAGGAAAAAGCTAGCATTTCTAGAACATTCAAAACCAACCAGCTACCCACAAACCCACCAAAGATGCTTTAGAACCTTCAGTTCAGTCCATGACAGCTTGACAGTCATTACAACTCTGCGAAACCCGTTGGCAGCTGGGAATACCATCCTCACTAGCTGCTCATTATGTTGCTTTACAAACTAGAGCACTTCCACAAAAGCCACTGAGTGGGTGTTACCTTGCAAACATGTACAAAGTCTTCTCTTAAACCTGAAAAAAACTGGAAGCAATCGCATGCTCCAAGCCACATTCCCTCTCTGACAACGCTGACAACAAATGCATTCGCTAAAATCTTCCACAATCATAATATATCATAATAAAATAAAAGACAATATTTAAGTTATACTTCAATTTTACTCGGATTTTTTTGTTTGCTTTGCTTCTTTTATTGTTTAACAGAACTTAACATTATGTTTTCAAAATATGAAGCTGTAGCAGTGTGGACAAAGCACACTTACTTGGAACCTGTAAGTAGATGGTAGGTGATAGGTCCATATGGTATTTCTGTGTGTCATGAGATGCAAATAAATAACCTTTTTTGGTTTTGGTTTTGGTTTTTTTTTTAAAGAACATAGTTATTGGTAAAGTAAGAAAGAATATGTGAGAAGTCAGCTACAGCAATTTATGATGGAAGAGATTGTGAGGGCTTTTTCATATTTCTATTTGTTCTCCTGGGGTTTTTTTGTCTGTTTAGGGTTTGTTTTTAGTTTGCCTTTTTTTTAAAAAAAACACACTATATTAACATACAATCAAAAGTCACCAAGTCAGAAACAGCACTCTGTCTTCTGTGATTGAAGACATTATTAACCATTCTGCATCATAAATAAAATTAAGTTTCAAAGAAGTTGTTAAAGCTTGAAAGGCACACATTTAAGTGAAATACTGTTTCAAAAGGAGATCAGAGAATACAAGGCTGAAATAGTCAGATCAGAATTAGCTTTAAAGAATGCTGTGACAGAGTCAAGGTGGTCACTGTTCTCATCATTTGGAATACATGGAAACAAAGATATTCATATTCCAGACTAGAATCCAGTACCACGTGAGTGTCTAGCATCTTAAGCAGCAGTTCAATACAGCTCTTCACACAGAAAGCTAAGGAAGACTGAATTCCCAGTCCAACTTCATCTCATCTGCAGTCCAGAATGTGTCGTCTTTACTTTTTCAGTCTCCTAAAGTATCTTTACTTGAATAGAAAAGATAGAAAAATGAAAAATGGCCAATTCCCTAAATATCTACCCCAACACACCCGGCCTTGAGAAACTGTCTGAAAGCCCTAAACCACTGGACTATAATTTTTTATTTATGTTATCACATTTGAAATGCATATTTAAAAAACAGTGTCAGTCCCTGAAGTCTTGACTCTGTGTATCTGTATTTGTTTTGGATGTTCTTTAAATTTGGAACTGGTATTAAGTATTTAATAACTTAAACTCTAGGCAATTAGGAATCTTATGACAAATGGTTTGATCGCCTCACAAAATTTCTAGTCATATCACGTTATATTTCTAAGTATCGAATGACTGAAAGGAAGAAATTAAAAAATATGAAGTCTTGAAAGCAGGCAGTGACTGCTGCAACTGTTCACATTATAACAAACCCCTTTTTTATCTGGGCACTGTGCAGATTAATAAATTAAGCAGCCTTAACTTTCACTGCGGTTGTGTCACTAGCTCTTGAGGGAAAAAAAGTGTGGTAGTGCTAAGTAAGATCACTCAGAAAATTACTTTCATCTATGAAATTATTTCATTTGTGAAAGTGACAGACAGACTCACTCCTGATTGGGCCTGCAGGAGTCTGCTGAAGGCATTGGCTATCTGTGTGGTTCAAAACTATTCATCACTTTAATGTTAGACCAGCATCGCTTATCTGTATGCCAAATCTTGTACAGTGGATACTCATCCCCCAACTCACAAATAACCAATGATGCCAAGTTTGTCAAACTGGCTGTTAATATTTAATGAAGGAAAAAATCTTTAGAATGCACTCAAGACAGCCTAAAGACTTTTTAAAAAAGGTATCTTTGATGAAGAAAAAGTTGAACTCAATACCATGGCAGTGTGATGTGATTTCATGGTCACTGTATCTAGAATATTATCCTACCTTCCTGTGGAAATGTTGCTCTAAAGAAAAACTCTTCACAGTGAGACTAAGTCTAAAAAAACCCAGGAGTTTACTAAACAGCTTTTGATTCAGTCAGAATAAAACCAGCAAATCTTTGATACTGATTTTATTAGAAATGAAGTTATGTATTAGTATTTGTGGTAGAAATGCATTGTTTTTCCAAGCCGGTTCTTAAGGGACAAAAGCAGGTTATAAACACACTTTGACAGAGCTAATTACTCCTCTATACTTTCCAGTTCACCAAAGAAACAACTATTTCTTAAACTTGCAAAAAGCTCATGACTAAAATTCTGACAGTCCTGTACACAATCCCAGTAAGCTATGGCTACCAGATTGGCTGACGATCTGCAATCTCTGATTGTTGAAAAAAACAGTGACTTTTTTTTTTTGTTCCTTTGTCCAGTTGCTACTCAATTCTGCAACACCTGAGTACTCAGAGGACAAAGCATGAGTAACCTGTGGAAAGGCCTCAGAAGTCTGAGGAAGCCCAAGACAGGTTTCTTTCTTGCAAATGTCATAAAGTACAAAGGCTCAAAGAAAAGACAACATCAACAAGGCATCTAGAAAGACTGACCCTCATTTGTTATTCTCACCTACAGGATTCCAAAGCAAAAGTAAAGAAGATTTTTCTCTATTCCTCTAACGTGAAGGGTTCTTCCTTCTGTCACAACAACTTTACAATTATTTTCCCCACACACTTCAAAATCTTTTCTTCCCAGAGTGAGGAAATCAGGACTAGGCAGGGGAAAGGCCACTAAGTGTCACATCCACCAACCCTCACAATAGTAGAAACTTGTATTATTGCTGTTCTGTGATTCTGGAAGGTAGTTTGAACTACTACAGTTCAGGCCACACGGTGGTCCTATAAGAAAACTATGGTCCTGGCAAGCAACTTCCAGAATTTCCCAAAACAACTTTTCAACAATCAGACAAATGAAGCGGAGCATTAAGTAAGATGGAGCAAATGGGTACACTCTGACTTACTTAGGTACTAAAGAATAAGGACCAGATACATGAAAGTGTCTTAGAATACTATCTGGATTTCAGGAAAACTGTTTCCAGTCTGCTTCACATAATGGTTGTGAGCTTTTCTATCAACTCTAGCCTTAAGTTTGAATACCAAAACTTGTAGTATTTAATGGGTTTTTTTACAGAAGTTTTAATTAAACACTGATTTAATGAGGAGTCTAAATTAATTCCAGAAATTAAGTGTAGAATTTTGAGCCTTCCCACTGCGGCTGTCCAACTATTGCCTCCTGCAACCTTCGTACCTGTCACGGTTCTTAGACCTCAGCTATCTATAATACAAAGAGATGCTTTGAGAAGACAGTGCTAGTAAGAACTCAGACTTACATTGCCACCTTCAGGATTAATTTTAGATACAGACAAAAAAAAAAAAAAAGAATATGTTTGCAGTAGAAGACAGCTAGCCTCACTGCAAAGAAACAAAAGCAGCTGAAACTGGGGCAGGTTTAAATTCCCACTTGCTGCTCGATGCTTGTCAGGTGTCAAAAAGTCTGATAGGTTGAGGTTTGACTTTTCAGAATTGCATTTCCTACTTTTGGCCATATTTCCTCTTTCCTTCCTTTGACAACGCTGCTTTCTCACCATCTGGGATCCAAGAAGCTGAAAGCAGGGACAAGCTGCACAGTTCCCACCTTCTCAATTTGCCAAATAGGACAAGAGGATGTCAGTGGCCCTAAATACACAAGAATTTAAACAACGATAAATCCTTCTGTTTTTTTAGGCACAGCATAATATTTTGACATCAAATTGGAAAATGTGAAGAAAAAAAAGAAGCTTTCAGGTACAGAGGCAAACTACTCATAGATCTAAACATGTACAGTTTTTCCCAGAGCCATTCCCAATAGTTCAAATAACAATTTGCATCACCTGTCTCCTTAAATCAGCATCTACTGCATCACTGTCCATAAGTTGCCAGCCTCACTCTCACTGCTTTCCAGATAATTGAGATTCATATTTCATAGATTTTATGGACTATTCATATATTGTTCAAAATATAGTTTTGTTTAAGCAGTATTTTTTCTTTCTACATGTAAGATATCTTCATCTGCTGAACAGTATATAAAAAATCCAATACTACAAAAATAAGTTACCCTGGAAATTCAGATTAAGGTATGTGGTACCTTCCCAAGATGAAACACAAGACAAAGTATTTTTCTGGTGTCTTCAAATAACCCACCCCCCAAAGAAAAAGAAAACCCCAACCAATCCCAAAACACCTTTGGTTTGCAATGACAAAATTTTTGTCATGTGTAAGACACCATGAAGTGCTACATGCCTGAAGTGGGAGCCTGTATGTTCTCCAAACATACCACTGACTGCATTAGTAACAAACTGTTTCTTACAGAGTGCCTTGCCTTTCAGTGTTGCACCTAGTCTTCCATTATACTTACTTTTAACAGACCCATGTAAATACACGTACTTAAAAACAGTTTTTATGCCTATTCAAACACTTCAAGTCCCCATCATACCATACACATTACAGTCCTTACAGTTTCCTGACAGACTAATCCTTCATTCCTAGCAAATTTTTAAACCTAGAAAGACAGATGTATTGCAGTTATAAATTAATAGCTTGCTTGAATTATTCTTCATGTACTACAGCAATATAGTTTAAAGTATTGATACCAGAACAACTGCTTCTCATATTGGCACAGTCGTATAGACAAATGCAGTTAATGGGAAGGAATGCCAGACTTCATTTTATACCCAAAGTTTCTGCTTAACTGTAAATATTTGGAACGTAATCTTATTAAACACATATTCACTCCCAGAGTGACGACTAAACTTCCAGGTTTTGTTCTAATTGCTTTTTACTATTCCATATTGCAAAGCAGCCAACTTTCAAACTTTTCCCACCTTTTTCCCCGCATACAGTCAGCTCAAATTTGAGTTGTGTATATGTTTTTCATTAAAACCTAGTTTGAAGGACAGGATAGTGCTTTGACAGATCTACCATGGCACTGTTACTCAAAAGGAAGACAAAAGGAATTCCAGTCAGGTGCAAGGGAAGAGGGAGTCCTGACAACTCAGGGATCAGTCTTCATCAGGGACCTCTCAGCCAGCACAGAGCTCCTGGTGATCCTGGCCTAACACATTTCACATTACTAGTTCATCTTGTCCTGGGATGGTAGAGCTCCACCTTTTAACTGGAAGGTATTTGGTGACCAAGAATTTCAGCCCAGCATAGCATGTGCCCTTCTGTATTAGTCTGGATCATCCACAGCTTCAATCTTCTTTGCTCTCTTTTCCTTAAAAAGGCGGCAGCATCCTGCACAGACTGCTGACCAGGATACTTTAAATAGCCTTTTAAGCATTTACACACACTTCAGAAAATAGCACTTCAATCTAGTTTAGAAACCAAAGCTCAAGATACAGAACACAGTGAATATTTGTGTGAATATTTGTGTGGGTGACTTGAGATACTCCTCTTATCACGTTCTGGTCACTTCAGCACCTGCAACTATGGAGAACCAGTTAAAGTCAATACCGCAAAAGTATTTCTAAACTTAATAAGTGGAATTTGGCATAATTCCTGTACAAGTTAACAGATGTGCATCCGCATGCAGAGAGTACACTAGGAATTACCTCACCAGCCTGAAAACAATGTTTGAACTTCACAGCAAGTGTCCTGAGGGGCAGGAAGAGGCTCTGGAAAATTAAAGTTTGAATTCATTACTCAGTAACTCACACAAAAAGTACGGTGTTAAAAAAATAGTTCTCCATGTCTAAGTTTGCTTAGATAACTTGACAGGCTTCAAGTTCTGGAACAAACTGGCCAATGACTTTTAACATCCTACAGTCTAAGAGGACCCTGCTGTAACAGGGTAGAGTGTTTACTGGAGCTTTTAAAGTGACTTATAAAACTGTACTGCTTTCTAGATTTTCTACTGAATCAATGACCTAAAGTATAGTAGACAAGACTACTACTAAAAAAAATGCTTTGTGCAGAGCAGATGCAAGAAAGTACTCTCACATCTGTTCAATAAAGAACCCCTAGCTTTTGCTACACAGCCGCCTAAGTTAGAACAGCAGTGGGCAAATTATTCCATATTCTTATGACTCAAACTTTCAGATGGACAGAATTCTTAAAAACCTTCATGTACACATGTGGCATGGTAACATCCAAGTCTCAATATAAACAACTAAAAAAGGCTGGTAGACTTTGACCACTTCAGATTAGGAAGAAATTAAAAAAAACAAACACACAAACCAAAATAAAACAAAAAAAACCAGAAACATCTGTGGGGAAGTACAGGGGGTGACTAAAGGAGAGACAAAGCAGGAAGAAAAACAAGTGAGCCAACAGCTGCAATCCCAAATTATCATCATACATTATTTTTAAGTTATTTAAATCCCATTCATTCAACAACAACAACCAGTATCCAGACCTATGAAGTACTCAACCTGCAGTACATAACCCACAACACATTTATTCAGCAGAAGCCACATATCCAGCTTTTCTTGCATCTTATCACTGGAATTGCAATAATTACTATGAAGGGACATTTCCACATGCTGACTTTTTTTTGCTGCCTGAATTATTTTCTGCAGACAAATAAAATGAAATACAGCAAGCAATGCACACATTTCAGGTAGCACTTAGCCTGAGATGTAAAAGCAGAAAAAAACTATCTTTAAAGTATGTGTATTCTGATTATTTTGAATTTGATTTAAGTTCATACAAGTAAGACTACCAATATTACTATTACTCTGGGAGACTGGCCATGCTATGGGTGTCTTACACAAATACAAAAGATATTTTACATGTCAACAGGTTCCATCTCTATCATGTGCATATAGTAGTAGTAGAGAGTATTTTTTGTATTTAGTGTGTATATATATATGTATATGAACAAACAGATTTTTGAAATGCAATCTTACCCCCTCCAATCTTTTAGCTGCTCAAAAAAGTGTGACTATAACAACTTAACTTTAGATGCCAATTTTCATAAATGTACCTATTAAGCACTATCAGTTTAGAGGTAAGACCAAAAACGTCCATGGGTCAGAATTCTGTGCGGTATTTTATGGACAGTTGAGCAGACAACATCTTTTTCATACTTCGAATGCCCATCGTGCTTCTGAAAATCAGTTCTCTGCCCATCTGCAACTGTTTTCAGTGCCTCCCCTTGCACACCAGTTCAATGGTTCTCTTTTTCAATGGCATCAACCCACAAGAATTCCTGAGAGAACCCACAAAACAAACACGCTTTCATTCCTTCACAAATCTTCCCTACGGCTTCTATTACCTGAAGAGACACAGTACGGTCAGTCTCTTGCCAAGATGTTCACTACTATTTCCGTGCACTGTTCAACAACAGCATTTCAGAGTCAGAAGTTACCTCCACTGTGCTGGTTTTGACAGGGATAGTGTTAATTTTCTTCACAGCAGCTAGTATGGGGCTGTGTTTTGGATTTGTGCTGGAAACAGTGTTGATAACAAGGGATGTTTTTGTTATTGCTGAGCAGCGCTCACACAGAGCCAGGGGCTCTTCTGCTCCTCACCCCACCGCACCAGTGAGGGGCTGGGGGGGCACAAGGAGCTGGGATGGGGCACAGCCAGGACAGCTGGCCCCAACTGACCAGAGGGGTATCCCAGGCCACGTGATGTCATGCCCAGCATATAAAACTGCGGGGAGAAGGAGGAAAGTGAGACATTCGGAGTGATGGTGTTTGTCTTCCCAAGTAACCATTACGTGTGATGGAGCCTGGCTCTCCTGGGGATGGCCGAGCACCTGAATGAATTCCTTGCTTTGCTTTGCTTGCGTGTGTGGCTTTTGCTTTCCCTATTAAATTGTCTTAATCTCAGCTCAGGAGTTGTCTCACTCTTCTGATTCTCTCTCCCATCTCGCAGCAAGGGGGAATGAGCGAGCAGCTGTGTGGGGCTTAGTTGCCAGCCAGGCAACTAAAACCATGACGTCAACTTACTTGTATCCCATTCAGTTTGTAAAGCACTTTGAGACCATGAGATGGAAGGCAACATGTGAGAAATATTTACAGTTCTGAAATCTTTAAGCATGTGAATAGTGATTTGAAAACCAAAGTGAAACTGAGGCTCTAAAAAGGCTAATTTAAAAAGTTGTAAAAAAAAAAAATAAATCCATGTTACAGAAATAAGTGCCTTGCTGAACTGGGACCCAACACTTAGGTTGTGTATTTACCATCCATCCTTTTCCACTATGCTTTATTCTCCTGCTCCATTTTAAATTTGTACAATGATGGCATTTCTCAAACTGCCTTTTTTTCGTTCAACTATTGATTTATTGCAGCTACCTACTAAGCTTGTTTCACACCATGAACAAGATGCAGGTAATTAAACTGTCTAGAAACTATAGTATATGTGCACTTTGCTACTTTTACTACACCAATGCTTACTTACAGACTGTCACATTGAAAGGCCCTACCCACAGTAAAGAAAGAACAAACAGCCAAAGAACACCAGATGAGTGAGAGTGACAAACACTGCACAATTGGTTACAACAAAAAAACCGGAAAAAGAAACAGGAAGAAAGAAAACCACAGTAGACCATTTAAAGCCACAAACAGTTGTATTTTGGTTCCCTTTCTCTTTAGGCAGCAAAAATAGGATAAGAAGTCTAATTCAATTCTCGTTTCCCTGACTCCCCTGCTGCACACTCCAAAATTATCAGTATGATCCTGAACTCACTGATGGTACATGCATTAAGGTGGTGTGATTTTTGCGGGAAAGAAATCATTAGCTGTTCAGAGCCTACATGAGTAGGTCAGTGAATCTGATGATACCATTATCTTCTGTTGTCACACCAAAAGGTTGCAAAGAAGAACGAAGTAAAAGATTATTTGCGGTATGAACTGAGGAAAGGCAGCCTTCTACTACTGATACGGAAATCAACAACCCACCCACCCTACCCCCCAACAAACTCTAGAACTCTTGTGTATTTGTTAATACACAATCTATATTAAACAGATATTCAAGACCAATTTGAAATGGTTACTTCATAACATTACTGAAATTAACAGCAAAGTGAATGTGTACTCCATGTTTTGAAGAAATAATTTTCAGAACTCCTGAATTACAGCACAGCACCATTGCATCTGAATGTATTTCAATTGGACCATTTGAATAGCTTGCATTTTTTATTTTTTTACTATTTTTCAAACACAGCCAGTATTAGCTGCTGATTAATTGGGTCAGTATCATCAGAAAAACAAACCCAATGAAGTACATACCCAATGTTTTTTCTGCAACTGTGTAAAAATACATAATCTCTCAAGTTTTGAACAGACACTCAAATCTGATTATCTTAGGCTCACAGATTTTATTACCTATGTTATGAACAGCTACTCATTTTTCTTAATACTTGGACCCTAGGTATGTTCACAGATCAAACATACCTCGTAAGAATATATCCCTCATTAGACTTTGTAAAAGCATGTTTGAACTGCAAGCAAAGTTTTCATTCTATATTCTACATGACAAATTTCACACCTGCAGTGGACTAGATCTTATTTGGAGGTGCTCTGTGCAGACAGTGTTCAGTTACTGTACATAGTATCTCAAGTCACCTGACATAGGAAATACGACATACAGTTCCTTTATTAACATGAAAGATTTCACCGTAAGGGACTGAAGCAGAAACTGAGAAGTAAATACCAAGGATAAGTCCACCATTTTCAACCATGAAGCTTTTCTAGCTTCTAAGGAAGAAAAAAAGCCAGAAACTGGTAAAAACTTTTTGTAGTAAGACATCTAACAGGTTTAACCGTAGAAGAGAAAGGAAAGCATATGCAGTTAGCAAAGAATTTTAACAGTTTTTATTTTACAAACTTAATCACTCTACTTAAATGAGGCCACAGCAATCAAGGAATGACATACACTGCCTTGAACAGTAATTTTAAGAGGTACTCCACCAAAGAAAGGTCCAACAGGGAACAGATTCAGAGAATTGTGCACAGGTAGGTCTCACTTACATAAACAATTAGGGGACAGCTGAAGGACTTCCCCAAAAGCTTCCATAACCCAGAATATAGCCTATATATAACTAGCACAAGCTTATGGCATAGATCACCTCTACAAATTGAAATTCCCTAACTCATGTCTTCAAAACTTTATATAAAAGACTTACTTGGAGCCTGTTCACTTCTCACATGGAGAAGTGATTTGTGTGTACATACACAATTCAGTACTTTGCAAATATATTTTGAAAAGGTGAATTCTCAGACTGCTCAACTGGACAAAAGCTGAATACCTAAAATCATAGATACAAGACATCATGGTAAAATGTATTATATGAAAATATCCAGTATGTTGTCAGAAAAGCTAAAAGCTGCTGTGGCTGATGCAAGGCTTTCTGCAGCTTTCTTCCATGAACTCTTAGCAAGTCAGTTACAACGTACATTTTTGAAGTGTCCATATCTGTGCCTCCCCATAACCAATTATAAAAAACCTCAGATAAACTGTTTGCAGTTCTCTTCATCAAGGATTTTACTCATTTCAGAGATTTTCAGCAGGTTCATTGAAACCACTAGATGTAAAGTGATTAGGTGTAGATTTAATCTAGTAGATCCAATCTATGCTATTTAATATGGTGTAGTATAATAAATGGATGGTGACCGAAGTGGTATTCAGTCAATCTGCTATTTCCATTTCCTAAACTCTTCACTGAAATAGGTAATTTCCAGGCAGAAGTACACAACTAAGAAGATATCAAAGGATACAGTTTACCTTCTTATTTACCATGCAACATTTGGGTACACCTAACTGAACTACCTTCTTTATCACATTTGTGTGTGGGCATGCATACAAAGGTAAAACTAAACATCTCTAGCATATCCACCAGCTTTTTTTTCCCCCTAGCTCTTTCTACAGTTTGCATTCTTTTCCATTTGAGAAAGACCCAATGATTTGTGTATTTTACAATGCATAGCTCCTTATGCTACAGGATTAATTACTGCTATTTCATGGGCATGCTTCTTACAGAAATACACGCCAGGTTGTCCTTACAGGCCCCAAACTTTCTGCCCAGTAACGTGGAAGACTATGCTCTTTTTATTTGTGAAGCAATTAAATGAAATTTGGCTTCAGATTTAATCTCTTAGCTGTGAAACTATGAAAATCTAACTTGAATGCACCCCCGGCTATTACTTCACACATGAAATTTCAAACCACAGAAAAACCTGGAAACAGGTTTAAGTTACAATTGATGACTCATGCTTAATGAGGAAAAATAGATACCCTAAAGACATAGAAATGTCTCAAAAAACCCCCTAGAAACAGCTCTTAAACATCTTAAATAGAAAATGGTATCTTAAAAAACCCCTTTTAATAGTTTACTATGCTAATGTAGCATTAATTTTTAATTTGCAGTAACATTTTACTGATTATAGTAGCTTTTCCTTTGCGAAAACTTATCCTTTGAAAATTATTCCGAAAAATAATCTATACTGCCAATGTTATAACAGGAGATTTCTTTCTGAGTTTATTTTAGAGCATCCAATATGAGCAACTCAGCCTTATTACTTTGCACACTATAGATCCTGATAGCAAGAGGCCTTTGCAACGGACCTTATTTTTCTGCTGTACTGTACACATTGTACTACACTATTATGAGCTACAACATCCCTTTCATTACATTCCATAAACCCAAACGAAACCAACTGTTAATATTCCACACCATACACCCAAAAAAGAAACTTATTACCACCTTAGAGACATGTTATTAGTTATAATGAAAAAACCCCATGTTTCCAGTAATTGCATTGATCACTAGCATTGTCTTTACTGAACATTAAGACCATAATTTTCTTTACATTTTAATCACACAGGATTGTTAGAATCCATGTAATGTGAGTATGTTTCACAGTAATATTTTCACATTCTACATCTGACATGATTCACTGTTTGCTCCTCAGCAGATTAACAGTTTGCCAATAGTTGTTCATTTGGAATGTAGCTTATGTTTGACCTGCCTGAGGAGACAACAGTTTCCAAAGAAAAACGTAATATAGGAAATAGCCCACTGGCAAATACTTTTATATAAAATAGTCATATACTTTTGTTATTTTACATACTATAGTTACTATGTTGCTTCCCTTTCTGCAAAAAATATATAGAAAAACAAACCCCCAAAACCCAAACCAACCAAACAAAAAGACCAAACAGCAAACACCTAACCAAATAACAACCCACAATTATTTCCTCTTTAGTCTAGCTTGCAATGGAAATACTTTTCAGGTTAACAGACACTCCCTAAAGCCTTTTAAGCACTGTGACATTACCAGCATGGATACAGAGCAGAGAAGGAAAACTGACAGACCCTAAAGGCCATGAAATGAATTTTTGAAACATTAAGTGATATGTAAAGAGAGCAAACCTGAAGTTGTAGCTGAAATGTGAAGCCAACAGAAGCAAGGGATTTCAATTTGGAAACATTCTGAAGTTTGATTTTGGGTCTCAGGTCAATACTGATGTGTTATGTAACAAGTCTGTATATATTGCGCGAATTTTGTCCATCATCTGTAAGCTCCAACAGTAGAAGGTACTACAAACACGTTCCAATTTCCCTCTACCAAGTACTAACTACCATCAAGTCACAAAGCCTCCAAAAAACAAGACAAAAGAACTCCAAAACAGATTAAAATATATGGATCCCCAAAAGCAAACATCTCATTAACACCATTAAGTTAAATAGAAATACAAAGAACGGATTAAAAATGAAGCCAGAACTTTCAAAAAGTTAGTTTTATACTATACATTAGTGGTCACTATTCAATTTAAGAGAAATAGGAAACACCCAAGTGCTATAGCATGCACTTCTTTCAATTGCAAAAGACAATTTTATATAGTTAGCAGATTTTACTGATACATCATTTTTTTCTGAAAGATTAAAAACAGTGACTTTCTCCCTCCTCCAGTAAGATGCAATCATAGAAGTTCTTCTCCTCTTTCACAGGACAACAAATAAGCCACTATTTTCAACACGTCCAATGTATAAACTAAAATACAAGACCTTGGGTTTTTTAGAGGTTGGATGATGGAACTGGGAGATAATTAGTTAAGACTACACCTCAAGATCTGCAAAAGAAGACATTACCATCCATATTTTATGAACTGAGTTGGCCTTTTGAAGGGTTATTAATCATCCCTACACAGGGCCGGCCAACTGAGCTAATGACTCAGGTCCTCTCAGTAAAGCTCTATGGACAGGGAATGCCTACTAATGCCTGGTTTGAAACAGATCAGCAGATTAGCATTTGAATATTATCTCATTTAAGCTTGGTCTGCTGTGGCACACTTCATGGACAAACAGAAAAATACAAACCCTCTTCTCAAAAAAGTATAAAACACACCAAACTTGTAACATTTCTAGCCCATGCACCTGCTTTGCAAAACAACACAAAACCCCAACAAACCAGAAAATCAGAAATAAACCCATGTCTGTTAAAAGCACTACTGCTTTTTTTTTTTTTTTTTTTTAACCATCTGAACAATAGAATTTTATCTGTCCAAGTAGATAACTATGAATTACTTGGCTGGAAGCGTGTTTTGCATGACTGATTTGGATCAATTTCCTATCAGAAGACAGCCAATGAAAAATATAAATTAATTAACAGTACACAAAGGATAAGGTAAAGGAAACACACACAGAGGAAAGAGTATTTTCTTTAAAGCATTATCCACAGTGTTCCTCAACACAGTACACTACAGGGAAAGCCAATTATTTTCTTTTGCAATTTGTGTGCATGAGTAACAGTTACAATTATTGCCAAATTAAAATCAGTTGTAAGGAAAAAAAAATTCTCTCTCAGATTTCTTCTACCTTGAAAGAGTAAAGCTACAGATATTTTGAAGCAGATAAATGCAACAGTTTGAAAGACCTTGAAAGAGAACACCCCCCGCAAAAAAACCCAAACAAAAACCACACAAAAAAACCCTCTCCATCAAAAACCTAAACATAAAGAACAGGCACAACACGCAAAGAAAGTACAGATCACAAATCAAGAATCTTAAATATTTAAAGTACTTCCACTATCTAGTGAAAGTTCTACAACTAGGACACTCAGTAGTTTGAACCGTCGCCAGCAGGTGTGCCCCCTTAGCTTACAGTCATGCTGTGACTCGTGGTGCAAGAGCTATAATGAAGTGGAGCTACCTGCTGTCCTGGTGGGTGGTCATACAGAAGGTATTACTAGTACTGCTACCAAATTAAACAAAAATTATTCCCACAAACAGTCACATATAAGGAGAGGGAAAGCTATAATGCTACACAGTGCAAAAAAGCCCTTAATCCACAATAGTTTCTGGAGAACAAATAATTCCCAAACCCAGGAGAAATACAGGAAGACCACTTTAAAATGGGGAGGAGGGGGAGCTAAGAAAAATCTCCACCACCATCCCAATCTGCATTTCACTGCATGTCTCCTTATACAACAACAGTGTCTGAACTTAAAGAGAACTGATACTACAAGCACCACGGTAACACCCCGTAGATTTGTTCCTACTGTTGCCACTATGTATTCACTGCACAATGCAATAAGAGGGTTTTATTTTAAAATGGCTGATTTGCTCATTACATCTCCTCGTACTTAATTCTTCTGGCTGATTTTTAGCTTCTCCTTGGTATGACATCAGGCACAGACCAGCATACGATCACGCAAATTTGGCATCTGGCAAGAATTAAGATGTGAAAAACATGCGAATTCCAGCAAGTTTTCTAAAAGTATGTATTTGGAGTTACAATCTCTAAACACAACCACCTCTAAAGAGATGCACAACCTGCAAACTAAAACTGACAGTGCAGATTTCTCATCTCATGACTGATTTCTTCAGTCCTTTGCAGAGCACTGGAGTGGATAAAAGTGTGGATAACTTAGAGCACGGTACGTGTTTTACAAGAAACTCTCCAGAAACATGCATTTGGTTTCTTACAGTCAGACACTAGAAGAATGAGACAAGACCAGATGAAAACAGTTATTCTGACTTCTTTAAAATGGAATCCCTAAATGATACTACTTGCTTCTTGTATCTACAGTAACGTAGCAAGAAAGCTCAGCATGCTTGCTGCAGAAGTCATGAGAAAATGTGTAATTTGTGTGTACTCCCATACATCTATTCCAACACTTAACCTAAAGCAAAACATTAGGTCCATCCACTCTATACTGAGGTACAGTAACACACCAAATAAAGCCACGTCCAACTGACAGTTACAGAACAAATACATAACAGCCATAATTGAAAAGCAAAGAAAAATTCAAATATCAACTTTAATAAGTAAGACTCTACTGTGGAATTTCCTCAATGAGGGAGATTTATCTGGGAAGTTAAAAATCAAACACAATTTCCCTCACAGCATGACACTGTTACAATCTCACCACACTTCACTTAATTTTGGAAAATATAATCAAAAACTTATGATCAAGCACTGATACTTTTGGTAATACTTAGCAGAAGCAAGGCTAAAATCAGTTTAGTTTAATCTTGATAGCAGCTTCCCCTCTTTCTCTAAACGTATTGCATTTACTAGCATACTAGTTCTTATGTAATGTACTTCCCATTAAAAGCAAAGTTAATTCAGGACTAACAGGTACTTCCAAATCCAAATCTTCAGGGGAAAAAAAAAAATAAAAAAATCTGATACCTGTGACAGCCTTAGGAAACACCCAGTACACTTAAAGATTTAACCTAACTTAGTATTTTCTTTTTCCTCCAAGGAAGTTCTTTTGCTTGTCCCAATTCCATTACAAAGCTTTAAAGATCCTGTTGTACACAGTACTGAGATTCCCAAAACATTTATTTCATAACATGCTGGAATTACTTCATCTAAACACCCTGAAGTTCCTCCACTGCCACATACTCATTTATACAATTCAGAATCACAGAATTAAAACAGACCTCTGAAGGTCATCTAGTCAAACCCCTGCTCAAACACTGATGTTCAGTGAGGTTGCTTAACTGCAAAACATAGTAAAACTAAGTGCATAACTTTGCTTTACCATAGTGATTTTTTATTTTTTATTTCCTCTTTTTCCCTTTCAACTGAATGGGATTTGCCTGATTGTGACTTGCTGCCTTTGCCACCCAGTTTTCTACTGCACACATCTAAGAAGAACCTAGTTCTACCTTCTCTAGACCCGTAGAACATTTAGGGTGGAAGGCTGCAATTATCCCTCTCAGCCCTGTCTTCTCTTTTATCTTTTCTAAATAAAACCAGCATCCTCAGTCTCTCCTCCTGTCATATGCTACCGTTTCCTAAATACCTTAGCTGACTTGTGCTAGACTCTGAAGTTTAACAGTATGTGCCTTACACTAAGGTGCTGAAAACAGGTTTCCAGATGCAGTCCCATATGCCCAGCAGAGGAGAATAATCACTTCTGCTGATCTGCAGGCTATGCTCCTGCTAATGGAGCTCAACATGCAGTCCATCTTCACGGCTGCATGGGCTGTCCACTGAGCCCTGTTCAGCCTGTGTGTTTCCCATCAGGCTGCTCCCGACTCAAGCAGCGAGCTCCCAGCCCCAGCAGTGGATTATTCCAGCCCAGGTGCAGGATTTCATATTTGTCTTAGTTGAACATCATGAAGTTCTTGTTGCCCCATTCCCCCACTTAGGAGTCAGCTTACTAAAAAGTCCTCCCCACCTCCCTTGCATATCAATTACTCCCCTTCAAACTGGTATCACTCACAAACCAGAGGGAAGCACAGCCCATCCTGTTGTCCTGGTCATAGACAAGGACACGAACGAGGATTGGCTCCAGGATCAGCCTCTGCACCATGCCACCAGTAGCTGGCCAGTTAGAACTACTGAGAAGACACAGAACCACACCTCTGAGCCCTACAGTCCTCCCAGCTCTTCCCCTCACCTCGCAGTCCATCTCTCCAATCCAAATTACCCTCTCTGCCTGCAAGGACAGAAAGCCAGAGCATTGAAAGCTGTGCATCTTCTACACGACTTCTACATGGCTACATTCCCATACGGTAACTGAGTGATACTAGATTTACTTCAGGATTTATGAATGCCATTACAAGCATCAATACATTGATTTACTGTTATAGTGCAAAACACTGAGCTATAGATCTTCTATCTTTTGATGTCAGTTTTATATAATACATAATTGTTACTATTACCAATATTCTACTTTAGCATTACTTAATTATTGAAGGCTCAGAGCCTAGCACTTAAAATCTGATCAATTATATAATGCCAAACATAGCATCTAAGGGCCTAGCACCGCGCAGATTTGCAAATGAAATTTCATTTGCAAATTTCAATTTAAGTAATGTTTACATAAGCTTATAGTGAAAGCTTGGATGGACTCTAAATATACCCAGAAATCAGAATTATTTCTGAGTAATAGGTATGTATTATCCAACTTAACTGCTCTCTTACTTGGTGTCAGCATTTTTTTCTGATCAAATTCTATATTCTTAACGTTTGTTGCAGTCATTTTTAGTGTGCTGACTACTCTGCAAAAACTGCAAGCACTTTAAAGTGAGGGGATGAAGTAGAAGAAAAAAAACCCACAATATTTCTACCAAATTACCTATTCCTCCACTTTTTAATTTTTTTTCTTTAAATTTGAATTTGTATTTAAATTAATATCAAGAAGCAGAAGAACCGACTCTCTGAACACCAGGACTAACAACTGGAATGTCAACATATAGCCAATCCCTATTCTACAGAACTTATTCCTATGTAAGCACATTTATTTTCTTATTTTTATTTGCCTTTATTTGCATTTTTTTGGCTTGGTTATAACTTATTGGAGTTTCTTTCTTATTCTCTGCTTTACATACCCCTAAACCAGAAAATTCACATCCTGAAAGGAAAGCTCCTATGTCTAATCTGATATTGGATGTAGAGTGGAAGATTTTCTTGATTTTCCTGCTGATACACTGTATTAATATATTCTATTATTCTAAGCCTCATTGCTTGTAAATTTGCTGTTAATAGCTTATTCCCACTGTGTAGTTTAGAGCTTAAAATCACCATGAGCATTGGCTTGTCTGCTGTCTAGTCTATGAAGGCTATCCTGTAATTACCCTGGTAAGAGTCATCTATAAATACTCATTGATAAAACCAGTTAAATGGTGCAGTAAAGAAAAATATATCTGCTGTCCTTACTGTAAATTGCATAGTTTAAATTATAAATGTGTTTCTAAATGGCTTGAAATTACACTGAAATTTGTTATTTCACAATAAAATTCACAGAATGGCCTTGAACTTTAACTACAGTAATGGCAGTAAAAACTCCACAGCTTTTTTCAGTTTCCTAAAGCCTATGCGAAGCAAAATTCTTTCAAAGCTTGCTGAAAGTCTTTTTAATATATTAAACTCTTACAGCAGTAGCTAGAGACACCAAAATTAGCCTTGTTCTCCTCAAAAGAGGAGTTTGCCTTTTTAAAATAGAGTCCAATATAAAATTATTTTATAAAAGTAAGAAATTTGCAGTTGCATTTCTTAAATTATTAATAGCTGTAGACAAATCAAAAAAGTGGGACTGTGTCCCGAATGATGCATTCACAAAGCAAATCAGTATCACTGCACCACATGTATGTACTTGCACTCAGCTTTGGCAATGCAGAACAGTAAATTCTGAACACTGATCACACCTCACTAAGATAGTCCCTGAAGTATTTCTGTTTATGCTACATAAATTAAGAATATATTTTAGAAGATACTTACAGATTTTACCACATGCTATGCTTCTCTGTTGCAAATCTCTGTATTTGAGACATACTTGCAAGGGTACGAATGTATAATTACTCTCTCAGTTTTTTTTTACTCTTCCAACAGCCTACAAATACCCTTTTCAACAGCATCAAAGTAAATTGTCACTACTTCCTTCACCTCCTATTAGTAACACTACGTATTTATTAAATAAAATCAAAATACTGAGAAATTATAAGTTTTTGGTATATCACTATCCATCTATTAAAAGCAAAAGTGACTTTACCAAAAGATACCCAATTTTACTGAGAACTTTATCACTTAGTGAAGACAAAAAGACATGAAGCCCCTCTCCATGAACTGTGCTATATTATGAACTCTGCCCAGTTGGTCAACAGGCTGTCAGGGGGGTATAAAACCCAGTCCAACCTCAATTTAAACACATGGACTTTAAAGTCCACTCATCAGCTGATGCAAATCAATACAAATCCTTTGATGACAGTCTAGATTAAGGACTTAAGATCAGATGTTTTACAGGTTTGATGAGCAAGAGGACAAAGTTCTGCCAAAGCAAGAAGAAAAGAAGCTTCAGTATCACTAGCAGCTCCAGCTGGTGGTTTCCTTTATTTATTAAGAATTCTCATATTCTAAAAAAAAAAAAAAAACCACCCAAAAAACCACAAACACCAAAACCCAACAAACCTGGAGAACACTGTACCAAGACACTTAGGAAATAAATGTAAGCATTCCAAGCACAAAACATTTTCTCTAAGAATCTATTTGTAGGGGTTTTTTAATGCTTAAAATACCACTTAGAGAATTGAACCAGGATTTATTTCAGAGAATAGCTACTTCATATGAAAACCACAGAATGGCTTTTTCTAATCAGTAGATTTTAGACTATTCTCCCCCTTACCGCAACTATTTCTATTTAGATGGGAGTTTTGGTTGGTTGGTTTCTTGTGGGATTTTTGTTTTTGTGGGTTTTTTTTGTTTGTTTTGTTTTCATTTTTAGCCAGGATACATGTTTTCTAAATAAATGCATCTTATATCTTCTTGAAACACATCATCTCCTATATTCTCAGTATAACAATTTTAAGTTCTTACGGAATATAGACAATTAAAAAAAATATTTGTACTTTTCTCCCACTATGGTTAAAGAATTTATTAGGCCTTCTCAAACTCAACTGGAGGCTTCTTTTCTCTGTGCAACTGTATTAAGACCACTCTCATCTAGATTAAAAAAACACACCACCTTTGTTTTGGCTAATACTCTTGTATAATAGCTTTTTATCATGCAGAGACAATTTTACAGACTCAAGAGTGCTTTTTCAAGCTTGGAAGCCAGCTATACCAGTGCATCTTTTCTGGACAAGGCATTATTAGTACCACATCAATGAATTAGTGTAACTTCACTCAAAAAGTTTTTTAGAAGCAAAGCCAGAAATACTAAGCCCACTAAATGAAATAAAAGGTTTGTAAAGACTGCTATCATTAATTTTAAAAGGAATCACTGACCATTTTAACAAAATATATTATCTGCTAGTAAAAGGGAAAGAAATACAAAATGGAGAAAAGATTAAATAACCATCATCTGACAAAGACTTTACCTTAAATAGTTCTTTATTACAACATGGTTAAATTCCAACTCACAAGAGTAATACTATTTTCCTAATTACACATACTTTATTATAATGCATTTCTATATTCCATATTATATAACTTATTTTACTTAAGATATTTACAACGTAATTATGATGCCCACGTATGTGCTCAGTAGTACCATACTGTAGGTGTACTTCCATCTCTTACAAGATAAAGTAAGCCTAGAAACAACCCATAGTAACGTAAGAAGAATAATCAAAGATTGAGCAGGGAAATTTTGCAGTAAGAAAATAAAAGTATCATTTGTAATCTAGAAAAAGAGAGCTAAATGTTAGGAAATGCAAAGGCAGAGGAGTCGTCTTCAGGAACTTCAAGGATGGCATGAACATGATTATAGGGAATAACGATTCAGTTTTTCTCACAATTTCTTCAAGGCATCAAATTAAGTCAATCAAAAAAGGAAACACATAAAACTCAAAATGAAAACATCTATTATTATAAAACACGAGAAAACCAAGATGAGTTTAAACATTGCTTAGACAAGCTTCCAAAAAAGGATCATAAAAAAGATTAAGTATAAAGTTCCAACATCAAGTTCAGTAAGTCTAAGATTTAGGAAGCACCTAGAAAATATATCAGCAACTATACTGACATGTGTTCACCCTTCTCTTATCTTTGCTCTCCAAGCACCATTAGCCAGTATCAAAGAAATTTAGGCTAGATGGATCCTCCTCAGTATCACTGTACAGGCAAACCAGTGACAGACTTAACTCTTCCTTAGAGACAAGCACTGCCTAAGCTACTCAATCAAAACTCACTATAGAATACAAACCAAACCTGTTGAAAAATATGTTTCTTTGAAAGTTAGCAAATGCTTGGTTGACTTTCAGTGAAAACAAACAAAATACCATGAGAATTATTTCTCAGCTGCTTTTGCGTGAAGGCCTTAAAGGACTCAAAATGGCTAAAGCAAGATGCTGACCAGTGAAAAGAACACTGTAGAAGTCTAAAGCACACTAGTATAAACAAGTGAAAGTCTCTTTCATTTTGAATCAAAGGTTATTTATTTTATTGGGCTCAGCTCCACACAGTTTCAGGAAGTGGGGCTGGGAAATTCAGGATGGCAGCCCTTATATCACTGTTTCTCAGTGCTTAACTGAACCACACATTTATATTACATGCCACTACTGTCTGCAGAGTTCAGACTTCTAACGCTTCTCTTTCCTATCAGAGCCCTGCAACAACGGTATGACAACCTTCTTAACTCAAGATAAAAGGAGAATGTGACAAGAAACTGGCACAATCTGTTTTCCCTTAACAGTACTCTTCCACAACATTTCACAGCCAGCCATCCCCAGCCATCAAGAGATAAACTGTATCAGAGGTCCATGTCCCTGACTGACATTTGAAGGGGAAAACTGTTCCAAGCCACTGTCTTATTATGCATGTGGCCTAAGGCTAGTATTTTTTGTTAGTTTGTATAAATTGAGGAAGATTTCAACTATGCAGTGTTGAACTGTGTCCTGCTTCAGTAATAAGTAACTGCTTTGACTCGCTCAGCCTGAAAGAACTCACTGCACTGTACTAAGACCCATTTTTTTATTGTGCTTTACAATTTATGGCTGGTTCTCTAACGCCAGGAGTCAATTTTTGTACAAAAAAAGCTCTAACCAATGAATCACTTCAATGCTTTGTTTCCTTCAGATAAACATTTTGAGGAGACAGAAGTAATTCAAAGCAAGTCAAACATGTTACATCTATAGCTAGCTTCTATCTCTGTCCTCCTCTACCCACCAAGGAAGTACGGTACGCTTCCATACCTTTTCCTTCTAGAAAAGTCAGACATATTATTTATTAAATTCTTTTGAAATGAAAAAAGTTAGACATAATTGTTGCTAAAGAATTTCCATGAAGAAAAAAATGTCACTATTTTTCCACAGAAGCAGTAAAAAAAATTAATATTTTTAATTTTTACAGATCAGTGCTTGCAAACACAAACCCTATTCAAACAACCTTTATTTTACATAGCAGAACTTTTTTGATTAAATAAATTTAAATTTCAGAACAGTATTACAAGCTGGAAACAGAACTGAAATATAAAAATTGTTTGAAGTGAAAATGCAAAACTCTAGGTACTTAAAGAAGTTCTCTGAGCATTTAAGTTCAGTTTTCCATTTCATATTTTAAAAAAGACAAAAAAAACCCACCATGCAGGGTTTGCTTTACATCATAATCACTTTCACAGCTTTGAAAAATTTACGATAACAGTATATTGTCAACAGCTTACCAGAATTCTTGAAGGTCTGACCCTGCCTCCCACTGAAACTAAGCTGGAAAATCAGTTGAAAATCTCAGAGTTCCAAGCCTTTGTAAAAAATGAAAATGGAAAGGAGTGGTAATAAAGCTATTTCAGTAAGCTGCTTCAGAGTGAAATTTAAGAGAAAAAAACATCACAGGTATCTCCTAGGAGCACAACTTTTAAAAATTTACCAGTATTCAATCACTTAATTAAATAAGTACACATTAAAAATAGCAGTTTGACAGAGCAACGGGAGGATGGGGGGGATGGACACACAGGGGGATGGGCCTGAGAGAGGGAGAAAGCCACCCTACAGGCTAATTCTCTTAATAAGAAATGTTTCATTGTTTCACAGATGTCCATTTCCATTACTTTCCCCATCTAGTAATTATTCCTAGTTAGTGACCTGTTGCAGATACTGCCATTTCAGTTTATGTTCTCTCTGAACAGCATTCTGCATCTAGGCCAGCTCCTTTACTAAAACCAAAGTTATTTTACTTCCCCTCTGAAATATATAAATGAAAGCCCAAGAAATAGGACCCCTTGCTTTAAGGTGTTTAATGCCCCCTTCCATTTTTTTTCATACAACCATCTGAGAAATCAAAACAGTTAATATGACAATTTTGCATTAAAACTACTGCAGCATTCCTGTTGTTCTCCCCTGCCTGGCACTTTTTCTGTCACCAGCTTTTCAAGAAGCAAAAACTTCTCTTTCAAAACTCAGTCCCTGTTCACGAAATGATAAATGGGACATCAGGATATCTAGGAACAACTGGGCAATCATCTGACCTGCCTAACTACTGCCAACAGCTTTTCGTAACATTTGCTGCCAAAGTCTCCCACGGCACTGGTGAGAGGCAATCACTGAACCCTCCTGCTCTTCTTCCAAACCTGAGAATAGTGAAACGGTTTGCTCTTGAACTAGAATCTTAAATCCACAAGATTACCTATGAACCTAAAGAAGTTTCTGCCAGCTAGAGAGAGCTATCTACAAGCAGTATGTTATTACATCAGCTGGTTTAACAGTCCTTAAGCAGACACATCTGCACCCCAGTTCAGGTTTCCACAGACTTTCACAGCTGTAAGGAATATGCCATTTAAAACTAAAAGCAACGAGCACTACCCTAGAAAATTTATACTGCACAGGGACAGGTATTCAAGCACTTAGTTTTTTTGACACTGCTGTAAGTGCAGGGATGTATCCCTATCAGCATGTCAGGACAGAAACTGATGGAAATGAGGCCTTCAAAAGGCTCTTCAGAAGTCATTTTAGCCTTGTCAGAGATTTACTGAATGTGGTATAATTGCAAAGACTGCAAACAAATGAAGTTGAATGTGATCCGGAAT
Organism: Falco biarmicus; assembly: GCF_023638135.1. Taxonomy (NCBI): domain Eukaryota; kingdom Metazoa; phylum Chordata; class Aves; order Falconiformes; family Falconidae; genus Falco; species Falco biarmicus. Next base: position 16,093,098 of record NC_079294.1, on the reverse strand, counting down.
AGCTATAGAAATAACACCACCAGGGAAAGCAAAGGCATTCAGACTGAAAGCATGCAAGGACTAAAATTACAGGGGAAGGGAGCCGAGCAGCCCTATTCCATTTGAAGGGTTTTATCTTAACGGCTCACTCTCCCTAGTCAAACTCAATAGCATAAAGCATAACGACAAGCACAGTACTGATAACAGACTGGTTAAAGAAGCATCCCAAGAGTTTACAAATGCTCAAAGATTACTTCACAATACCACGGGAATAGCCAGGCCTCTCAGTTTTAATTATATTTTAAAGGGACATCTGATTCAGCAGTATTTTGTGTGCCGAGTTAAACCAGACTATTCCCAGATTAACAGGTATTAAATATTACCAGCAAGACTGTAAGACAATAACTAGGATCAGATTATTTTCAAGCAAATAATTGAACCACATCAATTTTTCTTAAAAAGAGCTGAAATGCACCATCAACCAAGTGATGTTTCATAGCTACGTCACCCACACACATTAGGCATTCTGCCCCCTAAAAAGGGCAGAAACTTTTCCACCCTTCTATGTTTGTCAAATTATCCAGACATAAGAGACATAATTGCATTTTAAGCAGACCATGCAGAAAAGTCATCCATGCAGTAGTAACAGTCCTTCAAGCTACCCACCTTTTTTTTCTACCCATGGAGCATACACACATTAGCATCACGCTTACATAAAAACCCAGGAAAAAGAATGTTACCTGATACTATACTTTTGCTTATGAAGGAAGCAGTTCTTTACTTACAGCCTACCATGAGCTATTCACAAGGATTAGAATGTGACAGGAAAAATAATAATGCCATACATTCTCCTCAACTCACCTGATACTGACAACCAGAAACAGCATTTCTGCTGAGAAAGATGAGGATGGAGATATTATACAGCTAGTTCTTCAATAAATGTAATATTAAAGTAGTTAATTCACTGCAATAAATATAAAACTGAAGATTTGAGACCATCTACTATGTTGATACATACTAAGACATCAATCAATGGCAAATAAACAACAATAGTCCAAGGAACTAAATCACAATTCACATAAATCTGGTAGGGATAAATGCCTGTAAGACAGGTATCATCTTTACAATGGGACATACCAGCCGCATTTGAGAGGCTTGGGTGACTGAGCTGGAACACTTGTGTTTTGAGCTGCCATTCTGTGGCTGAGAATGCTGAGCAGCTTGCTAACATCTCCTTTATGGAATGGTCTGCTGTGCCCCTTAGCTTCTTCTGACACATATCCTAGTATATATGACCAATCAATCAAGGGGAGTTTATGCAGACTACTGTTGTAGTCTTTGAGAAAAGCAACAATAAGCATTAAGGTAACACTAAAAGCTACGGCTTAGGAAAACCCTTGCACAATACCTCAGCCTTGTGAATTTCACTCTCTGTTCCTGTTTTGATTATTTACACACAATATTTTTATTTTTATTTTAATAAATGTGTAACTTGTTCATGAAGACCTCACAAAGCTCAAATACAGCTTTGCATAAATGCATGGAATGGGTTTGTTCAGGATTTGTACCAGCACCAAACAAGAGCTGCAGTGCAAAGACTTATGGGTAGAACCTTGGTACCTCTATGGCTTAAATCAGGTACTGCTGCCAGCTACCTCCTCCCATTGCCTTGGCTTTCATTATGTCCCATGCTGTGGCTTTCATAGTCACAGAAAGAACCAAACTGCAAAGTAGCAGGCTGAAAAAGAACACAGGAAAAGAAAAATATTTTTCAGTTGAATCAGTTCCTGACCTGGGTCAGTATACAACTGCAGAAACCACAGCACCATTGCAGAGGGAGAGAATGGCCCTAAACAGCCACCAGAATATTAAGAGTGAAGACTTATGCTGAAAGATTTGCTTTGAAGATTCCTTTCAGATCTGTGGGGTTTGGATTTTTGTGGGTTTTTGTTTGTTTGTTGGGGTCTTTCGTGTTTTGTTTTTGGGGTTGTGTGTGTGTTGCGGGGTTTTGTTTGTCTTTTGTTTGTTTTTTTGTTAGTTTTGTTTTGATTTGGGATGTTTGCATCCTGACACAACTCCCAGTACATTATTGAGGTAATTCCTTGTTTTCCGTGATCTGGACTGTATCCGTCCCCCATTACACTGGATAAGAGCTGATCTGACTAAATACCAATTCAAACTCGATTTGCTGGGCAGTATTCTGTGACCTATGCTACAGGAGAGGTGAGACTAGACAGATTAAGGATTGGGTTTCTTCTAATCCTATGTTTTGTAAACTCAGTTCAAGGCATGGCCTTCCTGATGATTTAATGTTTGGTTCAAACTATTTCAAGAAAGAAAAAGTAATACCAACCGCAATTCTGCAGCTTGAGAAAACAGCCATGAAACCGTCAAAGATTAAACCACAGCAATCCATTTGCATGAAGGAAACAGACCCTACTGACTACTTGAAAAGAGTTTCTTGATTTATGTTTCTTATTATACATTTCAAACTAGTATATTTAACTAGAATTGTATCTTACAGCATTTGTTTCAGTATTTCACCCAATGACTTTATCTGAAATTACAACAGCATAAAACACGAGATTGAAAGAGGGGACTATTCATTTCAGCAAATAGCAGAGTTTGGAGCTATTGTCAAGCACATTTCCTACAAGAACCCGATTCCTTTATAAATGCAATTGCTGAATAGCCCTTACTGCCTTAGGACCCTATCTACTTTCCAATTCACCCACCGATATAACAACAGTGTGCTATCACTAAAATAAACAGCATATGATTTTTGTTTGGGTGTAACATCCAAGCTATCTTTTACTGCTATGTTAGCGAGAAACTACTCTCCTTAACAAAAAAGCACTGACAATACAGCATTAAAGCACCCCTTCCAATAGCAGCACTGTCAGTTATGACTTGGTCATAACTGTTACAAACAATGACAAAATGAAATAGATAATTAAAGCCTTATAACCATCAGAACAATAAGTACCACTGGATATATTACTAAACTCTTCCAAATCATTACAATTAGAAAAGTGTAAACAGTTCAGTGGTGTGGCTAGTCCTCTGGTTCATTTAGGGTTATTGCTGTTCAGACAGGGAAGGGAAACCAAAGCTTTATGAAGTCACCTAAGATACAGTGTTTCACATATGCAGAAAGAGGATCCACTAGATGCATATGATAAAAAAATGGGGTAAGAAAATAAAGTGTTCTGATCTGGAAAATCACATTAAAACATCAGTAATCCGGCCCAATTTGCACTTGGTCCCCAAATCCCAATACATAATATATGAGTACAGTAAGCTTTTAAAAAATTCTAAGTAAGTATCTGTCATCTATTGCAGATCAATTATTTTAACATTATCAAACAAGGCTATTATTTCAGCATTTCATTTCAAAAACATGCCAATTTCCAGAAAGCTGAAAATAAAAGAAACTTAAGAAACAGACATGCCCTATGTTCAGATTTCCTCAGACACATCCTCTCTTTCCCATCTGGAAGTCTTCCATAAACATAAACTGAAGATTTTGAATACTTGCATGAGGTTTTCCACATAATCTGTTGTTCAGGTGAGACTACAAGACCGAACAACATACCAGGAGCCTGAAAGGCACCTGTACACTGTGTACACTGACTGTGCACTTAAGTTCAATCTAACACATTTCAGGACTTGCAATGTGTGCACTTTCATACGTATTTGTCTGACAATCCCATGTAGAAACACAGGGATTCTGCTTAAGATTGCATGAAGTCCTTTTCAGTACCACAAAAACCTCACTCAAGTACTTCTTCAGTGAGAAAGGGAAAGAGCTCTCACAGTTGCACATACTTCTCTCAATGGAGCAAACAAACATGGATTCAAACGCCCATGGCCTGGAATGACAGCTAGGTCAAGCACCTGGAACAGAAACAAACCGATCCTTGGCTGAGTTACCTTCCCCCCGCCCTGCTGTTAATAAGCACTGGAGAAAAATCAACCATCTCAGTATCTACTTAAAAGTTCCTCTAATTCCTTAGCTTTCCACATATGCAGTGCAGACCAATTCTTGTGCTGAAGAGTTGTCAGAAAGGGTCATATCTTGTGAGATTAGAGAATGCACAGTATTATAGATAGGGTTTTGCAGGGGTATAGGGCCGGGTGTAGGGCCTTTTGTTTGTAACATTTTCCATGAACAAACAAGAAATCCTAATAGCCAGTACCAAAGATACTTTGATTTTTTAAATAGATGATTTTCAAATCATAATTTCATACTGTACCTGCAACAATTGTCCTCAGATTAATATCACTCTGAGGGTTTTCTTTTGCCAATACAGTATACAAATCTGCTAGCTTTAATAGGAATCCCAGCCTTTTACCAATTTGTTCCACCATCCTATGAAGCTCAGCCTTAAGTTTAATTTTAAAAATTACACAGCAAATTCATAGTGGATTCTTGGTATATTAACAATGCTGAACTTCAAAACTGAACCTAGCATACTGCACAATTGCAGTTGTACAGCCCAGACTGCAGTTAAGTTCTCCTGCCACTGTTATTTAACCTATTTGTATTTATCCTTCTATAAAGAAGTAATAATGAAAAGGATTTAATAATATAAGAAGCAGCTGCGTCTTGAAAGCTTACAGAAATGTTACCAGCAGAGAGCCTGTGGAATACAGAATACAAATGAGACACAGCCAAGAGCGATTATTGTGTGGATGACCCTGTACAGTTAAAAAATACAGCAATATATGAGTAAGAAACCATTGTTTTTTAATACTGCATTATGATAAACAATACTAATCTGTAGGCTGAAGTTACAGATTACATAAAAGATCTTGCTGATGAATGATTTACCATTATGGGCCCGCAGATATTGTTATCACAGATGGTGGTTCTGGCTAACAGGATTTAAGGCTTGGCATTTGCTTTTTTTCGGTGTTTATATACGATCTACAACCGGAAGTAAATAGTTCTAAAATTATAGTCAAATATGAATCAGAATAGTAGGACCTTACAGGATAACCACTTTCCAGTCTTCAAAGGAAAATTTTCCAGACAGGATGTCAAATTACACTGAATAACCAAGTATTTGGGGGCAGTAGTGGTCCGGTATTCTTGGGACTAGAAATTACTGCTGGGAAAGCGCAAACTTCTATTCTCCTGGAGTGCATCAAAACATTTATAGGAATTATACACCAGAAGGCTGTCTTTCCATTCAGTGAGACCGGGACAGGCTGGAGAGTTGGGCAGAGGGGAACCTGATGGAGTTCAACAAAGGCCAGTGCAGGGTCCTGCCCCTGGGGAGGGACAGCCCCGTGCACCAGTACGGGCTGGGGGGGACCTGCTGGGGGGCAGCTCTGTGGAGAAGGACCTGGGAGCTCTGGTGGGCAGCAAGTTGCCCACGACCCAGCAGTGTGGCCTGGTGGCCAAGGCGGCCAGTGGGACCCTGGGGGGCATTAGGGGCAGCATGGCCAGCAGGTCAAGGGAGGTGATCCTGCCCCTCTGCTCTGCCCTGGGGAGGCCACATCTGGAGTGCTGGGCTCCCAGTTCAAGAGGGACAGGGAGGGAGTGTCCAGCAGAGGGCTATGAAGATGCTGAGGGGACTGGAGCATTTCCCTGATGAGGGAAGGCTGAGAGAGCTGGGCCTGTGTAGCCTGGAGAAGACTGAGAGGGGATCTTATCAATAGCTACAAATACCTTGAGGGCAAGTGCAAGGAGGACAGGGCCAGGCTCTTTTCGGTGGTGCCCAGTGACAGGACAAGGGGCGATGGGCACAAACTGCCACACAGGAACTTCCACCTGAATGTGAGGAAAAACTTCTTTACTTTGAGGGTGACAGAGAGCTGGAACTGGCTGGCCAGAGAGGCTGTGGGGTCTCCTGCTCTGGGGACATTCAAAACCCGCCTGAATGTGACTCTGCAACCTGCTCTCGGTGAACCTGCTTTAGCAGGGGGTTGGACTAGATGATCTCCAGAGGTCTGTTCCAACTCCTCACCATTCTGTGGGGTCAAAGTTCCCTATAACAGTAAGTACAAATGTCCTTTCTAAAAAAATGCCCACCTAAGTTTGTGATCATCCCTTTTAGCACTCCTGTGGAACATTAATACCAAGTTCAAACATAATCCAACAGAAGGTCAGGCACAACAGACACCTAACGAACTGTGAAAGAACTTCAGTAACATTCTGAACAAATGCAGACACTGTATATAAGATATAAAATAACACTTTATTGCATTGGATATGGCAGTATTCACCTAATTTTATAGATCAGCTGTACTGTCAAGCAGGATACACTGGCTACAGATAGAACCACAGCTCTTTTCTCTCTCTGCCTTCTCTTTCCCGGGTTATACTTCCTGACACCTCACCAAATCCCTTGGGCAATGCATCTCAAACACTAACACACTGAACCTGGAAGACAACTACATTAAAATTCTTTAGAAGTTATCAACACCATTTTCAACTGTACATGAAGAACTTACTGGTACAACACAGAAGATAGGGGGAAGACTACAAAGTCACTTTAAAGCATTCTCTGCATTTCATAGCAAAAAAAAAATAATCCTACAGGTGCACAGGTGGAAAGGCATAGCACATTACATCACCCAGCATCTGCTTTCAAAGTACACCCAATTTTTTACAGATGTCCATAAGAATCACCTTTTACTGTTCAAATATGACAACTTCTTCCAGATGCTAGATCCGACCAACACAGGGTTTGCATGTTCTGACACACATCAGTTCAGTAAACCAACCTCCCTTCAGCTGCCTCAGTCTGCTTGTTCAATTCATTACAGTCAACACCAAAGAGGATGCAAGCTAATTCAAAACTTCAATTGTTTTTATTTTTCATACTGTGTTATAGTGATGAAGGAAGTCCTGCAGAGCCTCATGGTATTTGAAATACCCAGAAGTAGTATCTTGAAATCTTGCTTAATCACATTTTGGATGTTCTGCAGCCATCATCATTTCCAGTGAATGATTTTCTTTGCTCACATTTTAATCTACGCATGCTACACCCTTAATCCAGGTTCAATTTCAATAAAGTATGAATACCATTAGCTAAAATACACGTTCCCCAGAGGTTCTGAGCTTCACTCTCCTGTAGCTGATGATACCACACAAAGATCTGGCCACAGAGTGGATGTGAGCAGAGCAGTTGCACAACCGCACCCTTATGATGGAGGTTGCACACCATACTGTGCACAGCTTGCACAGTACAGCATCAGTTGTCCCCTGAGACTCCCTGTCATCTGTAGCTCATTAAGATTCTGCTTCTATTTGCTTTAAAAAAAAATGAAACAAAGCACTTGCCAACGTTTCAGGTAATAAGGAAACAGCATTCCTTGTGGAAACGTAATCCGGCAATCAGCTACATTATGATTCAAAGGTTCTTCTAATATATCTTTTGGTACTCACTATCCACTAAGATAAAACTAATTTCTATACAAGCTGCAGCCACATCAGTGTCAAAGAATGAACCAGAAAAGCAAGAATTCTTAGTTTTATACTAGAAAGATTAGATGTGGGCAGTCTACCCCTTTTCTTTACAGTACTAGATACCCCCTGTGCAAGCTTATAGTCACTTAGCAACTTGGTGGTAATCACCTTTGTTTCGAGTATATCGATAACTAGATGATGAAACTATTGGTTGAGTAAAAATAACATTTTAAAATAAAGGACATGTCAGTCAAGTTATTCCTATTCTAGGAAATTCTATGTGTACTCTGAGTCAGATTGCTTTGACAGATAAAGCACATAGTCAAGACACAGTTTGACAAGTTGCATGTGCATATATTATATTAAGTTTCCAGAATTTATTGAATATCAATTCCATCCAGTTCTTGAGATATTTTTATTATATTCAAAATGAAACAAAATCAATTCTTTAAAAGCATTTCTATACTTAGGAAAAATAATTTTAAAATCAGCCCTCAAAGTGAAGCATTCCCGTCACAATTTAAGAGAAATTGTCTGCTTAGGCAGCACTTTAAGGCCTAAGGAATTTGCGTTTCTTTTATTCTATTTTCTATATACACACAGATGTTTGAGAAACTGTGTTATCAACATGCCACACTATCAGAGATAAAGCATTTTATGTAAACGAAAAAATGAAGTCACCATATTACTTACTTTTTATCCGTACTCTTTTGCAAGAAATGCTGTGAGACAGGTTATAACAAAGACAGAAATGAGGTCTAAAGCTAATTTGAAAACATGTGAGAATGATGTTTTGAAAGAGAGATCAACTTTTATTCCTCTCTCCTGTAACGTTCACTAAAGCCTCAAGACATGGACAATGTAATATATTATTCATACATGGTAGTCTTTATGGAGAACACTACATAAGAGGGGAAGAAGCTGTAAATTCTCCTTCTGTTGAGATTAATGTGCAAAAGAGAATGAAGCATGAACAGCGTTAAAGCCAAAAAGCTCTCCTAGAGAGAAGTAACATGCTTCAACAGGTGAAAAGGAAGCCAGAGCAGAACCAGACATAGAAGTTTACAGCTGAATCCCATGCAGCTGTTCCCAGTGATCTATCCCCACAAATGACCACTCCTTCGGAGCCAGAAATACAGATGTACAAGGCTGCTCTAATACTCATTGTTTCTTTGCTATTTTATGTGCTTCTTAAGTTTTCAAATTGTTTTAAAACCAGGCTCTGGGCAAAAAACCAACACAAACCATTTTTCAGGAACCATTTCTCTGCCCTTCTGCTATGTGACCCCCTGTACCGAGCTGGCAACTGCTTTAATCAAATACTGCACAAACCAGCAGAATGACACCTTTTGATCTCCCAATAGACAGACACTAGCAAATCATGGATTTCACAAAACCCAACACAAACAGCAAACATCCAGTTAGGCTGGAGGCAAAGCGTGCAGGGAGAATAAGAAATAGGCATTATGCACTGCAAATGATTCCTCCTGAGCAGGGAACACAGCCAAGTGATAGGACATCAGTTTTTTACGGAAATGGCATAGCGGAAGCCTGGGTTTACATCTGGAGCAGGATTCTAGAAACAAAAGTGAAGAGAAAAACAAAAACCCCACAAACGGTACAACAGAGCAGATGAGGCACTGAGAAATAAAGAGCTTGACTGTAAGATGGAAAAGTCAGAAGAGTGAAATGCTTAAAAAGAGCAAGAAGGTAAAAGGCATGTGATAATCGCATGATAAACAGACAATCAGCAACATTACTAGTCAGCATTAGGAATGTAAAAAGTTGGCATAAGCAATGGCTGACAAAGGAATAGTGTTGGGTTTTATTTGTTTTTAAAAAAAGCGTAGATTCTTGCGTAGAGCTGGACAGCTGGAAGGTGAGTTAAGCAGAAATAGCGGCAAGTTGACAATGGCTTGTTACTAGTAAGTATTCACATTCAGAAAGGAAGTGTGCAAAATAAAAACAAGAATTAACCTGAAGTGAAAGAACTGTGTTTAGTGACTGAAATTTCTCCAAGAAGGTGTTGTAGCCTAAGAGAACCACAATCAGTTGACAGAGAACAGCTGATATGGCAGGAAGCAATACCAATAGCTGCAGAAAAGATCCAATTAATTAACCATAAACAAAAAGGAATATTTTAAAAGTAGAATAAACGGAGACCTTGCCAAAGTAAAAATCCCACAAATAAAACTAAAAGCTGTCCACAACAGGCTTGTTTTAAAATAGGGTCTACTTACAGAAAAAGGGCATTTCGAACATTTTTTCCAGCCTTTCAAGGCATTTCAGATAAGCTAAAATGGGAAAGACAACATGAAACAAAGCTGATTCCCCTAAATCACGTAGATTTTTTGAAGACAGAAAGCAAAGAGAAAATGGAAAGAATTAATGTTTGAACAGGTCCACAGTAAGCAAAGAGGTGAGAACAGTCTTTATGAAATCCATTAAGAAAGAGACCAAGACTAAGCTGAAACAGTCTGAAACCAGAGGTATGGGGTAAATACAATAGGAAAAAGCAGAGCTGTAGAAAGTCACAAATACAAGTAACTCTTACAAGATTTTCTCCACCTCATTAAATTTAGAGTACAAAGCAATAGTATACCTCTCATTACTCAAGTCTTTGAGACTGTGCTATCTATCTAAATGAATAGCTAATACAATTCTTAACAATTCTACTGTTTAGACTGCTGCTCTGAATAACTATAGCAGGCTGCCTGAATGACACTGCTGTCCCACTACACACTTTTTTTAAAATACATTATTGAATGAATAAAATTTGGACCAAATGATCTTCCAAGGCCCCTTCTAACCTGGGCTGCTCTGCTATTCTATCATTAGTGTAACATAAAGACTGAAGTATGTCTAAACAAAGAGACATTTTTGTTCATATTTAAAGTTAGAGCCTTTAATGAAATCTGTGTTATATCTCACCATCTGGATCACAAAAGACCCATTACCACTGGAACTTAATGACAAAGTGCTCTAGTCCTCACAGTTTCTCGGTATGAATTGAAACACCTATCTTGCAAAATGCCAACATCATGCTCCGATACAACATTAGAGTCAAGAGAAGTCTGTAGTTCTACCAGTTTGTGTAGTTGCACATACTGATGCTTTCCATTCTGCTCTTCCCCTCCTGACCCTTCCCCCTGGCCAAGAAAAAAAAAAGCGCTATTTAACATTAGCACAAGAATGTTTTATCAGGCTACATCAGTTTCTAGCTAGGAAACAGATAAGCCTCACCTCTGGCTAAAAATTACACATATTATTTCATATAATCTGCTATGAACACAGATCAATACTTCAAACAAGTTGACACATCCAAAGGCAAACTTGCCTTTTTTTTTTTTTTTTTTGAGGGGAAGGACAGGACGTAACAGGAAAATTTTTAAAATTTGAATTTACAATAAAATAATGAAAAATCATTTGGGAGTCCAGCTGAATAAAACATGGATACTTTATGGCTTTATCAGTCAACACACACAGAGGTCTATCAGTTTAGAATCTTTAAATGCCACAATAGAAACCAGCCCTTTTATCAATTCCTGACAAATTTTGAAACAACTTTTCAAGTGGCTCCCGATTTTATGTTCTCCATAATTGGGCCTGATTTTTGTTCTTTTGTTTCCCAACTACTTTCCACTATAGAATGAACACTGGGTAAACAACTGGCATTTCCTCAGATGGTACAGCTGAAGAATGTTTGAGTATATTTGCATGGCAAATTTATGTGGGCCAAACTGAAGCAAGCTATTCTTAAAAGAAACCATGATATCTGAATACAAGAATAAAACAGAACACAAATTATTCAAGTTTCTTTAAAAAAAGTTCTCTACCTAGCTCTTGATTGTTTTCTTTTTATTAAATTTAACAAATTTCAGCTGCCAAAAATATTATCAGATATTGTTTTAGACAACTTTAGATATTCTCAGACAACTGAACAATCAAGATTTCTTCAGGAATCTGCCATTAATGCAGATGAAGGAACTTAATGACTAGAGGTTAATAGCTTCTGTTTATTTAAGCTTTCTATTTCCACCTCACTCAGAAAAAGCATACTTTGTGTAAATGCTTTAAATGCTTTGTGTAAATGCTTCTTTTGCTAAAGGTAAGAGAATATTCTTTTAAAATTTTTATTCTCTTCCAAGTCATTGATCCAATCACAGAAAACTGCTCTTGCCATTACTACTGTGTCCCACAAACAGTGGCAAGAGGCAGAAGATTTAAGAAAACTAACACAGCAGGGGCTGGTATTGTATTATCTGTGAAAAGTATTTATTAGTTATTTCATTCAGCAAGAAGTTTATGTTGCAGCTTCCCTTCCAGCTGAGCCTGTCCTGTGAAGACATGTCTGAGGAGACAATACAGAAGTACAATCTGACACCTAAAGCGATTTTCCAATAGCCATCTAGATATAGGGGATAAAATTGCCTAAGAAACTTCACTGCCTGATGCACATGTTCCACAATATTATAAAGCTATTCAGACACTCCCCCCCTAAAAACTGCACCTAAATGTAGGGTTTATTTCCAAAACACTCATGTCAGAGAATTTGAGCTGCAGTATTGTTTTAACTCCATCAACCCCTGAGGCTACTGAAAGTTACTCGTCTGCTGCCGGGGCTCTAACGAACACAGCAGAGCAGCTGACAGGGTGTGCCAGACTGTTTCTATGAAGTTGTTCCAGCTAAACAGTTACTAGAGATTGTTTTAACTTGGACAAACGGGTAGACTCCTCCCTGAAACAAGGCCAACAAAACTTTGCATAGTTTATATTCTCTCAGCCTCCCCACCCTTCATATGTTGTTTTTTCCTTCTTGTTAGGATATGCATAATCAGACTATAAAAACCAGGTTATGTAAAAATCTTAATGTAAGTAGGCTGGAGGAAAAACACTTCCTGCTGTGAATGCAGAACAATTGTTTGAAGTAGCATATATATATATACACACATACACACATGAGACCATGAGCTTGTTTTATTGCTACAGTCTGAAACATTCAGATATCATACCAAAGAGGAAGAACTGCACAGAATTAGTTCAAAATTCCCTCCCTACTGTATTTTATGGTGGCATGTTACTTGATTGATACGTGATCATCTTTGGCAGCAGCCTGGACTAACTGGGGGATACAGGCAAATCACAGCAGAAGATCAGGCATCAGTTCTGATCTCCTCTTTTTCTACTTAACTTGCTTTAAAAATATTATTTATAGATTAAAGTTACAAACAGAAAATATTTAGAGATCAAAGACTGCATTATTCATCCTTTTCTTTGTCAAGGCAACAATAAAACCTACCTAATGACAGAGAAGCTTGATCCAACATTCTAATCTGCTTAGCAATTCCTTTGTTAAGTACTTCTTACATGCTGCTCTGCACTGAATTGTAGACTGTACTATTTGATGCTACAGTCTTCAAAGGTCAGAAGTATGATAAAAACTTACAGGTTTTGACTCCTATGGCTTGCAGTACTATAAAAGGATATGATTTTAATCTGATGTTTATCTACAAAAAGAATCTGCAATACACCAACCACTGGTCAGGCAGAAAGAGAACTTCTGGTTTTCTTCACAAGCGGATACAACTACTAAGAGCAGAGCTACACAGCAATTGACAGAAATGTTTTCTGAAGTGCCATGGCAAGGGAACACTCCAGAATTTTTCTGCCCAGTATGATTCAAGTTCAAGAATCAGAATGCAGTGAGTCAGTGTATTATAAATACCATTCTTCGGTACCACTGAAGACTAAGAAAACTTTCAAAATGAATCCTACCTCAAAGCAAAACATACCAGTTTTAACTGTTACGGTACAATAAGAACAGTTTCCATGAAAGCCAGCAATTAGAGGATACTCATGCAAGTCTTACGTACACAGTTGCTTTAGTTCTGTAGTTCAACTTGAAGGAACAGTAACCATGCAATATTGTTTAGTATATCCTTACTTCTAGCTCTGCATTTTTATCACACATGAGATGGCACCAAGCCCTGCCAAAAGCCTCACTTGGACAAAGAATGAACAAACTGCTTCCAAAGACAGCACACCATTCAAACATTTTTAACTGGCATTAAACTTGATGCAAGCATCTGCCATGTTCTGGGCAAAACACTGCAGTGAAACATACCGTACTCGCTGAAGGAAGCTACTGCCAGCTCTTGAGGAATAGGAACCTACACAGCACAAGTAACTCCAACAAATGGATAAAGCACTACAGAGCCACCGTCCTAGTCTGAACATGGAGGGGGGATAGGGAATCTGCAACCTAACTACTTTGAGTAAGCCTGCACAGTAATTTTTGATACCTCCATGGAAAAGGCTACATATGCCAACTAAAACCAACTTTATCAACCTTCTTTTATGATTAATAGGGCAACATAGAGCTCCCAGTGTACAACTGCCAAAATCCAACTTTGCAACAAACTTGTTTTATGCATGAAGACTTATGGCATCAATACAGGCTTCATATTTATGAATATTAAACCTATCCCTTTTAATTACTGAAAAATTACATATGGCTAAATAAATAGATCTGATGCCTCACTTTTCCCATCAAGTTTTTTCTATAGTTTTGTTTTGCTCATATTTTTCCTTTCTTATTTTTCCAAGATAATCTAATTTGGGATTTTGGACATCTTTCCAAGGAGTCCATGTGTGTTTGAGGTGGAGGGAAAAGCAATTCCAAAAGCTCAATTCTGAACAAAATGTCAAGGCAACATTAATAACACAAGTTCCCTGGATCTTGTAATATAAAACTGAAAGTGATGCACAACAGTTAGCTGTCAACCTTTATCAATCTGCTACAATTCTAGTCTAAGGAAGAAAAAAAAAAAAGGCACTGAACAGCAGACACTTAACTGCACACCTTCAGCTTGCGATTTAGAAACTATTTCCTGCATGCAAATTGCATCAAGTAGCGTGTTGGGAGGATGCACAGGAGCACACATACATTCTTTCTCCACTTTAAGAACCCCACCACCACCACCCTAATCTTAGACTAGACAGCTTTCAAATATGCCATTCTGTAGCTTTGTTATAATAAGATTCTCTCCTACACAAAATTCTTGTGAAAAAGGACCGGTTACACTAAGTTTAACAACTCAGGAGGGATCAGAGCATCAATTTACATTAAGGCTATTCTGAATACAATCAATAAATGTAGCTTACCTGCCAAAAAAGATCTTAATTTCCCCTCTATGTCAATAAATACAAAAACATCAATAATGAAGAACAGAAAGATAATCTGGCTCCCACCCCAAAGCCACCATTTTTTTCATTTCTGTGATTTGATCACTGGTGAAGATTTTCAGAGACCCTTAACATAACGTCAGTTTTAAACTCCTTTTTTACAATGCAATTTGGCATTTATTATCATTAAAAGCAAGTGATATTTGGATTCTAAAACTTCTTTTGGGAACCATGAGGTTAAAATATCATACCTAACAAAGACAAAACATGTCCTGATAAAGAAGGCAAAAAAAAGACTTAAAAACTGTATTCAATATCACAATCACTTATTATAAGTAGATGAAGGCAATTATATTTTGACATTTTAATGCGAATACTGCACCCAAAATACCAACATCGTGGCAAAATCACTGAGAGAAGCATTACCCTTGCCTGTGCTGCCAGTCTTCCAAGCCACGACATGAGACACATCTGAGCACAGTCAGCTACTATCAAACAGCATTACTGGAAACAACTGCTTCCACAGTTTCTACAAGCCCTGAGGCTAGCAGCTAAGAGTTGATGGAAACTTCATACATATGTATACATTCCATATATGTTTATTCAGATACACACAGTACACTACATGAATGTGACCATGCTAGCAACAGTTCAAAAAATACCAGTGCTCTCCTTTACCCAACTGAATGGTCAGTTCAGAACGGTGAGTATAGGCCATTGAGCACACAGCAAGAGGAGCTGGACAGTTATTTACCTTACAGGCACCTGAATGATTAAAACTTCACCTGAAAGTCATTACCAAGATGAGATAGTGAGGGTTACAAACTTCACCCTTGGAAGAAGTGGAAGGAAGAGAAGCTTGTTTGGGTTTTAGCCTGTTCTGGCTTATAAAAAAGGAAAAAAAAAAAAGGATATCCATTTTCACCACAAAACACAATAAAAAAAATTATGTTGTTATTGTTGATTAAAACAAAACAGAAAAACAAAACCCAGCTAACACCTGAATCCAGAGCAACACACATGCATGGTTAGAGGCTCACAGTAGAGAGGACAAGGTCTGAAACAGGTCTTGGACTTTTATTTATTTATTATTTCCCTCAGAACAGAAAACATCAAGGTTGTCATGGGCCTTAGTTCACTCCACAGGAAGGCTAATGGTAATATTATGCCTCTGCATACATAAACTTCTATTTCCTTTTTTTTAAAAAAAATAATAAAATTTAATTAATTTTTAAAGTTTTAACCAAAAGCTTTTGATGATTTTTTAGGTAGCTATTTCAAACAGGTAAGTAAAGTCTGAGCAAATGCCTGAGTAAGTATCAGCAAATCCCTCCAAACTTCTGTGATGGTTAATCAAGGTTAAAAGAAACCCTAGTAAATACAAAGCAAGGATGCTGAAGAAGAGACTGATTTGCTTCAGTCCTATTGCTTTTAGAAAGGATTTTGACTTGACTCAGACTTGACTTCTGAAGCAATGCTAATAAGGAGAAATATGGCCTTTCATGGATGGATACATTATCATTCTTGCATATTTGATGATGTAAACACATTTTCCAATTGAGAATTTATGTTATGCAGAAATTGCCTTTATACTACTCCTTACAGTCAGTAAGTATGGGGAATTTTTTTGCATAGCGTTTAGTGAAATCTTTGAATATGGTATCATTACTGGAAACAAATTTGCTAAGCAACAAATAGGAGTGCCACCCTAAAACACACTCTGTGGTAAACAAAATAATCGGCCACATATACGATCCCAAGAAGGCATTATCTTATTCAGAAGTAGAACAGATAAGCAATGGAATGATCAAATATTTTTTTTTCTACATCAACAGAACAAAGCAAAGAAGAAAGTTCACCGAGTCTATTCCACCCTCCAGACACCGAAAGTTTCTAGGCAAAAACATACGTATTGATAAGGACACAGTTCTTGACCCTTTTCAATGTTTGCCACAGCCTCCTGACTCTCTTAGGAATCCTCACACATGCCTTTAAATTTCACTGAAGAGCTTATGGCTTTCAGAAGGTTTCCTGGAAAGCTTCTTCAGCGAATGAAGTATTTCCCCAGATGAGAAAAGCTACTTTTTCAAGACTGAACCATGGCTAGGACTAAAACTGACTATTTAAATGTCTTCTACAAGCTCCACAGTATTATACAGATGGTGTGTTGTACACACTCAGAAAACACTTTCCCAGATTTTTCAATCTAAAAGTACAAACAAAAAAATGGAAATCTGGAAATAAGATACAGCATATATGAAACTGCATATAATGGCTGACAACACTTGTGTATATTTATTTTATGATGGTAAAACAATTACTGTATTAAGACCAAATTTTTAAAAAAGAAGATTTAGTACAATTACAGTTTAGACAGGTATAAGCCAAACACACTTATCTAGCATATCAAAACGTATTCAGCAGTAAAATGGGGGGGTGGAATAATCTGTAGCTTATTCATCAAAAAATAGTAACAGTACCTATTTTTTCTGCTGTTGTAAAGCTACTCTGAAAAAATTAATGACCACGACCATGTAATAATGTATTAAAAAAACAAAAAACAGTCTATGAAGTAAACTCAAGTGATCTCTCAAGCACGATCTTATCCTAAAGACAAAATCAGTCACCTTTCATGCCATTCCTGACACACTTCCACAGCTTCGTCCCAAAGGTCTCCAATGATAACTATGTAACTTCTCATTGCTAGCTATGCCAATGACTTACTATTCTGTTACATGCACAAAAAAAAAGTCCTCATAACATCTTCATCCCCATACTTTTTTTTTTTTTTTTTTTTTTACAACAACAATGTTAGTCTTAATGATTTCATACAAGTAAAAGTCAACTGAAGTTGTTCATGTTTCTCATGGCCAGAGATTCTTGCTTGCATATTTGCACCAGCTCAGCTGCACAAGCAATGGTAAAAAGCTTCAGTGAGCTGCTATGGTCAGCTCACTACAGACACATGAACATCAGCGGAGGCACTAGGAAGGCAGTCAGAGGCACCAGTCCACAGAAGTCCAGGAATAAACAGGAAGAATTTGCCATTGAACTGGAACCTAACCACACGTGTGTGGAAGCCACAAAATGTTATATCAATTTAACTCCACCCACACTAGCTAGTTGTGTGACTTTGACTTAGTCAGCATGAATACAAATTTTGCACAAAATTTGTGTAGGTTAGATCTGAGTAACTGGAAGCAAAAGCAGCCAGACTGCACAAAGAGAAGGTTTTAGAGGGATCAGTAACCAAAGAAAATCTTCAACGTGTCTGTACTTCGACGTTAAAAAAAGCCAATAAAGAAGGAACCATACATTTACTCTCTACATTTTCTGCATTGCAGAGTCCTGTCTGTTGAATTCTGGAATAGTTTCTCCATTGGCCATCACAAAGTTATCAGGCATTTTCAGATAAAATGCAAAAGCATTAGGCGGGGAATTGGTGATGGCACCCACAGTTTTTATACTGATGGTTTGTATTCAAGGCATTCACCTCAGACATCGGAATACTTCACTTTCATCTCCTCTGAGGGGTGGAATATGAGTCTACATTAAAGACACCATCTGCAACAGGCAGCCCATGCATTAAGTACAGGTACCAGTAATATCTCCCCCGATCCCTGATTGAACGTACCTATCTATGCCCAGATGTTCAGCCTGCTGTGCCAATCTGGGTCCATGGGGCTAGGGAAAGCACCGCAACTGGCCTGTGGTTGTCTTCTGCATGCTCTGACCTGGGCAGCCATTTGAAGACTGGAACACCATTCGGTATGCATGTTCTTCTGGGCTGACTGAATCTCTCAAGTCAATCATGTTCTATTTTGCATAAACAATTAAACCTTCAATGGAAAGTGTGACATCTAAGTGGGTCAGAATCAAAGTGGTTGCCCTGTATCTGACCACAAACAAGTATCATTCTTACTACTTAATACAACATTTAAACAGAGGGGAAATGCCCCTCACCCCCAGCCCCCAAATACGCAGTAATACCTCAACCCTATTGGAAGGAGATTACAGCATTTTCCTAGAATGTCAGTGGAAACAGAAGTTTACTTTGGTTTCTTGTGTTCTAAGAAGGAACCATCCTCTGCACTAGAAGCTCCTGAAAATTAGATGTTTTCTTCAACAAGAAAATACAGAAAATAAACTGGGAGATTGTCACTTCAGTACAGTAGCAAGACTCAAACGAAAAAATGAGAATACATTAGGAGAAAACTGAATTCTTTTGATATGAAGTTCTTTCTCACTACTTTCCAATTTTCAAGTCTGCTACCATGCTGAACACTCAATTGCACTTAATCTGCCCTTGAACTCCCCATAAAACTATGGCCAATTTCTGGCAGCCATGTCAAGTGACCTTCAAAGGAGCAAGAAATATGGGTCATTCCTGGGTAATACTGTATTCCATGAGCAGCCAGTATGGGAGGGACAACACACTCATATTTTGATAAAAATTTCACAGCACCATGGGCTCTACAGGCAAAACACAGAATACAAAAGCTTACGTTGGATGTGTAACTGAGTTGTGTCATTCGGTATCTGCTGAAGGAAATGTGCTGTAATAGCACAAACAAGGATAGACACAGAACTATTTAAGCTAATAAGCCAAGCCTCTGTCTCTCTGTACACTTAGAAACAGAAGTAAAAAAAAAGAGAAACAACCACGAAGAAAACCCAAAAACCTACTGTGGTAAATGCAAATAGCTTTCTTAGCAATTTACTCCCTGTCTTTTTCAGAAGTCTGTGGCATGGTCAATAAGGCTAAATTTAAAAGGAGGAAGAAAACCCCAACACGCTCTCCCCCTGCACATACATCTCATTTTTGTATATTATTTCTTCTGATTTCTTTGCATTTCCTTTTGGCTTTTCTAGCACCATTCTTGATAGATTGTGCTATTGAAAAGCCACCTCCGCCCCCCAACCCCCAAAAAAACCCCAAACAACAAAAAAACTCACCTCAAACTGACAATATGTTAACTTTCATCTGGAGGTGGCAAAGAAAGAACACTATTAAAGTTGTAACCATGGGGAGAAAAAAGTTCTACACCCAGTTTTAAAGAACTTCAGCTTCACAGTCAAATCCCAAGCTTTTCAGTTGAAGGAGTAGAAAGTGGTACAGCTCAGCTGAGAGCACCATGACACATAGGAATTCAGGTTCAAAAGGAACCATCTGTTTCATTCAGTTCACTGCCACTGCAATAGATTTTTAGTCCTGAAAGGTCAACACCACATCCATATGTACAAACTGGAACACTGCCAATCCGCTATAACAAATTAAAACCCATTTTAAATATTAGAAGTTACTTTAAAAATGTAATGATGGAGTGTCAAAGAAAATAACACATACAGAACTGTGCACAAGCAAGTAGGAGAGATCACCAATGTCCTATATTTCTGAAGTGACCTTTTAAGTATTTTTTACTTAATTCTGAATTCTAAATAAGGCTAAGAACTATTTTAAACAATTGTTTCAATTATATAAGACAATAGTGACAAAATTAAAACTTAGATCTGATCCAATAACTGTCACTAGGTCTGCTAGTGTGGAGGAGGTGAGAAATATCCACTTTCAGCTCTGAATTTCTTGTCTTATTCTCTGTGTTAAATCCTCATCTACATTTAGAAAAAAAAAATAAATCCCAGTTTTTATCTTCTCTGTTCTGCCTACAGCCACCCCACCTCTGTGTTTCCCATCTGTCTACTCCTTTCTTGCTGTTCTTCAACTAAAGAACTCCCAAAAGATCTCTCTAGGTTCTGCTTGCCAGTCTGACTTGGCCCACTACTACAGTGGGCTAGAAGATGGCAGGTAACGCAGCTGCTAGGTTTCTACCAGTATGGCAAGCAGCCTTGCTACAGCTTTCTTATTTCAACCTGTCTCCAATTTCGGATGACAGGCTTTAGGTACACCTTTTTGGAGAATTAATGAGTATTTCCTTCCAACCAATTCACTATTCAGTATTGCAAATAAAAAAATATCCAGTACATATTTCAAATACAAATTTTAAGGAAGAATCTTGCTTATTCTCCCATCTTGCTCTGTTCAATATTTGATTTTTTTCATGCTTCACTATCCCACCTCTGAGGCCTAAGGGCATTCTCCCTGCTTATCATCTCTCTCCATGCTTATAAAGATGCAGATAGACAACCATTATGATATAGTTTATTTTCAATTTGAAACAGAAAGGAACACATTTAACACTGATTATAACAACTCGTGCAATTTGTCAGTTACAAACCAAGCAGTAAATAAAAGTAGCTATCACAATGCCTGCTGTTCCATTTTCTATACAGTATCCTGAACACAACTAGACAGGATATTTTATATTCCCAAATATTTATAAATCCCTTAGCAAGTCAGTTTCTATGTGTATTCTTTCAGCTGACAAATTCAGTTCTAAACAGTAAATTATCAAATTCCTTTTAGTGAAGGCCAAACTGAATTAGTCCAAGGAAACTAAGAATGCAAAAATATTCCAGTCACTATGTTTACCTAATACGTAGCTGAAGTACTGAGGCCTGAGCCACAGGCCCTGAGCCAAAGGTAACCTCTAAATAAACCTGCCAACCAAACATTATTTATATTTAGTATCTGATCATTAGCAAAATATACATGATCATTAGCAAACAATGTATGATCATCAGTGAAAGATGTGGCTTAGATAAAATATAATAATTAGTGATGATAAGGTGCATCCTTCCTTGGTTACAGACAGGTGGTCAAGGCCGTGAAACCAGATACATGGCCTTGTTTGGAAACTGGTAGTCAAAACCCAGTAGATAAAGGAAACTCCCTTGGTTCCTCTCTGAGCCCTGGCCAGGCTCTGGTGAGACCTGAAACCAGAGGTTTCTACATTTGAAATTTTTTTTATGATTTTTATTATTATTATGTGCTTGTTTATTCAACAGTATAAAAACTGGACCCTCCTGCAGCAACTTTGGAGACCTCCCCTACAAGGGGACACCCCGCGTAGGCCCTCCCAGTTGCCAGGACAGGCTCTCCAAATCCTTGCTGCAGCCGGGGCTCCCCAGCGACTGCAGATCTGGATGATGGTAAAGTATTAAGGCAATTTGTGATGTATCTTTCTTACTACAGCTGACCTTTAAGTAGTAATGATTAGGTACATTACCTTGCTTATCTGTTTTATTGCTTGAATCAGGGTATCCTAAACTAATCCTTTTGTATGTGCATATTGCCTTATTTTCTGTATTAATTTGAAACAAACAGTAAATTATGATTATTTTCTTTATTGGTGTCTGTGTGCTATCTATCGACCTCATCAATCGGCAAAATAATAGCAAACCTGGGAAAAATGGGTCAAGAGTCAAAGGCTGATAAAGGTGTTTCCAAGATAGATGATGCAACAGTCAGCATTAAAGCGTACGTCACTTGAAATGGAAACTAAAATCCAGAGCTTGCCACCATTGTGTCTCATTCATTGTACCAAATCACAGAAAAATGGAAGGTCACCAAGTATATTCTGTTACCCCAAGATATAGTTCTTCTTAGACTGTTTGGGGACACTGCTAAGCTGCCATCACCACATTAATTTATCCTTACTAAAGGACAACCTTTTCTTAATTTGAAACACAACTTCTTGCTGCAACTAAGACCATTACTGTTTCACAGCCCTCAGGAACAGCAAAACCCACAGTTTATCCTTGTCACAATTGCTTTTAACCACAGTGGCAGAAACAGTTGTTCCCTGCCTGCCTCTAAGTTTTGTGCCATTGATTATTCCTGACTGAATAACTAATCGCACTTGATCCTACTGAATTGCATCATTTTTCTGATCACTGTTTGGAACTCTAATATTGCCCTCAAACACAGTCAGTCAGGCAGTCTTCTGCTTAGTCACTTCATTGTCTACTGAAATTAGCAATCATACTACATATTCCATAATATAAGCTATAAATGTCTATAAAGCAACTGGTCTCAAATCCCTGCAAAACCACACTAATAGTGAGCCACACATGAGGACTTTCCAAATACAATCATGTACATTTTCAGTGCCCTCCATACAGTAATTTTATTTAGATCCTGAATGCTTCTCTTCGTCATCAGTGAGAAACTCTGCTGAAGTCAGAACATCTGTTGTTTCTTCTCTACTCATAACATGCTTTCCTGCTGCAGAAAGACATTAGATGCATCTAAGATCACTCATTCTCTTAAAATCCATGCTGTCTGCTGCACATCAGCGTGGGGGAGTTGAAGGAGGGCTAAGTTCCCGAGAATGGCAATTAAAATAAAATAAAATCCATCTCTTGAATTGAGTTAGCCTATAGAAGATTATAAGCACACATCACACCTCTAACCTTACCTCATTAATATGGGTATCAAACACCTGGGTATTCCAAAACTGCATGCACAGCCCTAGAACAGGATTGCTTTTTAACATGACGACTTGGAAAAAACCAAAAAGTTGGACTGACATTTGAAAAATTTGATGGCCAAAGGAAAAGAGTTTAGCTTTGTTTCAAAAGGTTAGTTATCTGAACATTTATTTAAGAAATGTGAGACCTAGATTCAGTTTCCTCTGCAGTCCAAGAGGATTGAAACTTACAATCCTTTCATCGCAAAAGAGTATCCCAACTACAAGTCTAGGGAACAGCCTAGGTGAACCAATTTTTAAATCCTTCCTTGAAGCTCTGTATATCAGCAAATGACAAGCAGATCACTCTGCTGGAAATGAGTCTTCAGGTTTGTCTCACTGTCCTCAGTATGTGTCTGCATATACTCTGCAGCTTATATTTGAACATAAATTTTTGTACATATGCATGCAAATAACACTTCATTCAACAACATTCAATAAATGTGAATTTTGTGTGCAGGTGTATGATGGCTTATACCAGTAGTAGTCACTGGGTTTTACTCCTTGTGTTTTTGAAGTTTTAACAGTTTTCAGTGGAGAAAAATTTTAAGGAGTTCATGAAACACTTCTTCCATTCAGTCAAAAAATAAATGCTGTCTTCTGATTCATAAAGCACTTCTTCCTCTGACCACTTAAGTTGTACCTCCAGTAAGACGCACGGCCTCAAAAGGGAGCAACTGATAGGCCTAAAAACCTAAGTTACTAGATCTCCCCAGAACACCAAAGATACTCACACACACTCAGTTGGCAGACATAAAACAAGAAGGGATACCCTCCTTTCTAGGGAGCTACCTAGAAGAAGGGCTAGAAACCTAAAGCTGCACTGACTGCCTACCTCCGTGCAACTGAATACCACTCTAAGTCTGAAAACAGGTATAAACTACAGGCAAATCAGAATGACAAATGTTAAATTAAGGTAAATTTCACTACAATAACCAGAAAGTATTCAAATCATTAAAAAAACAGCCAAAAATATGTAATACCATGATTAACCACAAGTTACCCAATCAATGGGTTTCATTTTTATACTTAAACATAATAATTGGACCTTCACTTTTATTAGAAAGGGTAAAAATACAAAGCAAACTATTGTACAGCTACTATGTACCCTGTTCCTGAAATCCAGACTCTCATGAGTGCTGGTTTTCACCTTGGAGAAACTCAAATTTTTTCTTAACACATTAACAACAAAAAGATAATTTCTCCCTGTTCCCCCCGACCTCTCACAAAATGTGTCTCTATACATCTTCTTCTTCAATCCAAGTACTTCCATCTTCATCCCATTTAAGGTTCAGTTCAGTTAAAATATTCTGGCTGAAAGCTGCACATCTAAGTACCCAGCTGGTAACACACAGAGGTAAATATGGAAAGCGGAAAACGCCTTTTTTTCAAACAAAAAACCCCATTTTTTTCAAACAAAAATTTTCAGAGCATTAAAATGAAATACTATGTAAAGTTCATCCTTCCAAAAAAGATCTTTACCTCAATAAGCAAGTACTGTTACCAAATATTCTATTTGTTTGTATTCTGCAGCTATGCTGTGAGAGAACACCTTGTTTTTTTTCAAACAATGAAATAACCTGTTCAATTTATTACAAGGTGTAAATATTAATGGTGTTGAGTGTGTGCTTTCCTCAAGATTAAAAGATACAAGCACTATAATTCTTTGATTACATTAGTCAGATTCAAGTCACCCAGCTCCTCATGGCTACAGATTACATCTAATCAGTTAATGATAAACCTAAACAGATAACGATGTCAAAATCGCTAATCTTACCTGACAAGCAGATGTATGTTAAATATTCACCCTGACCCCCAGTAGCTAGGAAGGGAATCTTTTTTTTTGTTCTTCTTTTCACTTGGACGGCTCCCAGCATCCTTTCATCGTGTGGGGCAAAAATTTCTTTGTTGATTGCAGATTTGGCATTCATTGTAGATCACCAATATAGCAGACTGCTGCTCTCTAAAAATAAAATTACAAATAAAAAAATATTAGAAACTCCTAAGTTATGTGAAAATCCAGTTAACATGGGCATTAGCAGCTCCAACCTTCAAAAAAAGTTTTTAATGACTCAAATAACTTAGAAGATAATTTCATGCACTTAGAGGCAGAATTTTCGAAGAATCTAAGAGTCTTCACACTGAAGCTGTTCATGCTTCCCAAATGCCCTCAGACTAGCTTAGCTTCTTTTGGGCAGAAGCTGTGCACACTAGCACTTCAGAACGATGCAAAATCTCCTCAGAGACACACCCTGTAACTTCATGCTGCATAAAAGCTTCATTAATTCCGTCTCTGGGAAGTGAAGGGAAACTCATCTGTCCTACGTAACAGGAAAAGCATTGCAAGGGCATACAGAAGGAACACTGTAGTCGTGCCGGCAGAAAACAAGTGGTGTTCACAGAAGACACAGAAAGCTTCAGACTATGTACAACTGTTCTTGCAGAAGCACTGCTCTTCGTAACAGTACTTGCCTAAGCAGCTCCTGTACCTCTTGCAGATTACCACCTCATCCTCCCAACTCCTCTGTAACTGCTAACTGGGCAACTGCACAGGAGACAGTGTCAGAGAAACCATCTGGGTTAATGCAGACCAAACCACACCTCCCCTTTTCTGCTAAGTAATTTGACCCAGGTCCGTTCTTCAATATGCTTCAGAATAAAACAGAACAGTCACCTTTGGGGAAATATTTGGAGAGAAAAAACATATTGTAAAGAACAGGGAGGGCAAAAGAGAGAAGCTGCTTATTTAGGCATGTCCAGCAAAAGGAAGGTCGATCTGACCAGGGCTTACAGAGCAGCCTAATTAAAGAAGGGAAAGCTGAGTTACACAGGGGACATTAACAAGCTCTTTATGCAGACAGCACCACAGTTTTAGCTCCAATTAGTTCTGCACTGAAATCTGTTAATAAGTACATAGGTCCCACTGATAAAGAGACTGTCGAATGTCCTTTTTAATTGTTCAAATATGATGACACTCCAATACACATATATTAAATGCCACTTCTCCAATTATTAAGACTTTCAAGCCCACAGATCTTTTTTGAGATCCTTAGCTTTCTTAGTATGAGTAACATCATTGTCAGGTCTCATTCCTGAAGCCAGAAATTCTGCCTGTATGATCATTTGATATTTGCCACAATTTAACTACTAGAAAAAATATATAAATTCCAGTCAAATTAGATTATGAAGCCAAAAGTCACAGATCCATTATTTTTAGTGTGCATACTGCTAGCTAAGTAACTGTCTTAACAGTTTCAACCTCAACATTTTGTTGGCACTTATTTATAAAATTCCCTTATCTTAAAAAAAGAAAGAAAGAAAGAAAAAAAAAAAAAAAAGAAAAAGAGCTGTATTCATGGAGGTGTGAGAGAGAGCACAACTTAGTCCAAATCAAATTCACCACCTACTCATTTTGGGGTGCAAACAGAAACTTTTGCCAAAATAATCTGTACTAGTATACCTCAGTTAACCAATACAGAGGTATGCAAATCCTGACAAGTTTTAGCATTAAGTCATTTTTCACGCATCTTTACAAGAATCAACTGCATTTAAAAAATGGCCCCATCAAAAGAAAAATCAAGACCAATTTCAAACAATGAATGTGCAGCACCTGAAAAGATGTGATTTCATAAGTCCTACTAAGTTACCTATCCTTTAACAACCAATATATCAACAGGGAAACGGACTCAAAACAATAATTTCATCTGCTAATTACTTCAAAAAGGTTGTTTTCACATTCATTACACCACAATCTTCTCCTCTTCTGTATTAAAAATATTTGCAGTATATCTTACAACAGCATGTAAGCTATTGGTACATTACAACCACTTTTTGGTTTGACTTTATTTGCTCATTTTTAATTCAAGGCCACTGTCAATGACTATGGGTTTATTCACACAAACCTCCTCCTGACTAACTTACAGACTGGTAATTTTTGCAAAAATAATTCAGCCCCAGACATTCACATGCAAAGAATTTTCAATAAATAGCTTATTGGAAAAACACACAAATGCTGTCAGGTAAAAATATACACAAAGTTAATCCAACTGAAAAAGCATTCTCCAGCTTGCAACAATCTGATGTTGTTAATTCTGGAACTGAGGAGTTGAATAGATGTTCTCAGAAATTTCCTTAAGATTCACACACTGAAAAATAAAGCGTGATTTCAAAGATACACTCAGTGGCGTGAGCTTCCGGGATTAAGAGAGGATGTAAATTTTCCTTACCTATAGTTGACTGTAACAGAAAATGTTATTGTGTATAGCTTCAAAACTTCCATACAGTACTTCAAGACTTACTGTAAGGATATTACAAGCACTAAGTCTCACTGTACCTTGCTGCATTTGATAAAACGGCTGAACAGGAAGCAAACGAAACAAAGAGAGACACCATCCAAATCCTGATTCATAGATCTCCCAAATCCTTTTGCTTCATACGTGCACTGCAAGTTGCAGCATGAAACTAGAATGACTACCACATACACAGTAACCCAAAATAAAGACATGTATTTAATTAACATATCTCTTTATGTATACACACACCTCTCTCAATACAAGTGCTTTTATGCACAATCAACACAGAAATCCAGCTTTAAATAAAGGCTAGCTCAATACAGAAGACATAACACGGAACAATCAAATACTGCATCTATCGCTGCATGCTGTTGTTTTGTGATTAAGATGGTTTTATATATATGCACCAGAAGTTGTACAGAGAGACACAGTAGACACCAAACATTGTAAATGGAACGCCCAAATAAAGCATGCACTCACTGCCTAGGAAGCTGTGACCCTTCTGTTCCCCATAGTTCACAATAGGTTCACAACAGCCTCAGATGCCAGAATAAAGTAATTCACCTAATGCAGCTTACTTGATGACTGCTGAATCTAATGTGGAAACTGACACTACCACAAACGCCAATTTATTTATAAAATAAAACAACTAACTGTGCCTGTGTGCAGACAGACTTCTGAGATTGAGCTGTCAGTATAGTCTAGAAAAAGTTGTTTTTCATAGGTCAAAAAAATCAGCAGATTTAAATAAGCAGCCTTCACCGTATTTACTGGTGGATCTATGCAAAAGCCCTTTGCTTAAGTAAAACATTCCAGTGCTCCTCTTTTGAAAAAGCAGACATAATACAATCTTTTTGTTAGTTTTACTAAAAAAAAATAATTAATATGGAACACTTGCTCAAGGAACATGAGTAAGTCTCAATTTTTTTCTATTCTTCCACAAACTCACCTATTCTCATTAAAAAAAAAAAAGAAAAAAGGAAAAAAAAGATGCTGGCTGTACATGCACAACTTCATGTAGTAATGCTTGTTCTTGGCGTACATTCCAGGACAAATTCAAACCATCAGCAGTTTCCATTCCTGGCCCATGTGGACTCACACACTCCAATGCAAACAGCTTCCTCCATGCTCAAATACAAAATGCTTTAAAAGAAGAAACTTTTATTGGAGGATCTCCGAGCACTGAGACAATGCATTACTGTTCACGTTTACCCTCTGAGGCAAGGCAGATTTAAATGTTTCAGCAAATGTAAGAGTCTTTAAAGAGAGCCCACATTTCCTGCCTCACATGCTTTCTTTGTTTCACATATTTAATTCCACTTAAATTATTATAATGACACTTTTGGCTGAACAAAGAAAATTCCATTTTCCTACTGCAGTTTTTCACTCTAGACATCACAGCACTATGAAAGAGGATGTGAGCATTCTCACTGTGCCCCCAGTGCCCAAGAGAAACACCCCAGGGGGAGGATTCCTGTGTGGATTAGAACCAGTGGCTGCAATGCACTATCCATTTCCATGTCCTCAAATCTTTCTCTACTGCAATTCTTCTCCATGATACCTCTATAATTAAAAACACCTCCTAGGAACAGCTGACCATTCCTCCATAAGTGTGTGAGAGGACAGCAATTAAAGGTACTTTCTAAAAAAAAAAAAAAAAAAAAAAAGAAATAAAATTAAATAGGCCCAAAATCCTTAAGCTGGTGCCTTCACAGATCCCACATGTTCAAGTAACAAAAAACTTGGACCATTTTCTGGTCAGCTGGAATTGCAGACTGTTTTTGGGCAGACAACCAGCAAGCATCTAACTCATCTTTACATCCAGATGTTTTTGGAAAAAAGGAGATTTACAGTATCTTTTTTGAGGTAGTAGCATATAGAAGGAACTGGGGAAACTAACTCTCAGCATGCACAATTTTAATAGTGGTAAGTTATCAAAGAGAAATGAAATAAGAGGCAAGAAAAGGAAAAGTAAGAAATGTTAAAAAAAATAAATAAAAACTTCAGTATGTTAAGTCTTGCTGTTTTCAAGGATCTTTAGCTTAATCACAACAGGGATGGGCTCACAGGACAGGCAAAGCACTGAAATGCTGCCTGCAACGTGAAATCATCTGAGCAACCAACTGCTGTTGGGCTGCACTGGTAGCTGTAGCAAATAAAGCTACCATCCTGCCAGAGGACATGTACTTAAAGAAATCATTGCAAGACACCATTATTAAAAGCCCAGCTTCTGCTATCATGATAATTGTCTCCTATTCACTTGCTGGAAGTGTTGAGACTACATATTTGATCATTACCATTCATCAAAAATCTGTATCTGTCACCATTTCAAACAAATAGCTAGTACAGCTTTGGAGAAGCAAAAAATAATTTATAAATCCTTAAAGAACAAGTATTGGAACATACAATTCCTAAAGTTGCTTTGCAATAGATTTATTATACTAAAAGAGTAACACCAAGCTCTGCAAACAAGGATTAAACCAGTAGATCAACCTTAGTCTAAAAGAACTGAGGTACAATCTTTAAAAGGCTTGAACATAACAATATGATCAGCATATAACTTCTGTCATCTTTCTATCTGCAAATCTAACTCTGCTTGATAGATTTTTATTTAAATTAGGACAATAGCAGCAGCCACTGCACAGGCCAGAAAAAATCTACTACAACCTACTAATGTGTTCACAACTTTTCAAAGTATTTACTTTCTGGGGAAAGGAGAAAAAAAAAGAAAATCACTTTCCAGAGTTCTTTGTAGGCAGTCACATTTCCAATTCATTTTTGTCAAATAAGCTTTCAGTGTAACTGATTCATCTCAATAAAATATTAATTATAAAATATGAAAATTACAGTTAAAGTGCATTTGTAGAAATTTAAAATATAATCAATTTTACTTACATATGTAACTACAAAGTAAACCGCCTGCCCAGTGAAGTTGAACTAAACATAAGCAGACTTTGGAGATCTAAGTGGTTGGGTTAAACAGAGGCATAGCAAAAAGGCAGTTTGGAAGTTAAGCTCTGATAGATTGCAATGTGATTTTTGCACTAAATCAGAACCTGCTGCGTATAGGAATACACACTAATATCATGCAATGTTATTAACTGTAGTACATCCTACATAACTAACACAGTAAGTCATGGCAACTACTCTGGCAAGACATCACACAGGAATCTGATTTTGCCTCATTGGCACGAATAACCACAGATGCTCAGTAAGGACAAACTCTGCAAGTACCAAGTACTGATCACTAAAAAACCCAGATGTTAAATGGATTAATAATTCAGTGGACAGGTTGTCAGAGATGTAAGATATTAGTACAGTATTACCTGAAGGTATTTTAAAGAAAAAAGAAAACCAAAAACCAACCCAAACCAAACCAGTTTCAGCTAGCACACAGTACTCTTGCCACTGGCTTACTCCAACTAGGATACCTCAGTATGCTCTTAAAATCATGTTTTCCAAATCCTCACAGTTCCATTTTCATTCCTCCTCATGTAACTGCTATTGCTACAAACTGCAAATCTCTGCATATTACAGTCATCTATTAAATGGAATATTCCAAAAGAGAAGGAGGGAACAGAGTTGGGTGTCTCAGGCTAAGTATTTTGCATTTTCTGAACTGTAACCGGCAACAACCACATCTGGGAAGAAAAAAAAAAAAAGAAAAAAAAAAGGAAGGAAGGAAATTATAATTATTTTCCTTTTTATTACTTTAATGCTAGGAAAGAGTACAAAAGCAGAGTAATACAATGGGATAAGACATAACAATAAGGTATTAAAGCATTCTATATTTCATCCATCAAAGATGAATGAACTTTCCCTAGTAAGTATAAATATTTTATTCAATCACTCCAAATTCATGAGCAAAATAAGTTACTGGCAAAACGCATAATTCTTTTAAGAATGGAATATATCAGGTTCTTGGGATATCAGAATTTCTGTAGGGGCAGAAAGACCTCTGTGAAGTATTACACCAACAGTTTACTTGAGGGAAAACAAGAACTGTGTAAAAGTAGTAAACCATCTGTTGGCAGTGTCCTGATATTTTCTAGCAGTTAAATAATTTTCTTTCTGGCAAAAAACACAAGCTCAACGCGTTTCTGACATGCCGCGTACTTCTTTCCAGGAATCCTCCAACAGTTACAAGCATCATCCACTTCAAAATGGGTGAGCCCAGTAAAGCTTGTAAAACTGTGGAGTCTTGAAAACTGAAGTAATTACAAAAAACTGGTCTGCTCCAGTGTTTTGTTCAAAGGGTGTTAACCTCAAGAATTATTAAAAATGCTATCCATGGCTTTAATCCCCCTGCTGCGATTGATTGCTTAGCTCTGCAATCGTGATAGAATTCAGGAAAAGAAAGAAAGAAAAAAACAACAAACCAAAAAAACCAACACTGCAAAGAGAACTTGCATGTTTGAGAACTTTTTTTTTTTTTTCCCCCCCCAAAATGAATGTTTTGTTGTTTAGTCTCACAGAAATGTGAGAAAAGCCAGAAGGGAAACTACTGGCTTCTTCCTCTCCCTTGATGTTTTCATAGTAATTTGCAATCAGTGATCAGTGGTAGAAGTATTCTATTTTAGCAACCAGAAAATTTCCATTAAACATGGAGCTGGTGGGGAGAAATTATTTTGTCAAGTAATAGCCTGTTGGGAACGAGATATTCTTCCTTTAAAGTAAAAAAAAAAAAAACAAAGATGACAACTGCTTCCCCCTCTGCATGCTTTCAGGGTCCAAGTACTGAATTCTTGAGGATGTGAAAGCTCTCATCAGGTTTATGAATCTGGACAAAACAGTAATTTTTAGATTCAGACCTCTTACAGATAAGTATGGTATTAATGATTGTATGGGATACCTGTAGAACACACAGTAACGTTTTACAGTTCTACAATGAACTCTGAGATCAAGAGTGTGAGAGAGTGATGAAAGAAGGGAACCTAGATAGCTAAAACAAAATGATCCTTCTCTAGTTCTTTCTATTAAGTGTTTTTACATTTTCACAAAAGGGAAATAGTGGAACACCCATCTCTTAATATTTTCACTTCCAACTGTTACGTATGTTTTGCATGCCTGAACTGAAACGATATAACATGGAGATTTGAGAAGTTGGGCCAAATAGTGACATCTGAATTTGTGCAAGAAGCATCCAATCCAAGGAGGCGCGGCAGGACAGGACGATGCAACACAAAACCTCTGCAACATTCATTCATAAATTTAGGGGTAATTCTATGCTTCTTGCACACATAACTTACATTTATAACCCTTAGGTATCTATCCTTTTCATATGTCAAAGTAGGAGGGCTTTTTAAAAAAAAACCAAAAAACAACAAAACATCCAGTGTACATTAGACTGCCAGATGATACCAGCTCAAATCAATGTATCAGAAATCCTTCCAATCTTAATCTCAACCACAACTTTACTGTTAATAGTTTATGTTGTCTCTAAACAGTGGGCACAGCCAAAGAACCTGAAATAACATTGTCTCTCAATATATCTTCACAGGCTTACACAGAGACAATTACAGCACCAAAAGTACACCAAATTTAGAAATACACATTTTCAAATGAACTAAGAATTGCAATGTCCCCCAAGAAAACTCTGTAAGTATACCTTACATTAGACCAAGTGATCTCTTTGCTATAGGCTTTTCAGTCCATATATTTTGTGGACATAGAAGAACAATACAAGCCAAAAGACTTATAAAGGTATCAGTAGCATTATCTCCTGACCCGTAACTCCCGAAAACCACCCACCTACAAAATAAGCTACATTAAAAGGAAAAGATTAATTTAATAATATTAATGGTCCACATCAAACTTCACTTTACCTTTTACTTTACTTTTTATTTCTTAGTCAGTACATAAATAAACATGGCTTCAGAACCTGATGCTTGTCCATTCATTAGACTAAACCAATATAACAATTTACTTCAAACATATTCATTTCATAGTGGCTAGTAAGATTTAGAAAGAAGCTTGAGAACTTACACAGGTAGCCTAAATTCACAATACACATTTACAATTTCTACCACCTAAGGATATGCATGTTTAAGATGATCTATAATACATATAACGACAGAAGAATTTATCTAATGACTTGTCAAGACAACATACTCAAGAACTTTTAATCAAATGACATTAAGGCTCATTTTCTGTGCCTGGTTCATATAAATCAAAAAAGTACTTTGGCAACATTAAATGAATAATAAAGAAAAACCTCACTACATCTGCTTTAGATTTGCAATCTAGACAGTAACCAGCAGTTACCCTGCTCACAGAAGAAAAGATACAGGTGAAACAAATGTATGTTTGTCAAAACAGTATGGGTACAATCAAAAACCTTACAGAAGCAAGCAAACCCAGCTTCCAGTGAAGGGAGACATTGAGAACATTCGTTGAAATACCAGTAAAAATTTAAGCAAGTACATTAACTCCAAGTGCAAGAGGCCCTTGATTTAGAAGCTCTTCGCAGGTGGCATAGTTATAAAATATTTTGCCACAAGAGACATTAAGTTCTTCACGTTCCAGATGAAAAGATCAAACTTGTTTCTTCAACCCATATAACATCTCCTAGCAGGACAGCAGACAGAACCCACAGTCTACCAGAAGAAGAAATAAACTGAGTATGACCTATAAAAAAGGGGAGGGGCAAAGCACTATGATGACATCAGAAGAATAATAAATAAATTGCAGTGGGAATATGTAGCTCCTCATTTTGTTGACCTACCACGGCTCTCCCCTCACACACTGAGGAAGTCATTTCATCACAAAAGGCAGATTGGTCAAGCATGATTTACCATCTTCGCTCTTCCTACTCACCTTCTTGTCCTTCATGTGCCTGGAAACAGCTTCCACTGACAAAACACAAGACCTGCTATGACTTCCAACAACAAAAAGGAGGTAGAGGGGGAATACAGGGCAGGTGTTCTATCTTTCACATCACTTCATTGCCTTCACACCATTTCTCAGCTGTGATCCTCTGCATGCTCTTCCAGCACCTCACTGGTGACTTAGGTTCTTTAGATGCTGATGTTTGACTGCTGTACCAAGCACAGATTGTGGGCAGAGACACTCAGCCCAAACAACGGAAAAAGGGTGGCAAACATACCAGTTAAGAATGCTGGATCTTTAAAACTTACCCAGTGGAGATGAGCAAGATCAGAACTACTTGCTGCAGCCCTGCAGATATGGTCAAATACATACATGGGAGGTAAGCATAACAGACTTTTGTCTGTACTTTTTAATTGCATTTTAAAATGAGAAGACTTTCCACAAAACACTTCTGGGACTCTACTTCTGTCAGACACAGATACAGTATGTTGCAATTCCTGCAATTGGCATTTATCCTCAGAGTTTATTCTGTGAGAAAGAGGTGAAACAGGTAATGGTGGTGACAGCTCAGGGAGTAAGTCTCTGTACAGTTATTACATTTTTTTTTTCCATAAATAGTAATGTGCCATTTCCATGCAACAGTGGCTCCAAAGTAGAGAACTTCACTGAGGGTTATCCCCATTCAGTGACTTCTCAGTGAAAAAGTAAACCCACTGCTTCAAGGCTACTGACTTC
The DNA here is from genome assembly GCF_023638135.1 of Falco biarmicus. NCBI lineage: Eukaryota > Metazoa > Chordata > Aves > Falconiformes > Falconidae > Falco > Falco biarmicus. The sequence continues at coordinate 16,058,290 of NC_079294.1, read as the reverse complement.
AAATGGTTTCTACCCCAAAATGTCTCTTTCAGGGATAAGAGAGAGGTGTCCCCACCTCCTTGCTTTCCATCCAAGAATGAGTCTCTTTTTTTCGTCTCCTTCGAACTGACCCCTAGGATAAGACAATGTGAAGAGGTACAAGTGCGATTATACATGTTTAAGAGTCAGGAAAAGATGACGACTCCTAAGGACTTGAGCAAAACACACCAGTTGCAAAAGATCGCAGCCCAGCCAGGAACAATAGATGCTTCATTCTCCTGCGGCAACAGATACGAAACAAGGTTGTGGAACAAGGTGGCACCATCCCTGACTGGGTTTCAGATATCTGAAAGGATACGTGGCAAAAAGCTGTTGCCTCTCCAACAATGAAGTTAACTTACAAAATGTCAAACCTCGACTTTCAGAGCCTAAGAATTATGTTAGTTTTTAAAACTGCAGTGTCCAAATATAAACAAGCTATTGCTTCAGGAACTAAATTGCTTGTTTCTTTTACTAAAGAATCCTAGGTGCTAGTGCAGGCCAGGCCTCCACTCAGAAGCACTGAAGGTGCTCCACAAAGGTCATATTATGGAGTGCAGTTTGGGTGTGGAGAAGTCACTACAGCTATCACAGGATCTGGCTAGACAAGGGGCTGACTCAAACATGTGTGGGACAGGAGGTCAGAGAATGTCTGAAGAGAGATGTATGAGAGGAGGATGGAGAATGTCTGACCTCGCAGGAGATGAGAGAACAGCTGGGTATTGTGAAGGAAAGTAAGGAAGATAAACATGGTTATCTAGTAGCAAAAAGGTGTCTGCACGCTTGTAGTGATACATAGCTATGTAGCTGCATGAATGGTTTCTGCCCTGAGCCCGGTGGTACATACAGCTGGAATTTGTATCCGGGCTCAGAGATATAAATACAAGCTTCTCTGTACAATGACATGTCTCTGGTTGAACCACAGCCTGAGTCTGTGCCTTTGTACGCCACAGACATGGGAAGTGGTTCAGTGGTAAGACATTCGTGCCCTAATGGTCTTGCCAAGTGCAAAAGTAATTTCTTCATGCTTTAAGAGTCTTAGGATAAACCTTCTTCCTCAATTTATGTGCAGCTCTAAGTCATATTAACATAAATAAGAGAAACTTTGAAAATCAGACCCTAAAGAGGAAATAAAGACCATGGGAGGCCCTATGACTAATAGCTGGAATATAGGATCCCACTGCTTAATGAGATTGCCAGTTAGAGAGTATGAATGTGGGAATATATGCAAGAAACCCAGAGATCGGGCTGCTGACCACCATGGTAACAAAAGACCTCAGGAAGTGTGTGGGATCCAGCAGCTGAGGTACAAAACAAATTAAGGTTCTTTTAAAGGGACTGAAACTGTATCAAGTTTCCATATAAATCAAATATTTCTATTAAGTGTCAGAAAGGAAAGCTCAAGTGGAAGATGATGATGCTAACCCAACCGCATACATTTCTGCCAGCAAAATAGTTACCGTTCTCACCTTGTGAGCTACAGCACCAAATCTGGAGAATATGGTTACATGATATCCTTGCTAGACAGTATTTCAAAACCTACTACATCTACAGTAGTTAGAAAGAATGAAGTATTGAAAGTCACCTCAATTTCTTCTAAGAAAGTCCTAACTCAACTAAAACTCACAAATAAAACCTCAGAAAAAAAGCAAGTGCAGAAGAGAACAGCTTAATTTTCAACAACCATTTTCCATCTACTAGTGCCAAAATACTGCTTTTCAAGTAGCTTGTGTTTAAAATCTGATTCTCTTTGAAACGTTTCTGTGCTACTTTTTGCCAGCCACTCAGAGTTTTTCCCTCAATGACAGTATTTACTCATAAATAAATTTGGGCCAAAACTGAACTGGCAACAACATACTGTTCCTCACCACTCTTGCCATATGCTTCATTCCCTCTCAATGCACTTCATTACTTTTAAAAGTATAGAAAATTTTCTCCAAGTCCCTTAAACCCGTTTAATGGGGAAGAAAAGGAAACTGCTCTCCTAGAAGAGAGCAAAAGGCCATGTGCAAGCCTAAAAAGAAGGTAAGTTTTCATGACTTCACAACATATTTTTTCTTTTCGGAAAACACAGTGAAAACCCTTAAGAATTCTGGTGATCTCATTGCGCTGAGACCAGCACAGTTCCCAAACCCATGACTCATTCCGATACCAGCAAAAAAATTGCTGGGGAGACAGATGTTTTGTTTATGACTACTTAATTCCTTCAGCATGTCTTGCTCAAAAAATGGCAGACTTCACTTTGTATCCAGCAGATAAAGCATGACAGTCATACTCCTGCCTTACTCTTTTCTAAATACTATTGTGATAAAACTGAAACAGCAGTGGATGCTGCTGACACTTGAACAACTTATTTAGGAAAACAAAAAAACTGTCTTGCCAATAAAGATTTAACTTCCCAGTTATAATCTGTAAAAATGTATAACCTCTAAATATTCAGGTTTCTGGCTTTAAAGTTTACTTCCATGGGTCTTATGCAGAGAAAAAAAAAATATTACTATTTGTTTTCTGTAACATAAAAGTAAACCAAGGCCCAAGTACAGTTTATTAACAGATAATGAAATTGAAATAAATAACTTTCAGCATTGTTTAGTTTGACATCAAACCTCAAAACAATTAAGCATTTTCATTCACATAGTTTTGTTAGTTAACTGTTTTTTTGAAGTCTTTCTCACTACACGCTTGAGTGACATCAGTGGAGTTACAGTAACTTAAGAGAAGTAACCGGTACATGATGCTTGCCTCTTCCCTTTGTATCCATTTTCATCTACCCCTAAAACACACAGAATCCCAGTATCAAACAGTTCAACAGATACGTTTATTATGATGCACACTTGTGTTCTCTCCCACCCTGTGTCATCTCTGTATCCTCCTTTGCACATGGCTCATTGTTTTCTAACATAGTACTTCCTTCTTCCTATCCGGTTTCTTTTGCAATGCTGCTCTTAAGGTGTATCTAATTTGCATCCCAGTGAGGAAAACCAGCACTTCAAAACGTTAATGGAAGCTACATACCCAAACCTTAGTAAAATCCATGGAACGGGAAACCTTGTCAGACTGGTCAGACACACTGTCAGAAACTCCTTACTTCAAATTATTTTATTTATGCTCAAATATACTACATTTCTCTTGCATTTAAGGGGATCTCTGGTGTTCATGCAATACTGCAGAAGAAATATCTTTCTCACAGCATTCATGCCAAATACAAGAAGAGACATGCACCCATGCAGCTGAAATGTTAACAATCTGGAAAAAAACCCTATGGCAATTAACCAACAAATGTACACCTTTACTCACCTGAGCTACAGATGTAGCCCAAACTAAGACTAATAACTCTCAGAAACAGATGTAACTTGAGCTGGTGATGCAAGAGTTTAGCACTACTGTATGATGAATATAATTAGTTCCTTAGTACATTGTCTGCTTGTTTTGATATGAAAAATAAAAACTCCCACACCCATAATCACCACCTCCCTACCATCCTTGTTATGTACTTTCACAACAAAGCAATCAACATGCAACTGTTAAATTCAGGTCTATTAAGGGCATCGTCAGCTATCTGACAAAGATAGAAAGTACAGTTATAACAAGTTCAACCCACCAACACATCCCCTAGCTGGTTACTGCCTGATAACTAGAGAACCGCTAGGTTTAGAGAAGTGACTCTGTCCCATTCCCATTGCATTCTTCCCAGTAGGTTTGAGATTAATCTGGTTTCAGAGCAATGAAAAACAGTATTAGAATTATCCCCCCTTTTTGTCTACCTTAAATAATGTAAATCACCAAGCAAATTTCTCCCAAATGGAACAGGTGGCTCTGGTATATCAGTGAAAATACTCTCACAAAACCATTTGCTTTAATTAGCGCCCATAACAATATATATAAGAAAAATAAACAAAATTAGTAGTGCTATATATTATCTACACCCAACAGCAAAAAACAGGTCTTATTATGCCACAAAGTAAAATTAGCATGGAAAAAACTCTCAGACTTTTTGTTCTTGCTGTAAACCATATGATCTTTGGCACATCAATTAGATGAACAACGTTCTTCACATACTAATTCTTACTTAACATAAAGGAAAAAGAAAATACATGAATGGAGATGGGAATAGTGGAAGGAATCATCTCTTCTCAGCCACAGTTTAAATGCAGACTACAATTCTGCAAGAAGACATCTGCAAACAAGCAATGACAAGCTATTATTTTCATAATATTCGATCTGACCAAAAAAGAAAATTGTATGTTGAAAGTATCAGCAGGGTTACAGGAATAGAAATATTAAAATTGTACAGCACCTCTCTCTGCAACAGAGAACAAATTTACAAGAAGCATTTCAAAGAAATGGATAGTCAAGTTTTTAAAAAGCTACGGTTTATGGTGTCAAAAAAGCTTGCAAATGTTCACAATCTTTTGTGCTAGAAAATATCCTCAGTCCAGCCTTCTCCACACTGGACAACCACCACTGCTTCTGCTATGTTTTACTCTTTTGTTGCTGAAAATCCTCATATTGAAACAGACACTTTAAGCAATTATGTTAGGTATTTTAATTTTGCAGCTAAAGCCTTGCACAGGTTTTGCCAGGACCCTGACAGGCCTTACTGGCCCTGCCTCGTGCCCCTAGGCCTCCCCCCACCCTGCCCATGGCCCAGGACCCCATGTCAGCCCCCGGGGCCATCAGCCTCAGTAGGGCCAGTCTCCAGCCCCCCACAGACCCTCACAGAGCCAGGCCCACCTGTGGGCCCACAGCCCAGCCTGGCCTCAGCCTGTTCCTACAGCCCTGCCTGGCCATGGTTCCCCTCAGCAGGCCGGGTCCTCTCCTCCACCTGCCCATGAGCTGATGGCCTGGCCTGGCCTCGCCTCACCCCCAGGGACATGCCCAATGCCCTGGGCTGGGGCTGCCCCCCGGCCATGGCTGCAAGCCCCAGCGGAGCCCCCACCGCTCCCAATGGCCCAGCCACAGGCAGCCACCAGCCAACAGGGCACCAGGGAAGGTTTAACCAACTCAAGAAACAAGAGTGACTCAGAACCACCAGCGGCTGTTTCCACAAAGAACATCAACAGCCTGAGTAAACATACTAAGCAGCCAGCAGGATCCAAAGCCTGTACCGGCTCAAGTTTTTTGCTATCACACAGTTATTCCAAGTCTCATTGTGACAGGGAAAGGGAAGAACAAAGGAATCGAGCAAAGGAAGTTGATTTCTACTTGCTTTCTTAAGGTTTGAAATAAACGGACTGCAGATCACAAAACACACTGCTGTGGAAGCTACCAGTGAAGGACAGCCAACCTGCAAGAGCAAAGAAGCAAAAGGATAGAAACAGTCAGGACCACCAAACGGTTGCTTGCACAGAGTAACATCTCCAATTAAGCAGCAGTAGCCAGCCTGAACTCTGCCTGTATCAAAGCAAAAGTAATTACGTAACAGCCTGCCCAGCACAGCAGTGGGAAGGAAGACAGAACACATCTAAAAGCTGTACCACTGAATCAAAAACTTTGTGCTTATTTGTGGTTAGCAAAGGCAGCAAGTACTTCAGAGCTGCAGATGGAGATCTTCAGATGGAGAGCTGTGAAACTTCTGCAAAATGACAGCAGCAGCCTGATTTGACTTTGACCTAGAAAGGTTGCACCGTGTCCCTTAGTCACCATGCTCCTGCAGGCAAGCCTCAGTGCACAGAGCCAAAGTGAGTAATGACATTCTTAGAAGCCCCAGCATCGCAAGAACATACTAAGTCCTGACAAACCCTGAGCTGAGATTTAGTGGGAAAGAAAAATGGTATGCGCAATTCTAGTCTAACACAAACCAATTTTTAATGTGGTCTGTGACATTGGCAAGAAATCCAAATTAGATAGGAGGCAAAGGCCCTTGGCAGAGCCTTGCCAGTTCTCCCACTCTAAATCAAGATTATGAGCTAACCACTTTAACAGCAGCACAGTAATTAGAGAGCCCAACACATCAGACCGGTGTCAATAAAAATTCCTTCTTACTCAAACACAATAGTTCATACATAATAGAAGTAACTGCTCAGACTGCAACTGATCCTTATCAATGTTTGTCAGCATCCTGGAGGCATAATCCCATTCCAGTGAGAAGATAAAAACGAGCAGACCAGAAAGGAGAATTCTATATTAAATGGTCTTGCTCCACAGTTCCATATGGTACCCATATGGTCAGCAATGAGCAGTCTTCTGAATATCAGGGAGACTCTGGTCCATAAACATGAAGAAATTAAAAGAGAGATCAATCCTTAAAATTGTATGTCTGAACAGAAAGAAAAAAAAAAGTTCAAATAGCATTGTCATTGTACAGGTGAAACTGAAATCAACATTTTCAATCAGATTTTTGAGCAATTTGTGCCATTGTTCAGAAAGCTAAAACTTTCACAGATCACTAGTATATGTAATTATCAATAAGATACTGACTACAAACCTTAATAGCTTGCTTAATTCTACCTCTCAAAATGCTGGCTATATATAAGCGACTGCAACTTCTCCCTGAACAGTTATTAGAAATTTTGAGGTCATATTTCGTAATAATCCATGGTGAATGTCGAAGTTTTCATTATGTCCATAGGTTTTAACCACTTTTAGTCAGTCAATGTAATGAAATGGAGAGCCTAACTACCCATTGTAAGCAAGCACTGTTATACTCATTGACAAAACAAATGCTGCTGCTTCTCAGCCTTCTCTGTTGCATAAGGAGTCAAAGTTTTGAGATTTGAAATAGAAAATAGCAATAAGATGTAAATAAACAAGCAACTTTGCCAGGCCAACTACCAGTGAAGAATTACTGATAGTAGGGGAACACCAAAATAACAAACCAACTTATTTCTGGGGACAGGAGTAGAAAGTGGGGTAGATTTTGTTCTGGAAGAAGTTCAATTCATATTGAAACTTGAAGAACAAACCTGGAAAGATCCTGTCCCTCCTGGGGACAGCTTCAGCACACATTTACAACTGGTGCTTCTCTAAGCAGTTTGTAAACCATCCCAAGGTAGCCTCCTTCTAGAGGTATTTTTGCCCCCAGGAGATGAAACCAGGAAACATTCCTACATCAGTATAAACCAGAGGAAACTCATGACTTCATGCATACAAGATAAAACAAACAAAGGGAACAAGCTATTCCTTAGCTTGTTTTAACATCCTTTAATCGTACTTACTACTGTCATTTACACCACTCAAGCCTCCACTGCTTCTGTGTAATAGTTTAAAGTCACAAACACTGCTGAAGTACATAAGTATCTTGAAAAGCACAGTAAAACTAGTAATATGTCTTTTTTTTAAGACACTACTTTTCATGTATTTATGTAAAAAAATAATTTGAAGAGCATTACAAATATAGATCTCATAAACCCAAATTTAAAGCAGAAAAAAATTAAGATATCTCTAGTTAGTACTTGATAATCTTTTAATCTAGTATTTGACAGATCAAAACACTAGACATCTGTCCCTCCAAAAGACAACCATTTACTTATACTAGCTTCAGAACATACAGCTCATGTTTGACAGATACACACGTCCTGTTTGCACCACACTTAATTACATTGCTTCACCAAGCATTCCTCTATTACATGAGCATTCTGGATTACATCCCGGGTTCATGCCCATGCTTGTGACACATTAACATGAGGTAATTGCAGTGCTTATGCACAGGACAAAGGCACACACAGACTCACAGGTCACATGCATCCATGCTAGAATAGCTCAGCACTTTAGGAGCAAGCAGTAGATGGTACGCTGTACCAACTATAAATGGTGGTGCTGAGAAGTGTTACAAGATAGACTCCTTTCCAGCTGCAAAAGAGATCTCACAAACCCATTAAAAGCAGTACAAGGGGATTCATGCAACCTACAAGCAACTGGACAAAATTTGTGTCTATTTAGAAGTGGATTTGAAAACAGTCATTTATACTAAAGTTGCCACTTTTACTTAACTAAAAATCCACAGAGAGCCATCAAGCACCAAAAAGGAGAAGGATACCAGAGACATTGATAGAGCATACTCATAAAGAGAGGTTAGGTGAAGCACTACATGAATCCGGTCACTCTCTAGTGACAGCTGAAATCAAATTAAAAACCTAAGACTCCAACTCGTATTAAATTTTCCTTATGGTTGTTACTTTCTTCAAACAAAATTACATGCATTCCTAGAGTTACAAAGTTTCTGCCCCAAGACTGAACAGTATTTCTGGGATGATGACACATGCTTACTACGCACTTCCAGAAGAGACACAGCTACGTAATATTTCATGTAATTTCCTTTCAGTTTCCCATGAATTACTGAACATGTGAATTTTTTTACCTTGAAGAACAGCAAAGGAAATTTTTAAAAGCAACCTTATATTGTATGAAAAAGCAAGGTGCCAATTACCACCTTTTAGTGCAATCACACAAAACAGAAAGGTCATCTGTGGGCAGAGAGCACATGTCTTCCTTTAATACAAAGAAGCAAAAGATATTATAAGCTTCACTGGCATACGGTAACATTTTAGGCTAAGAAGTAGTTTAATAACACAAAGCACTCCAAATCAAACAAACAAACAAAAAAGATAAAAATGAAAAGGTTAATCTTTATGTAATTAGTGGCAATTACGTTCCAAGCATATAAACAGATGCAAACTGAAAACATACTGAAATAAAACACTAGATTTGGAAGTTCACATTCATAGTACCTTTCTTCTGTCCCATGTAAGTTTCCCTCTTTCCATTTTTCTTCTGAGGCAGCATTTCTACATATGATAACAGAGGGGTTATATGGTTTGTCCCTAGTATACTCACACTATTAAACCAGCAAGAAAACGAAAAAAAGGGAAAAAAGAAAACCCATATGCAAAGGTCACACTTCCAAGCTGTTTTCACTTGGGCATAGTGACAGTGTCCATAGGGGAAGATTCCCTTTCTCCTCCTGCTCTATTTCAATATGGCCTTACTTTGATTACATTCATAAACTTGTTTTGCCAAATTGGAAATATCTAGCAACACTGCTGTGGCCACTGGTGGAAAATGGTAGGCAAATGGACTTTCTTTGGTTGCTCTGAGGCTAGGATATGGAAAAGTAACACAGAAAAGGATCCTTTCTGTATCCAGAAGATGATGTAAAGTATCTGTGCTACCAATGAAGTCTAGAATTCAGAGTAGGTCACTGAAATAATCTGCATTAGGCAACCAGCACTGGCATTATTCAAGCTTCAATATAACATCAATGCTCTTCTTTTAAAACTTAAACAATCATGAGCTCAAATCACTAAACAGGATTGATGCCTAATGACTTGTAGATTAAAAAAAAAAATAAAACAAAAAAAACCCACTTGCAATGAAGCATTTGGTTGCCTTAAGAGACTGCGTTTTTAGAGAACCATTCCTGGCAGTCTCTGTTGCACACACTAACAGAAGATTACGGAAACCTTTTATGAGAGGAACCACCACCACCCGCATCACCGTCAGACAAGGGGCGGGAATCACGTGATTGACTATCAATACAGTCATGACTCTAGTATTTGCCAGGAACCGTCTCTTAGAAGTTACTTCAATGTTTCTTTTTATTATGCAGTTTGAGAAAAAAAGTTTGTCTCTATGCTAAATCAGTACCAACATCCTTTATCTTTTAACATTATGATGATAATCCAGACACAACAGAAATACTGCTTTTTTCACCACAGTACTGCATTCTGTTCATCACCTCTACTACAAGTCAGTTGAGCTGTAACTCCTGCCCTTTGCTTACTGTTTGGATACACTTTGAAGGAAAGTTCTCAGCAATTCAAATCCCCAAATTTCATTCCACAACCTCAATACACAGAAGAAACAGTGATCTTACTTCATATAGGAGATTAAATCATTTATCAAATTCCCTAATATATGGATCTTCAGTATGTAACTTTTTTTTTTTTGTGGAAGGGGGCAGCAGTATGCAGTTGGCATAGAAGAAAAGGATTTAGGAGCAAAGCATTGGGTCTCAGTACCAGAACCTTGGAACATTACCCACTCCGATCCACACAAGTCTGCATTTATTGGCTTTTTGGGTGTGCTCCCTGAAGGAGCAGAAGTTAGAGAAAAGTGACCAACTGCAACTTCAGTTCCAAAATAAATGCTTAAACTAACCAGATCTTTGAGCCCATTTCTTCCAATTCAAATATATTAGCAGACTACATTTTTGAATACTTCATAAAACAAGAACCATAAAAGCATTCTGTTTGAAGAACAGTGTTTTGATGAGAGTGCAATTCAGGACAGTTTAAATAAAATGCCCCCATTGCTATTACCCAACAACACACTTTTAACAAGAATGTTAATTACCTTATTTCCCTTACCTTTATTTAAAGAGAGGGGGCGGGGGAAACCTACAACACTGCAATCACACATGATTGAAGCTGGTGGTACAATCGTAGTATAACTTCAAAATACAAATGGAAAGGGAGAACAAAGGCCCCATGTGAAATAAACACCCACAACCTCTTCAAGTTACTTGAGCCTAATAAAAAAAATTTACAAGGTTCTGCCTCTTCCTGGGCTTTTAAAGCAACACTGCACAGTTTAGTTGAAATCAACAGACTATTCTGGCTACTACTGCTGTCCTCAGTGATAAGGAGATCAGATAAATTTCATCTTCCCTTCAAGCCCGTGTAATTTGGCTTTCATTCTCTTATTTGTCAATACCCCAAACAGATTAAGAGTAGACTCAGACTGTTGAAATGTAACTCAAAATTTAGAACAGTCCAGTTGTTTTGTGCAAGATACACTTTGTATATGTTACATTGACAAGTTTAGGCTATGATCAGAAAAGTACACAGCCATTCTTTGAGCATGAACACTCTGCAACAATTAGGCTTTGAAGAAACTGTTAATAAGGATACTTTGAGGACACATTGCCAACTTGGCAAGAAGACTCAAGGCTCATGTATCCTTAACTGAACTACCCTCATTGTAATGCAGAAGAATCAGACCCATAGGTCAAAAAAACCCTTGCCCAGGTGAAGACCCCTCCCCTGAGCATGCATGATCATAGAAATAGTTGTGTAACTGTATTATAACTGTATGTAAATTACTAACCAATCAGTGTAAAGAGGATAGATTTGAAAAATTACTAACTCTGTATAGATGTATCATGGAAAGTCACATTTGATTGGGCTTACTTTGTGGAATACTACCTTGCCTCTAGCTCCATGCGAACCTGAAATAAATAAGTAACATCTCCCTGAGCATGTGAAGATTGACATATTGCATACCAGGCCATGAATCTGCTTTTCAGACAACAAGATTCAGAATAGACTTCAGCCCTACTCCTTGGCTATACTCCGTCAGCAGATTACTGGATCTTTTCATACAGCCCTCTCAAACCCAGTCAGCATGGACTGTGAAGCTCTCACAGGAAGGTTGCCCGACTCTCTCCTCCCTTGTACTGCAAGGACAATACCAGCTGTGTTTCACATACAGAGAGAAAGAACTAGGTCCTTCAACCACCAACAGGCTTTCTCTGTCAGGAAGACTCACTCTTCTCAGGATTTTATTTCCCAGTAGTAAAGAAGCCAGCTCACACAGCTGTGTTCAAAGAGGAACTGTGTTGCCTGTATACCAGCACATTTGGTGCCTTATGTTTACTTCAACACCTGTGAGCTTGCCTGAAATATGGGTCAAATGTTTGCAGAGCATTCAAATGTGTGTGGTATTCCAGCTTTTGCAAATATGTTAACTGCTTCAAGGTATTTGACACCCAGTCAGCCCAAGGTACAAACACCTGAAGAAGGCACATGTGGAAACTGAAATTGCTGCTCACCTAACTGCCACAAGTTCCTGCTCTTCTACTCAAAAAGCAGGTGGCCTGGTTAAATAAGCTATGTAAATCAGATTCAAGATCAAACTCAAATGCTTACTGTCCTTTAGTAGTCTTTGCTGCTACACAATAGAATTATTTACTGCTCTGATGCCTTTTCACAACTGCAGTAAGAACAATTCAGATCTAGTATTTCCTCATATGCAGCTTTAGAGCAGTCTTCACTAGAAACACAATTCTCTCCTCTGTTCATTTCTGAAAGGAAAGAAAAATGGCTTAACTCAGGGGTTTAGAGCCCTGTTACTATACAGTGGGAAGGGCAGAGCCCTGTGAGAATGTACGCTGAAGTCAAAAGGAAAGTATTTTTAAACAATTTTTCATCAACTAGAAGCCTGCCCTAAAATTGTTACAATCTTATTCAGATTACTGTTGCTAATATTCTTTTGTGATCAGACTCTTCAATGCAATGTGCATGGCATTCCACACCTTGTTTAACATCAAGAATTTTGCTAGTAGCTTAACGCTTTTTTCTTAAAGTCTCCTTTTAGTATTAAACGTTCATACCAATCATGCTGTAACCTGAGTAGGCATCCTGCTGCAACTACAGTGTTTTTCACCACTGTATCCAAGTGAAATTTGGCAAAAGGAGGGGACAGGATATAAGAGAAAGGCAATCCAAGTGTGCAACACCAGGATGAGGAGAAGGAAAGAAGAGAAGGAAATCAAGGAAGTCCTATTATTTTTCCTATGAAGACAAGTGTGCAACAGGGACAGGACACACTCAAAATAAAGGAGAAAATTCTTCCTCCAAGAGGAACAAAATCCCTAAGTGTCATGCATTCAACGGAGAGCCAGGATCCTGTTCTACACCTAAGTATCTTTAGTTAATGATGCTCTGTGCCTGTTACATTCAATAACTGGAGAAATCCCTGAGAGAGATCTTCAAGACAGGTAGTAAAAGCATCATCGATAATTCTTTATATTTAACAGCTCTTCCAGCAGCTCTCATATTATGCAAGGAGGATTCTGCCATGCATTTTATCATAGACATTACTACTAATATAATACATTAAACAGTATAAACAAAAGACAAAAGCAAAGAAATTCAAACAAAAAAAATTATCCATACACCATAAAGATCATAAGGCACATATTTGCTTTGCAAATAACATTTTCACACCTAGTCTGGTAAGGGTCAGTTATTATGCTACCATCAGTGCATTAACTTTCTGATATTTGAATATGGCAAGTTTTAGTCTTTAAAGCAGACCACCTGGCTTACAGAATTCTTCCATGTTCATCAGCACCTCAGGTCAAAGCCAGACCTACATTCCTCACTGCAGTTTAACAACTGATTCCCAAGCCATAGCAAAAACACCCTAGAAACTTAAAAGGTCTGAACTAAAGCCTTGGCAGACATGAGAAATGTTAAATTTTTTTTAATTATTTTTTTAATGAGAGTGTCTATATGCAATGCAGATACACAGTATGTATTTGAGGAGTGATGCTGAGCGAAAATATAAACTAAGAGACTAAATCCAGCATAAAAGGTACAGTGAGGCCACTGATGAATCTCAACACATACATACAGGCAAAGAAGTTTCAAACAAAGAGAACTACTGAATATCAGGCCCATTTAAGTTTGATGACATAGCAGGTACATGCACATATCTATGTATGCTTTCTTCTGGTCATTCTCCGCTATGGTAGCTGAACCTAGTTTTCCACAAGTTCAGATGTTTTCATCAAGATTCCAATAGCACTGAAAGCTTTTTAAAAATTGGGATACTATCAGGGTTGCTGTACTTAAAAAATCTTTATTATTCCCATTTATATGTTAGAAAGGTTTCAAAGAATAAAAACAGGAGTCAACTAAATTTTCAAAGTTAATGTCCCAAAATGCTCTGTAGAGGGGAAAAAAAAAAAAAAAAAAAATCAGCTTAGGGTTTTTTTTTCTTAAAAACAAAACAAAGGGGGAAAAACCCACTAAATAAATGAACACCCACATGCAACAAACGAAACAAACCAGAAAACCCAACCAACCAACCAGAAACCCTACATGTTACTCCATTTGCCTGAAGAAACAAGTGTTTCATTTGCAAAGTATACCTGTCTCAATGGCTACTGAATCTATTACTATTTGAGAAGTAAATTTTATACAGGAAGTATTGCAAGAACAGACAGGCAACTCTGGTAAAATCAGCATCTATAAGGCAAGAGCCATGAGCGCAGGCACATAGCATCATACAAACACTGTTCTCAACTTCTTAATAGGCTTTAATTTCATTTGTACAAGGATACCAATTTGTCAAAAGGTACATCGTTATGAGAGCTGCTTCTAAATCCACATGAGAGATTCTGCAATTGAGGACAGAGTTAAGAGCATTCTGTGCTTTTAGTTACTATGCCTAGAGATGCTTCATTCTTTCTTCAAAGAGCAATCTTTTATATGGCCATCTGCACAGCAAGTGAAGAAAGCGAGGCATGTTTTTCAAATAAGGATGATATCAGAAAAATGTGGGTATAGCCCTAATAACCAGATGCATACTTTGAATCTTTGCAACTCATTATTTTTAGTTGCTCACTCAGCTTGACATCATTTATATACTTGAGAGAGACTATATGTTTACTGTAGGAAAGAATAATTGCACAGGAACTCCAAAGAGAACTGAAAGATTTCCATCTGGAATCAAGCAAGGATCTACTGTTGAAAAGCCTTCCAAAAATCTCGAAATGTTTTTTTGCCTCAGTTGTCCATTCAGTCCAAAGATTAAAAAAAAGTATTTATTCTATCAACACAGCAGACCAGCCAATAAATCATCTACTAAGATTTATGTTATCAACACAAAAACGCAACAGTGCTCTGAGCACTTTCATTCTCAGGTCTTCTGTGCACTGGCAATAAAATGAAACTCTTCAAACAGACCGCTGGTTTTATTCAGCTTCATACCCTAAACATGAGAGGATTTTTACAGATACCTGAATTTAAGACAATTCATATTTGATTTAAGTCCACACTTCTTCCAGCTTTTCGTTTCAGGATTTGCTGAAACAAGTTATCCAGCTCTGCTGATTTAAAAGTGTTTACTCCTAACAGCTATTATTTACTCAACGTGGGTGAAATATTTCACATTCTCCTGTCAGAGAGTAATAACTTATCTGGAAAGACTCAAAACGTAACAGTGGCATTTGGAGAACACTTACCTTTTATCCCTTGTCATCAGTAACTTCATTGTTTCATTTAAAAATATGCAACTCTCACAAGAACACTAGAAGAAATTTAGTGAAAGGGAAGAAAAGTGCGGAAAGTAGAAAAAAACAGAAGCTTGAAGGGAAACATCTCTACCCAAAGGATACCTTGTTTTCAAGATAAGCTGGAAAAGTCTGATTATTTAGATAAGAACACAAAACGAGGAAAGGGGAAAACTAACCTGTCAATGGAGGAAATAAATCTCTAGTCAATTTTTTTTGTCCAAAGATGCAGAAGTTAATGTTTAAGGAGAGGCATGACAGGGAAATACACACCTAAGCCCCTTAAGAAGTCCCAGGGGACTGCTAAATGAGGTTTGAAAGAGAGCAGCCTGATGATTAAAGACACATACAAAGGAATACAAGATGAGAAATGCTGAAAAAATAGACAATTATAAAGACAAAAAATACAGAGTGAGATTAGACAGAGCAACACACAGCTGAGACCAGGTCACGGGAATAATGGGACATGTCTGAGGACAGCTGAACCAGTGCTACTGGTTCATTAATCAGATAAACACCTCCAAGAGCTTCCGCACCTCGGGGTCAAGAAGGCTACTCATTGCACCCCTCTGTGTTTCAGTAGTACCGAAGTCTCACTTGCTCCCATGTCAGAAATGTTTGTGAGGGACTGCTGGACTTTCCATAAGTCCTGTAATACCTCTTTTCCATTTTCAGAAGAGTTTATTCAGAATAGCTTACTGCAATACACTGTATCACAGTTTCGGTGCCACTTTTCTGGTCCCTACTACTCCACCCCAGGATAGCTCAATGAATGAAATAAAAAGGATTTTTCTCTTAGTGCTAGCAAAATTATGCATTTACCCCGCTTTCCGAAGAGCAAGGGTCCCTCTAAAAGCCATAATAAACAGTCACCTCTGTATCATACCACCCTTTTGGAAGGGGCAGAGGAATGCTGAAATAAGGCAAAAATGAATATGAGCACCCATGTCAAAGCTGGGCACTTCCTGAAATTCAGACAAGCCTATGTTGTAAGGACATGAAATAAATGCACATAGTAGAGGGAGCATACAGAAAACTAACCCTGCTTCGTCACCAGCAGGAAGTGAGCAAATGCACTTGTGGAACTGGCCACCAAACCAGGTCCCTGCAAAACACTCATACACTTCACGGGTGGCTTTTATTGCTCCACCTGTGAAATTTCATTTCCTTCTGGTGGAGAGACAGGGTACGTGCACAAACATGAGACTACAGAGCAAGACAATAATAGATGCACAAAAAAAATGTCCACATACATCGTTGCCTATTTTACTCTAGAAACCTAAGTAACTGGTTTGTTATAAACTGGAAAGGGGAAGAAGTTTGTGTTACCAACTGGGCAAGACTCTCCATGGCGTAATATCCATAAATTCAAATACCAAGGGACCTCATATGCACACCAAATCAATGTCAAGTCTTTTACTGAATTGCTTAAAAGATAAAAATAAAGGCCGAGACACTGGCAATCCATAAAAATGAAAATAGAAAGATGCATTATTATCACAATTTTACCACTGAACTATAACATGACCTGAAACAACTCATTTAAGGTCATTTATATCGGCAGCAAATGAGGGCTCACCCCACCTAGAGCTCAGCATCTGGTAAGCACTTGTGGAACCTCAGGTGTTAGGTGCTGCTGAACACCGGGTCAGTGATACAGGGTTGCACAGCTGCATTCCTCAGCCCAGTCTTCTCTGAGATGGGGCTGTAAGGAAGCTTCACTTAGCACTCAAAGTGGTACCTGGGTTACTGGCAAAGACAACCCATTCCTGCACTTTTCCCATTAACTAAATGGAATACAAAGAACAAATCCCAAACTGTACACAGTCAGCTTTTAAATTAATACAACACTATTTTCACACACAAAAAATAGTCAATATTTAAAGTTACTCCAAGGTTTCAGATAAATAATTTGAAGACATCAGCTATTAGTGATTGAAACTAGCACCTAATCACAAGCTATTTCAGCATCTTGACTATACACTGCTTCACAAGCTTCCACAGGGATTAAACATGACATAAACAAGTGTCCAGTACCACTGCAGAATTCCCAGTTTTATTTACCCAAACATCCAGAAAACTAGAGTCAGCTCCCCAATAAACCAGTGGTGGGGAAGAGGAATTAGTTGCAAACATATTCTTACCAACCCCTCAGCCGCAATGCAGAAGCACTGTTAATGTGCTCTAGGAACAACAAAATCAAGCCTCACCTCAGCCCCAGACCTGCACACTCACATACGTAAGTAGCCGTTCCTGTAAGAAGAATGAATTTGAAGATTCATACACAACTATAAGTAGAATTGGACCCACAGATATCTGGAACCATGATAAAGGACTTCATATCATTAGCACTGATTCTCCCACTCCAAAACATTACTGTCTCTTTCACAAGAGTAACCACCAAAAAAATAAAAAAGCAGGTTTATTTTACTGTCAAATAGGCATGTGTGTGTACACACACATTATATATAGTATAAATACACACACTTTTATTAAAAAAGTAAATAGAATCAAGACATTTCTTAGATGACAGGTTATCTTTGAAGTTTTCTTGAAAGAAAATTAAAAGCTATCAGAATCTGAAATACTTTAGCAACTGAACAGAACCTGAAACTAGTAGTCTTTGATGTAATTCTTCTGAGAACCTGAAGATGCCCTATACATAGCTCAGATCTACTAGACTCCTTAATCAAGGTATAGGCATATTGGTTTCTTACTCCTTTAAGGGCTGGTGTATTAATATTCTGTCAGATAAGGGCTTTGAATTAAAATAGCACATTAGATATGCAGGTTTTACTCTTAAGACGTTAAATGTCCTATCTGAGATCACATCAAGGTATTAAAAGTAAGTTACAGATCTCAACTTCGTCCTGAGAAATTTCACAGATAATGAATTCTCTTACCCTTACAAAGTCTTCTCAAGAGGCACCCCTATGCAACTGATCCCCTGGGCTGGAGTCAAGAACCATCCACTGTTGAGTATTACCTTGGCAAGTTGGGGCATACAGGAATGGTGGTGTGCTAAGATGTGTAAACGGGATGTAACTCAACAGACATAGCTAGCAACACCTGATGTGGTACAGTCACAAAATTGCATTGCCTTATTCCCAGCTCACATAACTATTTCTGTTCAGGCATCTTAATACTGCTTAGCGAAGTAATGCCATCACTATTTTGTGAAACACTACAATGCTCCAATTCATGCCCTCAGGGCTTCAAACTCCTTCCACTGAGTAGACAGGAACGCAGACACCTGAGGTCAGGGGATAATCAGGTGCCTGAAGTAGACAGCATCAGCTCACAAGGGTCAATGCAAGGCCTCACATAAAAGACTCTACTTTGAAGCCCAGACTGAACCACAAAAGCAATTTGTGTCTAACTGCAGGTTAATTAACAGAATTGTAAGATGCAACCAATCACCATAAGAAAAATCCTTAATCTGAGATTTTGACATTTCAGGAATTGATTATATACTGTAACTAGAGTTTTGGCATCTGAGAAGCATATGTCATCTAGTCCCATAGTTACATATTAAAGTGATGTCTGAAACCTACCTAAATACATAGGAGATAGAAAAGTAAAGCAACTCCATGGGGCAAAGCACACCTAGCTGTGCTGTTCCAAGTCCCAATGAAGTCAACTATAGCCTTTTCTCAAATTAAGTCAGAATCTTCAAAAAACACACTTCAATCATGAATTTCTGTATGCATACATTTCAGGCCCTGGTAAATTGAAAGTGATCTGAATAGCCTACCTCAAAGCAACCATAACATAGCCAAACTAGTTTGTCATCCAGAATTTTTTTAAAAAACATGTAAATACTCATTCTTGGTTGCATTTTTCAAATACAGATCATGCTACATGACCAGCGATGTGGGAGGTACCCAGCACTTCATATGCCATTGAATCATTCTCTGCCTGACAATCACTTCTGAACAGCTGCAAATGCATACAGGCTACAGTAAAACTGATGTTTTAAAAATGTAAATGAACAATCGACACATGATTTCAATTCTGTTAAGCTGGAGTTTTACTAACAGTTAAGAATAATCCTTCCCCAAACAACATACTGGAAGTGTGTTTATATTGAAACTGAATTTATTTTTGTCTTGATCTGTAGAGAAGTTGTTTGAGCACAATTTAAGATGGCTCAGAAAAGGCCCCCATTTAAGACGGCTCACAAACATTAAGTTGGGAACATTTCAGGTCTAGTAACCAAGAATTTCATTCCATCTGTGAATGCCTCTCTGACCTCACTCAGCCGACTGCTTACAAAACAAAGGGAAAAGAACAAAACAAAACTTTCTATGTTTGGTATTCACTCTTAACTAGTGAACATTTAAGTTTCCAAACAGCAATTTCCTTTCTACATCTCCTAAAATAAACAAAAAAGCTTCCTAAAGAGAAAGGTGTGACAGAACTGAAAAAAGGGACCTCCGCAGGTCCCATCCAACCTCAGCTGTTCTGTAATTCTGCGATCTTCTGGGGGTTTTGTATTTTAAAGTCAGATTGCTTTGTTCAGGCAATCACTTTGGTTAGATACAGATTTTAAAAATGACAAAATTAAGCTATGAATTCTGAGTTTCAACACCTACCTTTAAATCTGTCCTTAAGAGACCAAGGGCAGCTGAATAAAAGTTCTTCTGTTGGTCTTTCCCCGCGCAAAGATGCCAGACACTTTTTGCCTCTTTGAATCTCATAACTTGCATCCAGTGAAGTGGCAAAGGCCAGAGCTACAGACCCCATCTGCAGTGGCTGCCTATCAGCTAGGAACTGACAGCCACCAGGAAGCAAGTAAGAAGTCCCTTTGCATTGCCAGGCACCAGTGGAGCCCATCTCTGAGCATCCATCCCTTCCCGGGTGCATGCTGCCTGAAAGACAAAGGCCCCAACATGGACGTCTACAGAGCAACCAGGTGTACACCATTAGAGGGTAGAGCAGATTACTAACCTACAGTGAATGAATTCCCACTCCACAAAACTAATTGCAAGTGTTTCTATTGAAGTCACAAAGGTGCTAACAGACTAGTCACTAACCTCTGGGCATATCAAACATTTGGACACTTTTTATTACAGTGTCAGGACCCTGCCAGGCCAGCTCATGAAAATAAATAACAGAAACTCACTTTAACAGAGTAATACTACTCTGTCAATAACTGGTCACAATCTTTCTTCCTATATATGACTAACAATAATGACCTGAGCACTGTGTCTCTTTAAACAAAGACAGAAAGTTGATCTGCTCAGATAATGACCCACAAAGGCAAACAATGCAAGAGGAAGCTTGTGAACATCCTAGAACTTCTACTAATTTACCAAGAGGGAGTTTCCAAGTGTGGATCACCTATGTCCAAGTGTTTGCTTTTCCCCTCCTCTAAAACACAGTAGCAAGTGGAAAGGTAGAAACAGAATTAAAACACACAACAATTTTGCACTTCAACAATCCTGAAAAAAACTGCAAACTTAGGGAATTACTGTTTTGTTTCTGTAAGCAAGTAATTGCAAAAATACAAAAAAAGTGTCTTCTAGAACAGCCTACAAGCATAGCACAGAATTGTCTGTGAAAAGCAGACCCAAAACCAAAATGTATAAGTAACAAATACGTTGGCTAGCACAGTTTGAAAGAAAAAATTATAAGTATTTACTAGATCTTTTTTGCAGGTAAATTGCAGTCAAGCACCGAGTTTTATAAAAGTTACATTTCTGATTTTACCTTATGGTTGATGCTTCACACAAAAGGAATTGTTTCCACAGCAGCAAGATTTTATTAATGATTTAACCAGGTTTATTTTGGATCAGTTTAACTGGAACAGGTTAACTTCTTACACTGAAATCTAATCCAAAACAAGTTTATTATTTATTACTGATACAGGTTTAACTGAACTGGTTTATGCAGAAACAAGACAAACTGAACCTACCCACAAACCTGTTTTGCAAAGGCTCCATCCAAAGCATTTGATACTTTTATCTATATATAATACATGCACATAATATATACACATATATAATTTGGGGGGGTCCCTTATTATTAACAGATCTGGTTGTAATTGTACCACATGAATTTCATGCTACTTGGGAACTTCACAGATACAAAAATAACATGCAACCTGTAAGAAAAAATAAAGAAGGGAAAACATCTACAGTTACTACAAAACATAGTTGGGGGGAGGGGGGGGGGGGGGGGGGGGGGCTGGCAGCTGGACAGGTCTCCTGGAGCTGGTACTGCTAGAACCAAGTTTAAAAGGCAAGAAAGAAAAAGTTTAGGCTCCTGGTTTATTAAGGAAATCAAAATGTTACAGATCAGAAATGCCTAGATTTCTTCCCTTGGGGCTACTGTCACTGCATTACCACTACACATAAAAGTCAGAAGCTCACAATGTTCAATACACACACACACACAAACCTAGGTCTTCCAAGCATCAGAAATGCAATACAAATGCTATCTTGTAAAGAACACAACCCGTCCTTCCAGGAACATTACGGTCCAAACTGCTCCCTGACCTACAGCACGGTTGGAAAACCTTTCCCATCATTACCTGACAAAGAGAAATTATGAAAGGGAAAGTAGAAACACATAATATTATTAAGCTAACCTACAGTCATGCAATTCCATTTGCAAAGGAATTAGTATCATTTACACTTATGACAAAGAAGCCCAACAGCATCATCTGTATCAAGACCTCAGGTGCAGAGGATGTCTGCCTAAGCTTAAGATGGAAAAAACACAACTTAATGTTCAACTATGAGCTCTAAAGAGCCACAATTAACGACTCATGCCAAAAGTTAACTGGGCCTCCAGTAAATGCATACTGGGGAAAGAGAATGGACTACCAGAAAAAGATATTTTTGAGATGGAGGGGAGGGTAGTGGCAATTTTGAAAGAGTTTGAATACAATCATTTTGTAAAATGGTCTGGTCTTTTTTCTCCCCCCAATTACCCAGTGAGTACATTTCACAAATTTCTGATATATATAGCCTCAGAAATGCATTTGTTTCCTGAGAAACCACCTTTTATTTCTCTGAGAGCAGCTTACTTGGGGGAGGGGGGCGCACCAGCAGTAAGAGGCAATGTCCTTCACCCCACCCCACTAAAACCAGAGTTCCCCCCCTTCACATTACAATTCTAAATGTTCAATGACATCATTTGGGCAGGAAAACCAACAGTCCCTTCTCTTGTTAAGATATTTCTTGTTTTGAATTTTGTTACTGTTTTGCTCTCCTTCTATCCAAGTTTAAGAAATTTGTCTGGGACACACAAAAAAAACCCAAAACACCAAGAACTGCTTTAGTTATTCCCTATTAAAGATTTGTATAACCAAGGAATACTACATGAAAAGCAACCAGAAACAGTCAGGTTATGTTTATTAGCACTGGTAAGATACTAGTTTTACTCTAGTTTCTGTGTCCTGACTCGGGACAAGAAACGGTCAAACCAAAAGCCTAAATTTAAACACATTTTTATACAGTTAACACAGCACTGCTTGCTGCAGTCATGTGCAAAAGTGTATTAATGAATTCACCAGTGTATCTGGCTACAATACAAATTAATGCCAAGGCTTTTTAGTTCATCCGTTTCTCAAATCCCCAACATCACTAGACACTGCCAATCAAGGACTAAGCAAATTAAGTGTTCTCTTGAAGGACTTGATTTGTCTCTGTACACATATTCGCTAAAGCATTCCTGTTTGGTTAAAAACAGAAGGAATCAATTTGTCTTACCATCACGTTATCCAAACACAAGCTTCCAAAACTGATTAAAACACTTTCGTACAACCTTGGCAATGTTAACTTCCCAGCCGTGCACTGGAAAGCAACATTAAGTTACAAAGGAAGAAAATAAAGAACAAACAAATGCACTATTATTTAGACAGCATATCTCCCCCCAAAACAGATCAACAGCTATTATTTTCCAGAGTCAGCATTTCACATAATTTTATTCATAACAAAAATAGAAGTCATCTTATCCCATATAGTTTTAAAAACTGGGGTTTTTTAAAAGATATTTTTAAGTTCTCTAAAATGTACTCTAATCTACCAACAATACAAACACAAGAAGTATCTACTGACAAACACATCTTATTTAAGAAGTGAACTTCCAGTACAAGTACCCTGAAGTAGTGTATAATGAAAAGATATTCAACTAGGAGGGGAAAAGAAATAAACAACAAGACAAAACAAACAAAAAAATAACCACAAAAAAAACTACCACACACCCCCCAAACCCTTCATACTGAGTATTTTATAAATAACTTATTTTTTGTATTATCCTCACTGTTTCTACATGCACAGAGGAGGGAGGTGATTTGAATATACACCTGAAAGAAAAAATACAAAATACTCCTCCTTGAGCCTACTGTAGCACATGTTATTGTGTTATCATCACAGTTCCCTGACTCTAGATGTTCAGATCCGGACCACATCCAGAGGGACACTCACTTAGAAGGTAAATGAAACGGAGATGAGAAATCATGTGCAAGTTAAAAGCAACCTCAGTCCCCACAGCAAACACTCTTGCTCAGGGCTAAAACACTCCTTACTTTCCATAGCACAGTCCTTCACAGACCTTTTCCCACCTGGAAATTCCTTCACCTGGGGAAGCTATCACAAAATGGTGATTGGACAAAATTCCAGAATGGTGCTTTCACTCCACTCTAAAAACACCACAGTATTTTTTTCTATTTTCATTGATTTATCTTAGCACATCATTAAAGGTGCCATCCAAATTTTAAGACATATTTTCAAAGATCAAGAATATACACAAGGGAGATCAGCATGGCATGACTACACCGTAACTGCATTCCCCCAGGCAGAAAGACCCTAAAACATCTCACTGGAAGAGAGACCCTTTTCAAGTAATTTATCAAGCAAACTACCATCAGCCCCATGGGGGATCATTCTTCCTAGGGAAAAGCAACTGTAAAATTATATTTCATGGAACAGAGGAATCCCAAATCACTGTCATCATTATTCACACTCATAAACTACAAGTATTTCTTTTGTGTTCATTACTTAAAAACTCCAAATGCGGTGTTTTTTGAAGGCCTCATTAAAACAGCTAACTGTGCTTACAGAAAAATTCAGGACTTAAAGGGAGCTTGGAAACTACAGACGTGCAAAAGAAACCTATGACTTGCTAACTCCATGCACCACCAGCAAGGTCCAACTTCCCTGCCCTCTGCTTGTTCATCTCATAGAAGAGACGGCAGGTCAGAGACCACCTTTACAGTTAGATCCTGCAGCTCTGCTTAGATGTCATAATCAAAAGAGAATCAAGATACCATATTGCCACCTTCCAGTATTTCAGGATGGAAAAGATCCTGCCCGCCTCAGTAACGTTAAGCACAAAGCAATGCCAGATGAGCCCGACCACATCAGCAACTCCTAAAGCTCCTAAGAGAGGTGTCATGGGCCCGAGGCGCCCGTTCAAGCAGTGAAAAGCAGTAACACTAGTTCAGACTCACAAAAGGAAAACAGCTAAGCTAAAGATATCCTAACAGGCAGCTTATATTTAGAGGAAGATAGGGGGATTTGCAGAGTGATGTAATTCCTAAAACACGAACTCCTCTGTTTGACAGAAGGCAAAATGAGATGAAAAGAGAATAACACATTTCTCTAAGTAATGGTAAATATTTCCTTGAACTTCAGGCTTCGGCAGCATCAGAGCAACACAGGAGGGTGAAGAAGGCAGATGTAAGTTTTACTTTTCCTTTAGCAAGCTAGTTGGAACAGAAGGCAGGGATGCAGCGGTGGCCGACTCACTGAACTGTCAAGGTTATTCCTAAAACACTGTGCTGGAAGGAGACCAGCAGACCCGCTTAACGTTTGCCGGCCGCTCCTGTGCTGCCCCTCACCACACGGGCAGCCTCCCCCCGGGGGAACGGCGGGGGAGCACCGAGCGCTGCCGGCCTGCACCCGCGGCTCCGGGCAGCCCGCAGGCTTTCGGCCGGTGGCAGAGCGAAGCCTCCCGCTGCGGGGGTGCCTGCAGGGCCGGCCCCCGCCCCGCCGCCCCGCTCCGACGGCGGGGGACGGAGTGCTGCGCTGCCAGACGCGCCGCTCGCCTCAGCCCCGCCGCCCGGCGGCCGCCGCTCCCCTGCGGCCGGAGCTCCGCGGGCTCCGGCAGCGGCCACCCCCGCCCCGCAGCGCCGCCCGCGAGCAGCCGCCTCCCCTCGAGGGCGCAGCCCCGGCTGCCTCGGACCGGCGCTCCCGGCGCCGGGGTGCAGGCGGGGAAACGCCACCGTGGAGTTCATCGTTAACTCGCTGCCCCGCTTCCTCAGAGAGCTCCTCCCGCGGGCGCCGCGGCAGCCGGCAGCCCCAACGGGGCGGGCGCGGCGCCACCACCGAGGGAGCCGGTGGGCACGGACCCCCCCCAGCCCCCCAGCGACCGCGACCCGCAGCACAGGGTGCCGTGCCGCCCCACTCCTACCTTCCCGCCGGCCTGGCCCGGCTCCTCTCCTCGCCGCAGCGGTGCGCGGCGCCCCGCGCGGAGTGCCGTGCCGTGCCGTGCCGTGCCGTGCCCCGCGGCGGCAGCCGCCGCGCTGCCAGCGCCGAGGCGTGAGGGCGGCCCCACGTGCGCTGGCTGCGCCAATCGGGGCCGCCCGCGGGCCGCCCCCCGCCCCCACCCCGGCACCGTCCCGGGGCGCCCGCGAAGCGGCGGCGGGCCGGGCGCCCGCGGGAGCGGCGGCAGGAAGCTGGTGTGGGAGGCGGCGGACGGGAGCGCGGCGGGACGGGGGTTTGGGATCGCTGGAGGGGAGGGAACAAAGAAACCCCAAGCGCTGCCGGCCGCGGGCTGGGCGCCGCTTCCGCGCCCGCGGGGCCGCCGCGCAGCCGGAGTGGCCGGGGGAGCGCACCGGGGGAGCGGCCGGGCGGGCCCCGCGGGGCTGGGTTCCGCCGCGCCGCGGGAACGGTCGCTGGGCGGGCCGAGGTGCCCGGCGCCGGGGTGAGGAGAGTTTAGCCGGGCAAACCGCCAACACGAACGTATAAATCACCCTTCGCGCTGCCCGGGGAGCTGCGCAGCGCGGGCTGTGCCGAGGGGTCAGACCCCGCTCCCGGCGGGCCGCCGGAGCCCGAAGGGGGAGCAGCAGCTGGTGGGTCAGGTGCGGGGCGGCCGCCCGGGCCCCAGGGAGTTTCCCAAGGGGCATTGCTCTCTGCTGAAGCACCGCGCATCAGCAGCGTGTCCCCGGGCTGTCAGCCTGGGCGAGGCTGGGAACGAGCCCTGCTCCCGCACTTTGCACCTCGGGTGCCGGTGAGGTGCCCGCGATCCGCGTTGCTGGAATTGCTGCCTCCGCTGTGGCGATACCGGGAGTGTAATGCTTGAAAACAATAAGCTGGTTCCTAACAAAACAAACATTCCTAACATAGCCAAATATTTATGTACTTTATTTTACAATGTTTAATTTGTAACACTGCGTTTTTGTAGGATTGTCGGTGTGAATCGTTCTTGCAGTTTCCGTTGGTTAACGAACATGTAAGCAGGTTGTTTGCTCAGTCTGCATGTGTTTTGATCCCATCATTTAATCTAATGGTTATTGATGTTACACAGTGGCGGCTGTTCACTACCGCCTCAGTTTTTCAGTTCATGACACTCCACCTCATTGCTGCACGTTTAGATCTCTTAAAAATGCTCTGAAATCCGTTCAATGACTCATATTAATTTCAATATGTTTTGCATGGGTGTCGTGGAAACAGGCCAATCTACTTTGGTTGTAGGCAACTGCCTCCCACAAATGCCTTACTGCCTCTATATAAAGAAGTTCATCCGCCAGTGGCCTTCAGTTTTCCCTGTATATTGAAAATAAATTTCCAAAAGATGGGTTTCTTTTTTGTGGGAGTCTGGTTACCCATGTCTCCAGCATCCGTGGACTTCTGACCAGATGCACAGCCATGAAAAGAAAATGGGGAAAGCAGGCCACAGTTCATAGAATCATATCATAGAAGGTTTAGGTTGGAAGGGACCTTAAAGACCATCTAGTTCCAGTCCCCCTGCCATGGGTAGGGACACCTTCCACTAGACCAGGCTGCTCAAACTCCCAACCAACCTGGCCTTGAACACTTCCAGGGGTGAGGCATCCACAGCTTCTCTGGGCAACCTCTTTCAGCATCTCACCACGCTCATAGTAAAGAATTTTTTCCTAATATCTAATCTAAATCTATCCACCTTCAGCTTAAAGCCAATACCCCTTGTCCTATCACTACATGCCCTTTAAAAAGTCCCTTTCCAGCTTTCTTGCAGGCCCCCTTTAGGTACTGGAAGGCCGCTCTATGGTCTCCCTGAAGCCTTTTCCATGCTGAACAACCCCAATGCTCTCAGCCTGTCTTCACAGCAGAGGTGGTCCAGCTCTCTGATCATCTCCATGGCCCATGTCCTTCTTATGCTGGGGGCCTAGAGCTGAACACAGTACTGCAGGTGGGTTCTTATGAGAGCAGTAGTCTCTCACACTTCTTCTGATGCAGCCCAGGATTCGGTTGGCTTTCTGGGCAGCAAGAGCACATTTCTGGGCCATGTTGAGCTTCTTGCCAACCAACACCCCCAAGTCCTTCTCCTCAGGGCTGCTTTCAATCTAGTCTCTGCCCAGCCTGTATTGGTACTGTGAGTTGCCCCAGCCCAGGTGCAGGATCTTTCACTTGGCCTTGTTGAAGTTCATGAGGTTTGTATGAGTCGACCTCTCAAGCCTGTCAAAGTTCCTCTCAATGGCATCCCTTCCCTCCAGGATGTCGACAGCACCACACAGCTTTGCGTCATCAGCAAATTTGCTGAGGGTGCGCTTGATCTAACTGTCCATGTTGCCGACAAAGATGTTGAACACAAAGGTCCCAGTACAGACCCCTGAAGAAATGAAGTTCCAGTTCTAAAAGGCAAAGTTGGAAACAAGGTTACTTTTTTTGTGATGAATTTCAGTGATGAGACCTTGAAAGCATTCATCACTACCTTTTTTAGAAAGATAAACTTGGGAACTTCCAGATATGTGATCCATTTTTATCTGCTACTTAAATGCCAAGTCTTTTAAAATGTCATTTTCTAAATTCTTTGCAACCATACAGACTAGAAACACCGAAGCTGAAGTGGTCATTTAATTGCCTGATTCTAGAAACCAAGAAGAAAAAAGCTGAATATGCATTTGGAAACACTAAAAAATGACACTTCAGCACTTCAGCCTTTTATCCCTTTTTCTTCTTTTAGTACTAGTGTATTTTGGTGGGGGTTCTTTTTTTGTTGTTGTTTTTGGGGGGGGGGGTGTCCTCCTTTTTTCCCCCTGTAGGTTCTCTGTAGGCAATATATTTCAGATAAGAGCAGAACCTGAAGTACAGCTTTTATTTTTGTAGCTACTCAGACTTTTCCAACGTGTCTCATGTTTGCTTCCATCGTCTTTTGAATGGATAGTATTTCATTTTGGTGAGTTGATTGTTGCTGCTAGAAATGCAAAATTATATTAATGGACTTTTGTTAAAACTTAAACATATAGCCTGTCATTCACAGTGACTTGTACTGTTTTTGTAAAGCATCTTCTTCAGTGTCCTTGGGCTTATCAGGCTGAGTGACATGCTTGTGCTCAGCCATTGTTCTCCTCCTATGACTGGATACATTTATTAGATTTAGCACACCAAAACTGTCCAGCAGACTACAGCCTCCATACCAAACAGGTCTAGGCAAGGAAGTGGGTTTACACATGTAAGTGGCCCTAAAACAACACAAAAAAGATCAGTCAGTCAACCATGTTAAATTATTTGAGTGCCTAAGGGTTCTGACAAGTAATACTTGATGGATTTAAATGAATAAATTTGAAAGAATAATGCCCACAGTGGTACGCCAGACTCCTTCACAGAGCTTACCAGGACGTGTTTGTGTCTCTTCTACCCCAATCCATAGTCTGTTACCTCTGTGCAAAGTAACCTCACCTCTGACCTGAACATTTCTTGCAGCAATGTCAGGTCAGGAGGTAGAGCTTAAACCTGGGAAGCGATACTGTCTTAAACCATTTTAACTAATTCTGACAAAGCACGGCTCTGAGAGCCATACTGTTCACAGGGCTGAGATCCAGGAAACAAACTCTGAGCTTGCCTGTATGTTCTGTAATCCTGTGGGATCAGGAGGGATGTTCAGATTTGGAAAGGTTCACTTTCCATCAGTTCCACAAGAAGAGAGGTGAAATAGAGATACTGATGGTTATCTAGGTCTAAGACTCATCTGAGTATTCAAAAGCAAAACTTAGCCTTTGCTGCAGGAGCACATGAGACTGTGGAAATGGCTTTTGTGCAAGAGACTTAAAATTACTTTTCAGATAATAAACTGCTTCTGACAAATATGACCTCAGAATTTAGGCTAAAGAAATGTCATGCAGGCCTGGAGAGTGGGAAATCTAACTATTATAGCTATGCAGCTGAACCACTGGAGTGCCCAGGAATGTCACTGATAAGCGGCTTGATAAAGAACTAATGAGCGAGGATGTCTGCAGTCCCATTGCAGTGCTAATTATGCAGGACACGTGAAGTATTATATGGGAAATAACGTTAAAACATAATATTTAAAGCTATGTAGCATAAACTGAATGTATGAGGCTGCTAATGACAAGTGCTGGTGTTCAGGCTTAGTGAATAGCTAAAGTCATTAATCAATTAAATGCATTAAATGCTTTACAGATGCAAGACAGAGGTAATAACTCATAAGAAAGTGCATGATGCAATGTATTGGTGAACTATAGAAAAAAAGGGAGCTGTATCCTGGACTTTGAGATTTCTCAGGCTGCAGTGCTATGGGAGACAGAATTGTGTTCTGCTGCCACCTGCATATGGTGCTCCTCTTGCTAATTGTTCAAGCCCTCAGATCAGGAAATGCCTCATGGCAAATCCAGGTCTCTGATTACAAGTAATTGGGTGAGTCAGGGGACTCGGTGGATGGCAGGGGCAGGCTCTATGGCAGCCCGTGTTCCTGTCGCCTAGTGGGAAGGCAGCCAGCCTCAAAGAGTGCAGAGGTGGGGAGCTGAGGAGAGCTGACAGTAGGAGGGGTAGAACCTTGTTCAATGTAGGTAAAAGTAGAAACTAGTCATCTGTCATGAACAGCATGTATACCGCAAAACAATGGCATATCTGCAATGTGTCATCTGAAGGACCATAAGCCTGTGGGTTTTTTTGCTTCAGAATGAAATAAGCAGTATTGCTTTTTCTAATGATGAAAGAATGCATCCATATGTAAGAAAGTAAATGGACAGAATTGCATTCATATTTTTTTAAAAGGTACAAATAATTTTTTAACATAAAGGTATACTTCCCGTTGCCCTTGCCGAGTCATATTTTCTTCTGGAAGTACTCAGTATTAGCAAGTGCTGCTTAACAAATAGCAATTTGGTACAATCTGGTCCACAGAATTAACATGATTTACTAATGTTTGCAAGAAAAGTAGTATGTGTCTACGCACTGCAAAACTGGTAAGTCTGTATTAATACATACAGGCTTCTTGGTGATAATAAGATCATTTAACAAATTGCTCCCACCCCTTTGTTACCCAAGGAGGGAGCGTTCGGGAGTTCTACACTTTTTCAGCAGTAGAAAGTATAGGCAGGACACAAAGGAGGCGTTCCTTCTCTCCAAACTTTTGGACTCTGATTTTCCTGCAGAGCAATGAACCTCCTGAATACCTTCTTGAAAGTATTCCTTTCATGAGGCTGAAAGAACAACCAAAAGATTGAGGCTGGGAAGCAAATGAGACTGAACAAACAACTCTTTATAGAAATAAACAGCCTGGGTAAGGGATATTCCACACGCATGATCTATAGGACATGTAAATCAAAGCAAGTATTTCATTGAGGGACTCTCATCTGACAGAACCATAGAACAACAGCATGAAGTTTCAATACTTCAAAATATCAGTAAAAGGCCAGTATGTGGAAGATGCTGTTCTACACAATTGTTTTATTTTTCTTTAAGACAGACATAATGAAGTACCACAAAACATTGAATATTTCATCATCATTTTTCTGTTCACTGTTCCTTCACTGATATGATCTTTATTCATTTCCTGTTTACATTAAAAATAATATCCCTAACTGCAAACTCAGGTCTCCTCTAAGTCTCATCTCCAATTGAAAATTAAAATGCTTAATTAAGTATAATCACTGTCCAAAAGAAATATCCCTTAATTCAAATATAATTAAGATAACATCAAGCTATGTATGTGTATTTTTGTCTATGTGTGGAAAATGCAAATCCCAAATTACCGGGATGTATTAGAACTGTCCATCTTCCTAAAAAGAAGCTGCTGGACCTTGTCACAGAACATGTACGGACCAGTTTAAAAATAGCCCCGTAAAGTGAAGAATTGTCTTCCATGACCAGTGGTATCTCAAAAAGCTTTCAGACACGCAGCAAGGCAGTGGCGAGCACAAGTGAGTCTCAGAGGTCTTGGAAATGTTTGTGACATTTTCCTACATTTTTTGAAAAGATGCACTTTTAAGAAAAGACATGCAGTGAGTTAGGCAGCAGTGGGAGCTTGATTAGTGGGGTGCTTATAGGGCTTGGAAGACCCTAGCATTTTATTAGATCTGGGTGGCTTAGTCACTAATTACAGGTTTCTCTTAAACAGCAGATAAAATCTATGCATAATGTTTATGATTACCAGGGGAGTGACATCACATGCTGCCTGGCCTAACAAAGTGTATGACTTGACCACAGAAATTCTGGTGTGAATTGTAATGTGGTATGGGGAACGGAACATAAAATTATATATCATTTCCACGGCGTGCCTTGCTATTTATCATCACTAAATGGTTAGTATCATAGCCATGTGGAGACTAGTGTTAAAGATCATGGGGCTGATTATGAAATTCAAGGGCTTTAGAAGGGTTAGAAACATGCTTTCATAAAGATTAGAAACATGCTTTCATAACAGTTAATTTAAAATTCTTTACAACTGAGAACTTTTTTGATTTGGAGTCAAGAGTACTTAGAAAGTTTATAGCAATTCGCCCTTCATGGTAAAGTGGAGGAAAAGCAGACAGTACTAGATAATTTACTGTGATGCCTTTACAAAGCCCTCATGTAATCTTTTATCGGTTCTGTAGTATTCTTTCCTAAATCATGTCCCAGATTAGATAATACAAATATGTTCCTTTCTTAGAAATAAGTTTCTTTTCCTATTCAGCTTGCAGCTGTGAATGAAAAAAACAAGAAAAATCTGATTGTTTGGGGAAAAGTTTTGTTCTCCTAGAAAACCATTCAATTTATTTTTCATTGTTGCAGTGATTATAGACCCCAATTTTGTTTAGGGTGTAAACTATTATGTGGGTTTATATTTGAAATTATAAAATGTACATGAAATGTATTTTCCTCAAATTAAATATTATATTTGAAACAGCTTGATAATAATGAGGAGTGTGTTTAAAGACTATATAGATAGATAACTGAAGATGCACTATGTGCTGGAGCAAGCATTGAAAACAGATTTTTTGAAAACTAGGAATTTTATCAATATTATGATGTTGGCTTCACAATTGTTTATGAAGATGCAAAGTTTTCAAAAGGTTCTCAATCTGACTTCTATTTTTGCATATGAAAATGACAAAATTAAGGTCAAACAACCTTGCCTTTCAGTTGGCTGTGAAAAATAGCTGAATGCTGTCACTTATGTGTGCAATTCACAGAATCACAGAATCACACAGAATCACAGAATGATTAGGGTTGGAAGGAAACTTTGGAGAACACCTGGCCCAACCCCCTCCTAGTAGGTTCACCAGTTGTCTGGATTCATGACTAATTACAAGTGCACACATATGTACATACATATACACACTCTCTAAATTCTAATTTTCTAAAAAAGAAGTTAGCCAGTGTCTTACATTCAATTTGAAGAAAAGAGTAATCCTGTGAGAGTCAAGGCTGTGAACAGAAATCCTTACAGAAAATTGGCCATTCAATAGAATCCATATTTGATAACCCATTGTAACTGAATTATTTCATGTCTGATTACAACTCCAAAATAGGACAGTACCTTGTACTTCCTAAAGCTGAGAGAGTAAGTTTTACTGATTTAAGTGGAGCTCTGGATAACAGCTGTGGATAATGTGTGTTCTGGAGTAGTGACGGGCACTTTTGAAGATGAAAAGAGTGCTTTTAGTAGAAATCTACAGGTAATGACAGTTTAAATGCAATATTCTAAACCAATAAATAGAAATATTCCAATTTTTCATAATTAACATATAATACTCTATGAAGTATATTCTGACTTTTCAAGTGAAGAAGTGAAGCCCAGAGATAGCAAAAGCTGCATCTTCAAAAGTAATCTCAAAACTTTTTGTTGTTTCAGACTTGAAGAACCATTTAAAATGCCCAGAAAAATATACATGATAAAAAAATGTAAAATTAGAAGTAATTCTAAAAGTGTGACCATGATTGCACAACAGACGGTGGGTTTGGAACAGGAGAATGGTCTGTAACTTTGTGCTTTTTTTTAGAGGGGCTTCTTTTCTTAACAGGTTTTACTGATGTAACTATAATAATTTTGTCTCAACTACAGTATTGTATGTAAATAAAACTGGAAAGAAATTCTTGGTGATGAGAATGATGATACACAGGGAGAGGTTGCTCAGAGGGGCAGCAGAATAGCCATCCCTGGGAAGGACAGATCTGTCTTTGAAGTTAGCCACGCTTTGAGTTTGGACAAAATGACCTCCAAAGGTCCCAACCTAATTAAATTTTCTTGTGATTCCACAGCTGAGTTAGATTCAGTTGTCATCCTGAAGAACTGGGAGGACGCTTTGTCTGAAGCCAGCACAGACATTCAAAACCTGCCTGAGAAGTTTTTATCCTGACATGGCAAAGGGGGGTAGATGGGGAGGTGTACCACGTCTGTGGCAAGCTCTACAAAGCTCTCCTCTGTCCTCGGGGTGGTCAGATGTCTGGCAAGACGGAGAATGTTTCTTATGTTTCTTGTAACCTCCCAAATAAAAATCTTCAAGGAACCACTACTGTACTTTCTTTTCTAACTAATTTGTGTATAGCTGACTCTTCAAAGTGGGAATAAGGAGTAAGAAAAATTGCAAAAAGGTGTTTTATTGTAAAAACCTCTGCTTATAAGAACTCATATAAGCAGTACGCAATGATAAGGCATGCTTTTGAAGTACAAATTGAATTATAAAAAAATTTCACTCACCAACGTTGCTGCTTATATATTTTTATTTTATAAGAATCATCAAATAAAACCATAAAAAATCTGTATCTGCAGAGCAGTTGATTCAACATTGGTCAGAAATTGGAAGAACATAAATCTTAGAGAAGCTTCAAGATCTTGCCAAACTTTATTCTCTGGAACTCACATTTATTGTTCTAATGATTGTTTACCTCTGTTTCTGCAAGCAGTCTTGAGAAAAATACAAGAAGGCAGATACAAAAACTTGTCCTAGAAATGTGAAGCATTGCTCCTTAAATTGTTTTAATATTTTTTCCTAATATTAATTTATAATAACATTAAAATAGATCTGTCAATTTTTTTCTTTTTTATTTTTCTGCCACTGACCATCTGTCTGCCTTTTCTGAGGACACATCAAATTGAAAATAATTTCAAATTTCTTTGTATCATAGACTTAATATCTGAAATAGTGTTAAATTCAGGGCTGGATTTGAGTCTGCTTCTAGTAAAATCAGCCACAGGCTCTGTTAGGGCATTTACACTGATAAGGCTCTCTGGTTGCCAATGCTAGAGGTTGTAATGAAATTATATTAGACACAACTTATATGAACAGGTTGCTTGGAGAGGAATGTATGTATGTGGGAGAACCTACTTTTTTAGAATAGTAAGGATTATTAGGTAGAAGTCCAGTTACGACCTGAAAGCTTTAAGATACGTTGCCTACATAAATGACAATAGATTAAATGTTGTCTTCAGAGGCAAAAAGAACCAAATCAGTGGTCTTAAGAAATAAATCAATAAGTTATTTAATGAACATTTATTTTTTGTAATGTTTACATGTATTTATAGCCTACATATGCATATGCATATGTGTGTTTCTTGGAGATACTGTTCAACGTTATCACCTTACTGAAACAGTCACAGTCCTCAACGACTCAGTGCAAGTGC
Source organism: Falco biarmicus (assembly GCF_023638135.1). NCBI lineage: Eukaryota > Metazoa > Chordata > Aves > Falconiformes > Falconidae > Falco > Falco biarmicus. The sequence goes on along the minus strand of NC_079294.1, from coordinate 16,023,192 downwards.
CCTGAGACTTTCTGCGATAGAGGCGAAACAGCCTTGTGCAGTGAGGCTTAAATAATCCTAAACTGTGTATTTACTCATGGCACGTGCTATCCATTGCCCACCAGCACTGCCAGGAGCAATAGGTCTCCCAATCCTTACTTCAGAGTGAAAAGCCTTGGAGTCCAGTCAGCTCCAGCACTGTGGACATCTCAAACTTTAAAAAAGGTTTCACTACATACAGCAAAGGACAACAACAAGCATGCATGCTTCATAACTTTTCAATTTCATTTTGTATTTAAGAAAATCAGTTTTCAATCCATGCATGGCATAGTAGCCAGCCTCTTCAATAATTTAAAAAAACAGTTGGGTGAAATGACTGTGTATTCTGACAATGATTTAAATGCCCAATGGACAATTTTGCATTCATGATTAGGTGATTAATGGCACCATTCCCTGGGGGAGCTAGTCAAACCAGGTTTGTCAAAATAAACAGCTATGCACACACACACGCACAGAAAGATAAAGCAATAGATGTTCAGTTTGTTTATTTCTTTCAAAACTGGAGTTTAATCAATACTGTGGGTTTTGACCTGAAATCACTTACCAAATTATACAGTTGATAGCACCATCAGGTTTCTTTAAATATGAAAAATGCTGATTCAATAGCTGTAGTCAATATACAAAGACATAATAAATTGGGGGGGTGTGTGTAAGTTAATGTATTTACAATAAAGCATTGGAAGCATTTGAGCATATGTAATGGAATGGTGTATTAAAAATTTATATTGGTCAGGATTTAAAAAAGAATGAGTGACTTTTCCTTCATGTTAGAAAATTAATTTCACTGCACACCTATATATGCCCAGTAGTGTTAACTTCCCAAGAGGGATTATAAACTTCCCAGGTACTTGAAGTTTGCTTTTCTGAATACTAAGGAATTAATTTTAAAGTGTGGTTCATTCTGAAAAGCTTTCATTCTCTGTATAATAGCAACAGTAGTCAAACTAACTTCCTTTCATGCCATTATTAATGTTCCTTATAAACATTCCTAAGGATAAATTAGGCAGACCCTCTGCAATTTAAGCGTTGTTTTCATTAGGCTTTATTCTTAACACTTCTGATAATGATCTAAAATTAAAAAATGGATTGGTTTCTCTTAGCTACATTTTACTTTGCAAACTAAGGGAAGAAAAAACATTGTCTATGAAAAAGAAAATGAAATATGAAAACCAACCAACCTCTTGAATAAAATTTGTTCCCAAAGTACATTCAGTACTGTAAGTAAAAGAGTCTTCTTCTGTGACGTATTTAAACTAACAATACACAAAATATTAGAGTTGCCTTCTGTTGCTAATCTAAGAGAAATAATGATGAATATAGCTTATGAGTAAAATCCAGAATTTGTTTCCAACAAAATGACTCCCACCTGCCCAAATACAAACCCCAGATCTAGTAGCATATCTCTAACTTGGTTGGCACTGCATTCTGCTAACTATTCTATTTTTGAGGCTTATGCTATAGTACAGGGTAACTGAGAAAATAAAAATTTCTGTACAAAAAGAGAGCATGTTAGAAGATATTGTACATAGAATTAATTTCTATTCCTTTGCTAGACCATTTAGTTGTCATCTGGCACATTGTCATCAAGTCTTTTGTTTCACTACCATGCTATTTTTAACCTGCATCTCTCTGGCAAACAGGATAAATTCCCTCCTTTATAAGCACTTTAGTGTTCAGATAAGCAGTACTAAAATCAGCTTTTGTTGACACCACCTTGTCTGAGTGAAAAAAGTTTTGGATATTTATTGTATTTGCTTCTTTTGTGTCTAAAGGTAAACATGATTTGTTTGGGTTTTTTCTCCTTAAGTTAGGGAAAAAAGAAAGAAAATATCTACGTTATGCCAATTCTGTCTCTGAAGACTAGATTTCCTATAAGGGGAAGCAGAAGAAAGTAGTCAGGCCAAAAATTCCAAATATTAAAAAGACAGCCGAGGAATTGAAAATCATGAAATGATACGCTCTTGTTGATATACAAATGCTGGGTTTAAAAGTTAGTGTTCCGTGAGTGAGAATATTACTGCAGCTGACTTGTATTTTTCCATTGCATGATCAATGTTAATGATAAAGATTCTGCAGGGTGTGCTGCCCTTGCTCTGAAATGTGCACTTTGACTGCGCTGTGTTCTTGTAGCTGCTTAATTTCAATGAGGTTACTTCTCTTTTCATCTGTTAACCTTTCTAAAATTTTCAATTCATTTTCCTTTCAATAAAGTAAATGTTTTTGTTGTGTACCAGAAAAAAAAAATCTTAGACTGGAAAACCAATTTTTTGTTCAGCTGAAGTTTTTCATACACATACAGGATTTAATAAAAAACCCAAACACTCCCCTACTGCTTACAGCCTGTAGACCAAATCCAAAATACTTTTTTTTTTTTTTTTTTTTTTTCAGCTGGCATCTTATATCTGGACCATCTTTAGTACTCTTCTGTGCAACAGTGCCAATGCAAGTACTTACGATGGTAAAGCCTTCTGCCCAAGATGACAGAGAGTACACTGCAAGAATACATAGTATGATATACAGATAACCACACTGTGTCCTTTAGGAGGTTAAGGCAGTTTAAATGAAGTTAACTGAAAACTTCATAGATTTCTGTATATTTTTCAGAACACGATTGATTTCAAAATACTCAGTGATCTGTGATGTTGTTCTCAGGTGTTAACAATGAGAACTCTGAGTCAGGGAATTATAGCTAGAATGAGTGTTTAACATAACAAAAAGCTAAGTTAAATTAGGGAAAAGCTTTCAGGAGAAAAAATGTCCTGTTTGTACCTAAGGCCTTGCATCACTCTTCATTCAAAGGGGATCCGTATGCCCTCAGATCACTAAGTAGTGCAGATTTGAGTAGGACCAGGTATGAAGAGAGAGCACATACGATGGCATTTACATCTGTGTGTTCTGTGGAGATGGACCTGCTATTCCAGATCGCCAGGTGTTTTTCCTCTGCTTATCTGCATGGCACATCGAGTAGGCTGTTGGCAGCTGGTTCCTAGGCTCTCCCGTTTCTGAGCTCAGCCCTGCAAAAAAGCTCCCAATAAGGATCCTCATCACTACCAGGACACCATTACCTTTCAGCCCAGTCATTTCCAGAGTGATTCTTCATAGCCTTTCTGGTCTGCAACCTGATGGCAGACAGACATTAGAAATGGAGCTGTGCAGCCACCGAAGGGTTCCTGCTCTCCCAGCCCCCAGGGTGGCAGGCAGGGAGTAGAGCTGGCTGGTCCATCTGACTGCAGAAGTCTGTCTCACAAACACCCTCGCGCCTACACCGGCTTGCACCGGGACCCCAAGGAAGACACTGTAGGGTGGCCACCAGCGAAGGGACAGCTTCCAGATGGCAGAGTCGGTGCCCACACACTCAGGTCTGCGCTGAGTTCCCCTGTTAGCTGCTGGAGTAGGCAACTGGCATTTCTGGCAGCCAGTAGGCCTGCTGTTGTCTGTCATTTGACAAAATAGTTCAGGAGGTGGTGCTCACTAGTTTGAAGGCTCCTGCCCATCATCCCCATGAGCGGTGGATACAGAAGAGCTCATCCCTTACATACTTTTGCCTCAGTAAAATCTTGGTTAAGCACCCGTATCTGTTCTTCTTAATTCTCAATTCTTCACCCATCAGCACCAAGAAAAGGGGAATCGCTCAGAAACTAACAACTTACTCGGACAATAGTTGGCCTAACACACATGTTCTGGTGTTTGCTATGTCTTCCAAGTTTCTTGAGCAGCTCCTTATCCTGACAGCCTGAAGCAAAGCAACATTAAAATCACTCAATATATATAGGGTTTTCAATTTTCGTGATGTTAGTTAAGAGAAATCACAGAATTTTCATATGACCATATAAACAAGCACAATTTTTTATTTAATGCTTATTCAGATTTCAGTGATAAGAAAGGAGATTTTCAATACATAAGGATTGGTTAAAAAAAAGCAAGCTGTCTGTCACAACAGCTCTGGGACTGTAATTAGATTTTGCAAAACCTACAACTGATCAATGAAGAAAATTGTTGTTCAGTTTGCTTTCAGTTTCCAAAGAGCTTATATTGAACTGGTATATGAGCTGTTAAATATTAGAACAAGTATGTTCCCTAAGTTAAAGTTATTGAAGTCTTTTATATAATGGTATTGATGCAGATGCCAGTGCTTTTGAATAATCAGTAGAAGAAATAAGAAAAAAAACCACAACCCACCGCACTATTGATTTTTATGTAATTTTTATTTACAGGATTTTGCGGGCAAGATGTAGTGACAGAGGACAATAGGTATATTTCCTAAAAAATGTACTGCCACTTTGTAGTGTGCACAAAATATTTTAAAAAATCAGTAAGGTGAAGACTGTGATATCAAGGTAGGTACTTACTTTTAGGTAAAAATTCCACACAAGGAACACATGATATTGAACAACACTGAAAATTACTCCCAAAATTATGTGTTTAGTAATGTCATTGCAGGGGGGGAAATATTTAAAATATAAACAAAGCAGTCATGTTTTTAACAGTTGGGAATTGACATTTTGTGTTATGACAAGTCAGCTAGGAAGAAAAATTGTGTAGATTGCATAAATATTATTATATAATGTGATTTTTATTTTAACAAGCATATCAAAATCATGTTCAAAATTATGCTTCTGCTTATTAAGAAGCCACATTGACAGCATTTGATCTCCTGTGAGGAAGAATTAATTCCATTAGAACCCAGTTTTGCTCACTGGGCTGAGAAAATACTTGTTGACTTTAAATTATATATGAAAACCCCTTCTCAAATGTTAAAATTATGATTTTGTTAATGTGCATGCAACAGAACTAGTGTGTTTCGCTTTGTTTCAGAAATGTATAAACTGCAAATAAAATGCAGTTGCTTTAAAATCACACTGTGTTTACAATAAAGAACATAACTTTCCCAAACAAATGAAGGATGGGACAGGAAATCAGACTCTCAATATTCAGTGGTAGACTAGTGTGTCAATAAAATATTTTACATGAATTTAAAATCATGGAATGAAAAGCTAAAATTCCATACTCAGATAAATGAAGAGCCTTTTAAATCAGAACTGGTTTTTTAAATGTATTCACCGGCTATTGTGTCAGGCACAAAAGTAATTTCTCTATGCGGTCATACTTCAAAGGCATTTCTTGCATTGCCTTAGATGATGATGGGGGACTGTGGGGCTGTAGTTTTATTCCCAGTGAGAAAGATCAGATGCTTGTCTTCTAGGTAGCCGAACTCCACACTGCAGAATGAGGTTTCTGGCTAGCTATTCCTCTAGAGAAGAAGAAAAGGCTAAGAAATGTAAGCAAAGGGAAAGAGGAAAGGTCTGTATTTTCTTTTCTTGGTCCAAGACCATCTGCTAATCTGTTGTGTCTTTCCTAGCAAAAGAGAACAGTGAGCTCTGCACAAGCTCCTTGCTGACTCTTGCCATCTTGGAAACTAGCATGGACATCTTCGGTGTCCATACCTGCCACAGAGGTGCTTTGCACGCTTCTTTTCCTTAGGCAGACTGAGGCATCACAGGTATGACTTACTACCTGGGAATTTTTCAATTGTTATATATTTTTCCAGTCTTCCATGCTACCCAGAGTTGCTTCTGCATATTAAATCGCTCTCCATGTGGCAGGAGTTCCACTGCGGGCCAGCAGCATGGAGAAGCCATGAGAGAGATTTCTGAAGTAGGGCTCCTCAACATGTCCCCACCACATCATGCTACTTTTGGAGAAAAATATAGGTGAATTTTTCCCCTGGGGAATTTGCTGGCAAATTTGGAGATGTGTCTTGGCCATTCTGGAAGCGGGACAGAGAAAAGAGACATTTGGAGAAAAACGTGAAAAGGCATGTGGGATTGACAAGGGGACAGAGAAACAAAACCAAGTTCTCTAGAGCGTGTTCTGGCACCAGCATATACAACTTCTTCATCAAACATTGGAGTCCTTGGATGGCATTTTCTATCTGCAGTCTCTGCATACAGCAGATTGCTGCTCTGTACAGTTCAGGTTTTGGTGAAAGCTGGGAAGTATGGTGGTGATCAAGGCATCTGTGGGGATTGCCTTAGAAATTTTTATATGCCAGATATTCCCATATAGGTGCATGATGCAGGCATTCATAGGCCAAGTAAAAAAGAGCAGTGCATATCAATCAGTTGCTGGATACCTGAAACACAGGTTTTGCCTCAGACAGGAGAGGGTGGTTTTTCATCCTGCTCCTGTGTGGCTATTTTGGTGCGTGTAAGGGTAGCTGGGACCAAAATGGAAAGAGCGGGGAGGGTCACGAGGAGGTAATGAGGCTTTGGGGGTACTTCTGCAGAAAGCAGGTATTGCTGTTGGATGGGTGCTACTGACACCAGGGAAACAGGCTGATAAGCACATTGGGACCTCTGATAGTGTGGTAGAGTAATACATGGCTGTTGAGGAAGACAGCAAAGTTACCACTAATTTGACTAAAATTTATTTCCTCTTAATGTTCCAGACTAACAACGCATGGACATGATTCTGCAAAGCAGTCTCTTCACCACTCTCCCAAGCTGGGTGTTTGCAGAACGGCAGGGATGGAGAGCCTGTTCACAGCGATTGTCTCCGCTTCAGCAAGGAGAACCACAATTCCTCACAGACACTCTGCTACGGTGCTATAATTATCCCTCAGTACTTGATGACTAATTCGAAACTGAGCACTCTTACAGGCTGCCCAAGTAATATTTTAAATATATTTTTAGAATACACGTTTTTTTGGTTGCAAAAAAAATAATAATTAAATTCTGGCAGTTCTTACTACCTACCTCTAATACAAACTCTGGATGCTAATGCAGTGGCACTTGTTTCTAGTTTATGAAAAATGCTTTATCTTGGCTATATAGGCTGCAATTTCTACAATCAGTAAGGGCACTTTGCATTTTAGTCGTATATTAATCTGAAAAATTCAGAAGCATGTTGCTAATACATCTCTACCTAGAGCCTCTGTGAGAATAAATAGCATAGCTGTTACCTAAAGAGCTTAAATTGAGTCATAAAGATGCAAAATGTGGAGAGAAATTAGAATTCTTTAAGTCAGCCGGTAAGCAATCCTTTTCCTTTTGCACACTTTGCAGATACTGAGTTGTGAAACACTAGCTTAAAAGGTATTTTTCTTTATAAATCCAACTGAAGTAAAAGTAACATCTTGTAACAAAAACCTGAAGAATTTATGGTGTACAACACAGAATAGCAGTCACAAATATCCTTCCACAATTTCTGAAAACATCAGTGTAACACTTTCCCGCAGCATAGACAGTGCCTTTATATTTTTTTTTTCCCCCCAAAGGATATCTAGGAGTTTGATATTCCTCTGTGAATACTAAGGAGCCAGAGTTCTTCCTGAATACAGGCTGCAGGTGTACAGCCTTTAGCAGTTCACACTCCACTGAGAGCAAAATCATGGATCTGGTATTCCTTGAAAGCACCTGCTCTTCTGTGAACCTGCAGCAGGCCTTCTGAGGTCCGAAGAAATTTATATCTGGATTTTGAAGCCTTGCCAAGAGCCCATTTCGGACTATAGAAATAGCTTTTTATGTATCAGTTTTTCTGGTGCTTTGACATCATTTGATAGATTCACAGCTTCTGGGACCCTTCTTTTAGGGAAAAATACAGTCATCTTGATTCAGTCTCTAATATAAAGGCTTAAGGGTAAAGCACAGTAAGTAAAAAAAAACCAACCAAACAAACACAAATCTTTTTCATATATTGAAAAATAATAGATGTTAATTTTTGGAAGATGGTTCCACTGATAGCTATTAAACATAATTTTTTTCTTTTAAACCTCCAGCTTAACTGATCTGCCACAATCCAGAAGGGGAAGGATTGTATAAATACCCTGATTCTCGTACTCCTATGCATGCACTATCAGCCACTGCAAGGATTAGACAGACTTTAGCACTGACCCTATGTAACATTTCTTATATTTGAATTTTCAGCTCCTGCGTAAAAAGTGAAACACACAATAAGAAAAGATAAATCTAATAAGTTTTTTTCCACATGAATGGTATACAAAACTGGAAAAATGATGAAAAAATTGAAAAGGAAAATAGATTTTTTTTATTTTTTCTAATTCCATTTTAATGGTGTAATACAAAAGCAACAGGCTTACAGTGTGTTTTCTTTCTTAATATTTTGAAACAATTTTGTAAAAGCATATATTCTTGTGCAGGATTAGTGTGTTTAGTTTCAAGACAATCTTATTTCATTTCCTTCTGATCAAATTAAAATATTTTTTGTATGCCACTTCTTATGAAGGTCAGGGTCTGGATCATAAGTGATATGAAATAATTTCTTTTTATTTACTTGTTCAGAGTTACTTGTACTGTGAATCTTCAAATGTCATAAAGTACTGAAGAGCTCAACACAGTGACATACAGCTATTTTTTTTTTACCTATTTAATGCTCTGGAGAAGCTTACAAGCCAGCTAAAGGCTGTATCATGACACACTGTAATCTGCAAGTATATATATTTGTGCATATAGTAAATATATCTGTGCATATAGTATATATATATCTATATACAGTGTATATTATATTTATAGATACAGTGTGCATATATGTGTATATAAATATATAGGCAAATTCAGAGATGGGAACACAACAGACTGCCTAGAAAATTAAAGTAAATTAAAATTAAATCCAGGTATATTCAAATAAATGGAAATACCTCAGCATGGTCAGGGATTTCATTTCAATTGTTCCCAAACAGGACTAAAAGGAACCATGCATGTAGCCTAGTTCATCTTCCTGCAGTGATAGCCAGCCAGGCAGCAAAATTTTAGTTCAGAGCTCTGCAACTGCTCCACAAACCTGCTCCAAAAAAAATCCCATATGCTTCCATACACCTCATCTTTACCTGCTGCTGCCAATAGTGCTGCATAGCTGCTTAGCTTGGACTGCAGAGAGCAATCAGATATATCCCCATATGCATTCACAAACTGTTAAAGGAAATTCAGTTTTCAGTCTTATATATTTCTTTATCACACAATCAATTATTTTTCCTGTGCTCTTGCCTTACCTTTTGCTTTTCAAATACATTTAGGAAATAAGAAACTCAGTGCCTTGTAGTATAAAGCTTAGCTTCTTAGCTTTCAGCCTGTCTTCCTTTCCATCGTCTCCAGTATCTGCAAATGTGCAAAATAGAAAGCATGATCTATATAAACTAACTGCTGTATTTAAGTCTGGTGCATTTCAGGTTTGTGGTACAGTCAGGTGTGAAGCAAGCAAGCAGATAAGTATTGACCTGAAGCTAGAGAGCTACCTAGTTAGACATCTGTGCAGTGCAGTTTAATACCCGTATCTGGAAAGTCACAGCCTCATGCTTGCAAACAGAAAAAAAACCCACTCCAGCATACTAAAAGTTATGTGAAGTCTTAAAAATTTATGTGAAGCAAAGTAAAATGTGTGTTCAGTATGGCCCTTGTACAGTTATTTGATACCTGAAGACAGTTAGATGATTGAATTTTAAAAACAAGCCAGCAAGCTGTATCTGTAGGATTCATATCTCTATAGCGGAGAAGCCTTCCATACACAGAGGATACAGGAGAATGAGGTTCAAATGAAACACCTAATAGCACAAGTCTTTATGCAAAGTAATCTATTCATGGTCAAGGTTCTCAGCTGGCATTCATCTAATGTATTTCCAATTACAGATTATCTGGGTGTTAGTTACAACTATTTTTGCATTATTAACCCCTCAAATGCTGTTATACTCAGAAAAGATATAATATACAACCCTGGTTTGTCCAATATTCATTTTCTTAAGACAGATTTTTGTCATTTCACAAGTAGGAAAAATTTTCTTTCCCACTTATTTCTCTTCCCCACCTGTCAGATTTACAAACTCCATCTGGAATCTGAAAAAAGCAAGCTGTTCATTCCTTCCACTCCCCTTTCTAATGAGGACTCTGCAGGCAGAGCTAAGCTGACAATTTGGATGATGTAGAAGAAAAGCTGCAGTCCAGCTCATTCTTCCATTTACTGTATTGATACTGTAACACAGGAGCAGAAAAAAAAAAAGTCTTTGGCATTAAAGTAAATATATGTGACTCCACAGCATTCAAGGATGTAGAATCAGAGCGATAGGACATCACTCTTTACAGTGTTACTTTCCTGACCATAACCTCTGCAGGCTGGTTTATTAGTGGATCTCATTTTATCAGATTTTCAAGATGCCTACAGGTAATGAACCAGCATGTATTTCTTTATCTGTGTGAAGAAGAAAATGTACAGCTTCAACAACACAAGACTGCTTTAGGAGACCAGAATGTCTTCCAGGAAAAATACCCTTCTTCATGTGTCCATTAGCATTGTTGGAACATTTATCTGACTATTGAGCTCTACCGTAAGTAGCAATACTACATTCAGTATTCAACTGTGAGAAAAAGATCTGATTTATGAAATCACAAAATAAATCGTAAAGAAAAGATGGCTGTCATCCTAAATGACAAGCTCATAGCAGCTAGGCTCTTTTGGGAAACTGCCAAACATCAGTTACCTCCCACATACATGACTGCAGTTCTAACATTAAAAAACAGACATTAAAATCATGTAAATATAACCAACTTTGTGAGCTACAACAAGTACTAACAGTTTCACTTTCATTCATTTAAAAGCATATTGGAAAAATAAATCCAATCTGCACTGACATCTGTTATTTTAAAGTTTTTCATTTAATGCATTACAGCTAGCAAGTGGATTATTTTTCCTTTCTGAAAACTACTGAAAACTGTAAATATTCTTTTACTCATTAGAGAAAACAATAGCAAAATAGATTACAGAGGTGAGATAAGAGGTAATTAGGAGATAGTCTCTTTACTGTGTTTGGTCTGTATTTGTGGGCAGAATGAATGTAATGGACCATATCACAAATGTCTGACCACGACAAAGACCACAATAATAATAATAAAAAGATATTAATAATGAAATTCTATAGCCTATATTTCCATAATGTGAACAGAAGTGATTTTACATACTATGAGTCCAGAGAAAAAAGTAAGAGACATAACTGGAATTGTAATAGGGTATTACTTGACTTATATCAGTAAGTAATAACCAAAGCATTAACACACGTTTTATTTTTCCATTTCTTTGTCATACGTATTAATGGATGTGGAAGGAATTTATACAACATCATTAAGTGACAGCTGTGCTCTGTCCCTGTACACCACACCAACATTTAAATTCAACAGGGGGAACAGTGCCACCTTCTGAACCCCCATGCTCTCTTTCAGAGCCTGTGTCTCCTCTCATATTGGGTGTTTTCTTAAAAAAGAAAAAAAAAAAAAGAAAAAAAAAAGGAATGTCATTCTTTTTCATGGTCTGCCATCTAAATTACTAGATTTGGGTGTAAAATGGAAGATTTTCTACTTCAAGTTGCTAAATATAAACATTCCTAATAAAAATTATTCATACAGAGAACAAGGTTTTTCCGCCTTAGGAAAATGGGCAAAAAACACCAAACAAACAAAAAACCCCAGGTAAAATAGAAAAAATTTAATTCTCAACATATTCTTTTCCAGTACTGGAAGATTTTTTCATTATCTATTTTTTTATTCCTCTTTCTTCTGGGGAACACTTCTGTATATGTGTATATTGACAACCTTGCATGCTTTTTTTTTATTTATTAAAAAAACCCTACAAAAATATTGGCTGTAAAGTTTGATTTTTAAGCCTATTTTGTTTACAGGAGAGGAGAGACCTGAAACAGAAAATTTGGAAGCTTTGGCTAGTGTCTAAAACTGCTGCTTTATATGTTTAACTTTGTCAATAATACATAATGTATGCATCACAGGTATGTGAACTGGCAAGACTCCTATTGCATGTTATCTGCTAGTATTGTATGAAATTCCTGTAACAGTGGATATAAACATCTTTCAGTTATACAAATTTCAGTATTATCTTCCATGAACAAGGATTAATATATTAGCCAACTTCTAATAATCATTAACTAGTAATCTAGTAATTAATCAGTTGTAAATTGCTGATACCTGCTGTTACTTCTCTGAAGATTTCTTCCATAGCATATAGCCTATTACACAGAAAAAATAATTCCTAAAAAGGACATTTTAAGAACTTATTTGCCATTAGTTTCAGTAGAAGTGCTACTCCCTTTTTTGGTCCCATGGCAATTAACACTTGTGGAAGGCAACAATAGACTAATACACTAAATCATGTTCTAAAGCCAGCCTCCTTGGGGGATCAAACTTGGTTTATTCAGACAAGAAATTATTTGAATATTCCGTATAATTTAAAAGGTTTAGTTCATCAGTTGAACAGCTTCGTCATACTACAAATTACTTTTTTCAGCTCACATCTTATTAGGACAGGGGATAGCAAAAGACAAAAAGCAGAAGAAACAACTATCTGTGAACTATCATATTAGATATTTATTATAAATTATTATTATTTATTTAATCATTTAGATTCTATTGTCCAAGGAAATAGCTTTACTTCATAAAGATTTAAATAAAAATCCAATTTGCTACAGAAATTAATAATATTAATTCATAAATATTTATACTTCCATTCCAAGAGACATTATAAATTTAAATGCAGTCTGCACAATATTAAAAATAGTTTCATAACTAATCTTCCTTTCCTGTATATACAGAAGTGCCCTGCTTCAAGTGTAATATAAATCTCATTCAAAATTCTTAATTTTAAAATAGCTTTCCTATACAGGTTTTTTTTATTATTATTAAAAAAAGTCAAGCCTTATTTTCTCTAGTTGCAGCTCATCTATCAATGTAAATTCAACCCAAATTTATCTGTATTTAGCAAAATCCTTGGACAAATGCTTAGAATTCAGCAAAGCTTAAAATATGCACAATTGTTCCATTCTGGCCCTACTTTTTTTTTCTTTAATCAGAAAAATTTTAGTTTTAGTTACTTCAGGGAATGCTGTAATTTCATTTAGTTTTGCCTAACTGCTAAGGGAACAAGTTTTCATTGTTCTCAACCAAAAATAAATGCCAGTTTTGATATAAAATTTCAAAACAATTGTGGGTTTTGTTTTTTTTTTTGTTTGTTTGGGGTTTGTTTTTTTTTTTTTTTGTGAAAGCAGGGTGAATTAGCAAAGGGCCATATACTCAGCTTGCTCTCCTTCCTATGCATTCAACCACCTTTTCATCTGATCAAGTCAGATGCAGGACAGGCACTGCTGGCAAGACGTGCGGTAAAGACTGGCTCTCAAGGGGCTGGCTGGGTGGCTGCAGGATACAATCCACTAGGAGGAATGGGAAGAACTGTGTTAGTTCAGCCTGGAGAAGAGAAAGCCTCCAGGGAGACCGTACTGCTGCCTACAAATCCCTGATGGGAGTATGGAGAGAAGATATAGTCAGGCTCTTCTTGGAGGTACATAGCAATGGGATAAGAGGTGACATGCACAGAGTGGAACAAGGAGAACTCCAATCAGATATGAAGAAACCTTTCTACCAAGAGGAGCAGGTGGGTCCCAGAGGCTGTGGACTCCCAAGCCTTCAAGGTGTTCAGGGCTTGACTGCACTTGGCTTGGGGAAACTTGGTAAAGTTAGACCTGCTCTGAGCAGGGGGTTGGGATAGATGCTAACGGAAGTGCTTTTCAACCTAAATTATTCTGTGATTCAATGTGAGAAATGGCCAAATGACAGCAGTCAGAACAGGGTGAAGGGGTGCTTCCCTGGCTGGCAAGGAAACATCTGGATGATCAGGTCAGTTGTTCTGGTACCAGAGAGTCACTGCCTATTCCAGCAGCTACCCACTGCTCATAGTAAGTATAAGCATTTATAAGCCCTGGAAGAACTAAAATATGTATGAATCAGACACTTTTATGAAGTTATAATTATTTCTTTCTAATAAAATGCGATCAATGAGAAATTATCAAGGTTTTAATTTTTCACAATATGAAAGACAACTCCTGTGATAGACTGGAATATTTTTTTTTTTGGCAAGCTCTAGATACTTGTACCTGTTGTTTGTTTTTTGGGTTTTTTTGGGGGTGTGTGTGTGTTTGTTTTTTTTAATTGCAAACACCAAATTGTCTGTATCCTATGTTGAAAATTACTCCGGCTCTGCTTTACCACAGTATATCCCAGCACTTTTATTCTCTATTTAAGCTTCAAACCAGTAAAATCTATGCTGCAGATGATATGGCTGCCTGTAAGACCAGCAGATATTTAATCTCCAGGAGTCCTGGGGAGCCAGGCTACAGCTGTCCTTGTATAGATGTTAACGGAGAACAGCAAAGGACACAAAAAACACTATGTACTTGCAGACCTTCATACTATGCAGACTCAGTCTCAGGCATTATAGACTTGAAAGACGAGCGTTAAAACATTGTGCTCTACTGCCAGAGAGCAGATACCATTCTTTCTCTCAGCTTCATACATTACCAGAGAACAAGCTGTACAGGGAGGAGCACGCTGCTCATTATAAAGGACTATGCTAGGTTATTTTCCTCTTAATATGTGCATGGTCATTATTTTATATGGGGAGGCCTTGTACTTAGTTCAGTTAGAAGATATTTTGATTTTTAGCCTAAGCCTGAAAGATGTTGAAAAGAGGCTCCAACAGTATGGAAGCACTGTTTAATATTTTGAAGTATTTTGAAAATAGTTTCATTTCTGTCAAAACACACTCTAAAAGCACAGCTTCTTTAAACAGCAGAATAGTATGTCCTGTGTGACTTCTTAAGAACAGGAAACTGAAACTAAGTTTTTATTTGAAATCCCCTTTTAAAATCTCCTGAAGAGCCACAGCTATTCTATAAGTAGGAAAACCAGACTTAAAGCAGCACTTCAGCTCCAGGAAGCCCCACAGCAAATGGCAGCATTCTTCATGTAGCAGAATGAACTGTAATGTGCTTAGCCTCGGCTGACCCACATCCCAGTACAGGAGGCCTAAGATAACACTTCACTTACTGCTTTTCTCTGTATGATCAGGTCCCTAACCTGGGACCACAGAGGCCCCACAGAATCAAACTGTCTTATAATTATGTGTGGCAGAGGGCAAAAGACTGCAGAGGAGACCTGACATGCTCCATTGCGTATTTTTCCCACTTTTCCAAAAATAAATGTGATGATATTTGGAGAACTGTGATGTGTACCAAATGTTCATATGCCATTTTCTGGCCTGTGAAGTTCTCCTCTGTACCTCGTTTTCCAGCCCACACAGCAGCAAGGATCCCAAACCAGTTTTAGTGTGGAATGAAGTATCCAGTTACCAGTTCTGTTTTCATGTAGAAAAGACAAGATCCAGCTATGGTGAAGCTCAACAGTATCTTTCTGCCTCTTCAATGCCACAGAAAATCTAAGCAGATATTTGTAATAGGTTATGTTTTATTGTGATCAGTTCCTGGCACATAAGAATCAAGATACACTTGGTTTCATTTCTTCATACAAAGTTTTAGTCAATAAAGGAGACTATCAACAGTATGAAATTGTTGTCTGAAGAGAAAATATTTCCCTTCCTAAAGGAAATTCTATGCCACACTAAAGTAGCAGAGGAAAAAAAAAATGAAAGTTTCAGTTAAATACTTTTATAGATTGTGCATTGGGCTGTAGGAATTGTATTTTGCTGTTGGAGCTGGCACTGACAGAAGAATCTCCTACAGAAACCATTATAATGAAAGAACAGAGGAAAAGGAAAACACAAGCTATTTCTCCCTAGACAGAAACAGCGACCTGCATTTGGCAGCTACACAGAGTGCAAATTGGCCTTCTGATACGCGTTTCTGCCTTCTTCAACTGCCACAAATAAGTCAAGCCAAAAAATTGACATAGATGGTTTCCTGGTCTACATTCTAGGAGATGTTACTAGAGAACAAACATCAGTTTTCATTTCATACATTTCTGTGGAAGAAGTTTCACTGTAGCTCATTACTCACAACACTGGATGCTGAATGGATATACAAGGTAAATAAATGTCATGACCAACAGGATGCCTGGGTTTGTCAGCTGACCAGGGCTGGGTAACCTGCATATAGCTGAGGAGGTTAAAAGAAGATCTTAAATACTAAAGTTTCACTAAATAGGTGAAAAATGGTACAATTCAGGCTAAAGTGCAAGAGAGAAACATGTAATATAGCAGAAAAAAAATCTAACAGTGAGACAGAAATAGGTTTATTGTAGCTTATCCTTTCTGATCCTTACTGGATGCCTGTCTGTTTTACTTGCTGAGAGAATCCTGCTACAAATAAATACTCCTGATAAAAAACTAACCTGACAATTATTCTCGAAAATATGTGAACCAGCAGAATAAGCTCATATCACAGTCTGAATCTGGCGCTTCTCAGATGGGAATTCCTCAGCATCCGTTTCGGCAGCTACGGGTCCCCGCTTCCCCCTACAGAAGCCCTGCTCGCTCCTCACCTGTGTGCTGCCCGCTCGCAAGGCTCAGTTGTGTCAGAAAATTGTTCATGTGTCAAAGCAGTGAATCAGATGCAGGATCTGCTCTGACAGAAAATGATACCTGCCTTCCATTTTCATCTGCTCAGCTCTCTGACCCAGTTCACCATATAAACACAGACAATCATTTGTGCTGCTATAAGGGATGGGAGGAACAAAGGCAGGAGCATGTCTTTAGTGGTGACCAGGAATGCTTTCTCCAGTATCTGTGCCAGTTTATGCTTACTGAAAGTGCCAGATCAACAACCTAGCTGACTAATAAGTTTGATCTAAAATTAGTGCTTTGACTTCGTGCTTATTTTCAGGGATATTTTGGTCAAAAGACTTACAAGTTATAAAAGTTATCAAATTGATTAAATATTCCTGATATACTGTAACTAAATGTACAGCATATATTTTAATATACAGTTGAATTCAGAGAAAATACATGACCTATAATTTGCCCTATTTTCCAATAGCAACCAATTTCTTCCTACTTCTAGGGCTTTTGTTCTCTTCTTTGAAAAAAAATATATCTTACTTTTCTACCTGATGTTACCTGCTGAACCTCCTCAGAGAATAACCGTTCCAGAGATACATCTCTTGCTCATCTTTTCAAGCATTCACCCTTCTCAATTACTGCTGTCAGCACCATTATTTCACCTGAAGCTGTGGATGGCTATTTAAGTTTCAGAAGTGCTCTTTTCTGTGTAACACGTCTTAATTCAGGCAAAGTCATAACTTGTCCCTCAAAAAAAGCAAGAAAAAAAAAGGCAGAACAACAGCTGTACTGTGGAAGCTTGAATCTAGTATTGCCAATCTCAAAGCTTTCTAAATTTACTCGGCTTACAAATTAGTTTTGTTTTCTCATGGGGTTTTATCTTTCTTTTTTTATTTAACTTTTATGGGGTTGAGCTCTGAAGTTTTTCACTGAAGTAACGAGAACAATAATCCTAGTTTTTAAGCCATCAAACCTGAGGTTCCAAGTTAACATAGATGCTAAGTCCTAGAGAGTTTTAAAAACCCCAAAGCCTGCTAGATAATGTAGGTGTCAAGGTAAATCACAAAGCTATAATTTTACTAATATGTTTCTATCATTGTATCTGGAAAAACACTATAAAAGTGCTGGTAACCAGCACAATGAACATGGAATTTCAGATATCATCTGGTCTGTAGCTTAACAGTTCTGCTCTCTCAGTAACTCTATTTACAGTGCTGCAAACAGTGTCCATTTACTGCAAGTTACAGTTATACACTTGAATTTCAAAGTTCACTTTAATTTCTGAAACTCCTTAAAGTTTGATCAAGTGTGGAAATATACCATCCTGGAATGGGGAAAAATAAAAGTATTCCTAAGATGAAGGTCATGTAATAGGGAACAAATCACTGGAAGATATGTAAGAAACACAAGATGAGTTATTAGCATAACAGAAGGAGGATTCTTTCATTGAACTGAGCTGCTTTAAATTTTCCACAGCTCATATTCAAGAGTGAAAGAGTAAAGTTGAACATGGGAAAGTGTGAGGAAAGGTGTTGTTTTAATATTTGTGTTTGTTTCTTGCTACCTAGATCTGTTTTAGTGGACAATAAATTAATAAATAAATTATTTTCCCCCAAGTCGGTCATTGATAAGTGATGTCCCTGTCTTTATCTTAAATCACAATCTTTCTTACACTATTTTTCTCCCCTGGTCCTACTCAGTAGGGACAGCGAACGAGCAGCTAAGTGGAAGTCTGACCCTTAGCCAAGACCCACCACAGTAAACCCAATTAAACATACAGTTTTCAACTTTTCTAACAATTCTGCTTGTGCAGACCATCTGGCTCATCACAATTCCTTAAAAAACTTTTGAACAAATGTATCAGAGCATTAGAAATAAAACTCCAGGTTGTTGCACAGCTTCATTACAATTTTCCCTGGAGTATTTATTGGCATACTAAACATGTTGATTAATAAACTGCAGTTACAACTAGAAATAAAGATCCAAATATTGATATAATAAATTTTTCCTCACTGTATCCTTCCTTAGAGAATTTCTGTTGTAGAGACAATGGAGAGCTAGGTTTATGCATTGAGCTAATGCTGATTGATATATGGTGAGAATCCACATGCAATATTACTGCACATACTTTTAATGCATTTCTCCTGCATACACAAAAAAACGTTTTACTTTAGAGAAATATGTTCAGGGCTGTGCAGAAACTGCTTGAAGAGGAAGCTGAGTGAAAGAAGGCTTATATTCTGCTTTGGTTTCTGAGCACAGACAATTCTTAAGAAAGAATTTTTCGGTGGATATTGAACATTGAAGCTGATTTGAGATATCAGAGGAAAATGATTGTTTATTTACTGCTTGATCACATAGGTTGAAAGTCTGGTTTGTTCATGTAAACAAAATAAGGTTGTACTTGGAATCAGTTATCAGTTAAAAGGTCCTGCCTTTTAAAAAAGCAATTTATTATATACAGATATCTATGACCAGTAACGGAAGAACTGAGTTTTGTTTTAGAATGAGAAGTGAAGAAGAGAAATGGTATTTAAATTTATAGAGAAAATTCATTTATCTAGAAATAGAAGTAGTTGGATTTCTCTTTCTTTTTTACTTGGCACAGGAAAGCACATTACATAAGGTAGCACTAGGTATATCTGTTGCATGACACTGGCCAAGTCACCCTGCCTGTCTGTGCTCAACTACGTAGTGGGATAAAAGGCATTTTGACATTTATTTCCAAAAACACTTATATGAACTAGTTGCTGTTATTAAAAACTTACACAATTTAATTTTCACATAAAAGGTATTAGTGACAGGTGATACTGAAATTAAAGAGCTATCTTGTTCTTGAACAAAATTCCTGTTTATTTACATTATTTAAACAAGGCAAGGGAGATACCTAGAAAAATCAATACATCAAGGAAAACTTTTCTTCAGCATGATGGAAATTATACTGAGTGATCAATTCTCCTTATCCAAGTCTCCTACTTAGGGTGAGATATCTGACTGTTTAATTGTCCAGAGCAATTACCTAACAATGAACCAATAAATTAGCTGGTGAGTAAAAAGATCAAAGGAAAACCAGATGCAGCGCTTAAAACCAGATGCAGCGCTTAGAGATTTGCAACAGCAATTCCAGGCACTGGGATACCTTATGCACACATTGCAGTGGGGTCCTTCAGCTATTAATTATGGGCTCTGGGGACAGTTCCGTTCAGCCCTTCACCTTTACAGCTACTGCTTCACACAAACTGGATACAGGGGGGAATTAGTGACAGGACACAAGGCCTGGAAGCTGCTGATCACATTTTACACACATAATTACAGCTGAAGTGTAATCACAAGCTAGCACACATGAGGGAAATTGCTACATGAGAATCTGGTGACACAGCTGTAGCAGCTCCAAGTAATAGAAAGCATTAAGATGATAAAGGTTTCACCAAAGTCCAAAGACTTCTTTAGGTCCTCTAAAATATTTATCCTGCTGCTTAGATCATCTTGATTTAATTAATGCTATTGGTTCTTAGACCTTATGAAAATGAGAAACTCACAGAATTCTGCATGAACTGTGTAAGTATACAGGTATCCTTCTCTGGGGCCCAGCTGCAGCACTTTAAATTTTAAAATATTGCTGCATTCTTGTCTGTTAAAAGTAGATGTAAAGGCTAATGCCAAACTGGGTGGTTCCTTGATGTGAGTTCTAACTGTAGTTTCAGTAACTGATTAGGAAACAGCTCAAGGAAGTTAGAGTAATTTAAAATGTAACTTAAATTATTCTTGTCCACAGGGTAGGTCTCTAAAAGAAACAATTTAATCTGTACCAGTTAGTCCTGCTTATTTACCTAGAAGAGACTTATGCTTCATTTCCTGCAGGTCTGGTTCAGTAATATGCTGGAAATAGTCTGGTATGAGAAATACCACTCCTTTGGTGATTACTTTTGAAGAAAGTCTTACTGTGGAAAATCTATTCTGTCAGATAAAAAAAACATCTCCACTCTGGGTGACTTTTCTTGGTAGCAGAGACATGTTATTATCCAATAAAAATATTTTTTAATATTTAGCAATATAAAGCAATGCACAGAAAAGTCATTATGTTCCACAATTTTAAATGCTTGTTGAAGTAAGAGACTAATGTTCTCAACCTCTAATATTAACAGCTTCTGCAATCAAGTGAAGGAAATCCATTTGTGATCGTTAGTTCCACTAATCACTGTTAATATTTGGGGAATGCTGAATGTGTTTAAAATACGAGATGCATACTGAAGTTATTGATACTATTTTTCAAATGGAAATTAGGAAGCCTGTATAATTGTGCTCCTGGGCAATGTCCAAAAGCGGCTTTTAGATAAAACTCTACTTGAAATGTCCAAGGAATGGAAAGAAAATCTGTTGTCCAAATTGCTACTTACAATTGCTACTGCTGAGCATGGGACTTTTGCTAATGCTGCAGCTTCTCAATACAAGATCTTCAGAAAGAGATCAAGTCTATATTTTTCTGACTAAGAATAGTGTGAAGTTATGCTTTGTGTTTCCAGTTGATTGCCTCTCTCATTTTTCCAAAATGTAATATTCACAGATGCCTTTCAAATCCTTGAGAAACATTGCAAAGAAATCTGCAACTGTAACCACATTTGCAATTCCTTAAATTAGACTCTTTTCTCCCACCCTTCTCTAGTTCCCTTTGTCCTCAGAAATCCTTTCTTCTGATATAAATGAAAATAACATATTTATTTCCAAAGCACTAAGTTGATTTAATCAGATAGCGATCTGGTCCTTAAACATGTATGACTGAGAACTTGACAAGCAATCAGGTCACGCTGAGGACAGTAGATTTCCAAAGTGAGGACTGTCATTGTGGCAGGTTTACATACATTGCCAGCAAAATAGGGCGGTGGCTTCTCTCTGGGGTTTCTAAGAAGTAAATAATAAGCCAATGCTCAGAATGTATCTAAGGTGACATTTAAAAGTTTAACTGTTTAACCATCCAAGCTCCTATCATACATGTAATTGTCCACAGACGCCAAGGATAAGTTTTTCACTACAAAACACTTCAGAATAAAAGAAAAAAATGCCTCTACTTACCTTGGAGCTGAGAAAGACTCACAGCAAAGCAAAAACCTTGTGGCTCTTATATACAGCTGACTCACAGAAATTTTTCTCCACTTATTTACACCAAATTATAACTCCAGACACCTGAAAAATCACCAGTCCCTCATATTTTCCTCACTGTCCCTCACCCTGAAGTTTACTTGTCATTATTTTTTATCTAACAGAATGGCTTTTTTTTTTTCAACTCTTGTGTAAAACTTTAGCAAAGCGATCCTGTTAATTATTTGAAATTAGGTCTAGCAATTATCAAGAAGTTTAAGGAGTTCAAAGCTTTTACTACTCTGATTTTACTGAGGAATAATGGTACACCTACGAAACTGAATTGGATATTTAAGCACTTGCAGGATGCAATGCTGATTTTAAGGAGGAGTGTTACACAGACCTTTTAAATAACAAAAATATATGAAGCTACAAATCTTTCTACTGCAAATTTACATGGAACAGGTACAAGTAGTTCTCTTAGCCTTAGAACCAAATATAATTTGCAGAATATACTTTCCAGAGTATAGAAATACAGAAAATCAAATTTTCAGGATATGGCCATTCTGGAAACAAAGATTGACCAGGTTTTGAGTCAACCTTGGCTTATATTTCAGTGAGTTAGACTTTTGAAAATTGAAAAGAAGCAAGTTTTTTCTTGAAGCATGTTCAAGTTAAGGTAGTACAAATACTGCATAAGTGTTTGAACGAACATGATATGCCTACTAGCTTGAAAAAAACATTCAGACAGCTGATAAATATTACCTACTTCTGTTTTCTTTATCCTCCCTTAGTGTTTTGCTCACATGAGTACAAAGTGCCTTCTCAGAAACAGTAAGATTGCTGCCTGGTACGAACATTAACTGTGGAGAAGAAACATCCAGTGAATCCACATGTGTAAAGGTTTAAATTGAAACAGATGTTTAACAACATTTGTAGCATTAGTGCTTTCATAAGGTCTGACTGTCCACATGTTCCTGTTATGCTTGACAATGTGCTGCCATGTTACCAAAAAACCCAAAACCCAAAAAAACCCAGAAGTGTTTTTCATGTCAGATGTGGTAAGATTGCAGTTTATAGGCACGCTGCAGTGCCTGCCCAAGGTCTGCAAAAATTGTGGGCTTTGTTTCTGAATTATTTAAGGATATACATTCTTTTGGTCATATTTAAAAATAGTAATGACATTGAATGAATGATCTCCAGAACTGTGAATTTACACCTCTGATCTTAAAAGTGTTTGCACATACTTTTATATTTAGGAGGAGGGAGACATATTTTACCCTATATAACACTGGTGCAAGAAAATTTAAGTGGTGTGGAGAATCATGTGTGCCTTTGAATTGTAATAAATTTCACTGTAGTGATTGCAGAATGGTAAGGTATTTTCTGTTAATTGGAACAGAAAAATATATGGCACGTTGCTGACATTTTCTGATACACCCCTTCACATGGCATGTGACATAAATTATAGTCTGGATTATTAGCTGGGATTCTGATAAGTTTTCTCATTGCTTTATTTCAGGTTTTCTTATTACAAAACAATTGAAACTCAAATCAATTGTACGAGTTCACAACTAAGAAAGTTTGTCAGAACCCAAAAGTTGACCAAAATGGACTCTTGCATTGTCTTAAAAAAACTCTAGGAATGTAAGGATTAAAATCCTCACTAACCTGCAGAGATGTTCTTTCATACTTAATGGGAATACATAATCAAATAAATGAATTTAAATTACATAAGAAAATACAATTTTATAATAATGCTTAAGATTAATTTTTTTACAAATTCATCTTTTCTTGAGCCTGAACTTTCCCCCTTTCAAATAGGTTGCAAAACATATTCTTTGACTTCAGTGAAAATAAAAAATTGTAATTACTATTTAATATTTAGATAAAATTTTGAATCTCTTGGGCCTCAATAGCTGGGAAATCACACTTTCCTGATTCAGATTCTTCCTGATAAACAGAGGATTTGGCAGGCAAATTCCCTACCATTCTGAAGCGGAAAAGTCTTGCTCATGGATCAGAACAGTAGCTTGAACACTGGTCTAGATTTTGCATATGAAAAGATATACATTAGGTGTAGGGGTAGAAAGCTTGTCCAAAACTGCTACTCCTTCATTATTAGAATGAAAGTTGAGAAATTACTTAATTGTGTATTGTTTTGCTGATCAGTTAGAGAAATTAATTCTTTCAAAAGCAATTAAATACTTGCAAATATAGGGAGATAGTGTCAGTTCAGGGTGATTAAGTCTCATCATTACATGAAAGCCCAGTATCACTTTCCCAGGTGGTACCTAGTTAAGATACAGCTTGATGTTGTTTGAAGTCTCCTGAAGCGTAAAGAAATAAAGTAGTAGCAAATAATAAAATAGCATTAAAGGCACATACTCTTGCAGTGACACACAGCAGAAATTACGATTCACTGAACAGCTTCAAGGAAGTAATTATTAGCATATCAGCAGCAAAACCACTACTCAGTTTGAGAATAGTTTCTTAATCCCAATGGCTATCTTGTGTTCTTGGAAAAAACAGCGCAAGAGGAACATGTGCAGATGGAGAGTAATACAAGTATATGTAAAAAAAGAACATTTCCCAAATGTTCTGCCCTTGACTTTGGCTTTCTCATGACCCACTCTTTAGTCAGCACATCAATTATCAGTCCCATCAGTGTCACCTATTTCATGTGAAGTTTCCTACAGAGACGAGCAAATAGAATTTCAGACTCATTAATACGATAGCATTTTACTTAAAGAAGGATTAATCTGCTATGGGATTCTGTGTTTTGTTCAGTCTGTTTCTGCTGCTGTTAGATGAAGTGTTGCTTCAGTCCTCAGTTCAGAGAAAAGGGCGCTCTGTCTGGCTGCTCATTCAGCCTAGCTGACAAGCCTGGAAGTGTATGTTTGACCTTAGTGTTCTTGTTTGCTCACATTAACAGATCATCTTTACAGTGAAGACACAGGTTTTCTTACTTAATTGTTGATAATCATCCAATGTCCTCCCACAGTTTCCTCCCACCATTTGACTAGAACAGGAAAGCTCTCTCACCACGGTGTCTTACCTTGATGCATTGGGAATCCCCATCAAAGTTTCCCCAGACAGCTTTCTGATCACATTTACAGAAAGGCAAGTAAGATACTACAGCAAATTAACAACTGGTATAAATAGGTATTTATACTGCTATAAATAGGCTGAATTCTGAACAGTACAGCAGTCTGCTTACTTAACTTGTCATAAGGGTAGCAATGTTGCTGTGCCTGTGATGATGCAAGTTAAGACTGTTAAGTCAGACAAGGGATGTGGAAAAGGTAATTAGTCTGTAATGTATAATTTTGGAAAACAAACATAGTTTGGGGAAGACAAGCCCTCTTTAGGGAGTTTTGCAGGGACCTGTAGGAGGTTTATGCATCCAGAAATGTCTGGTGTTTCCCATTTTTGATAGTTGATTTGATAAAATATATTCTTCTCTTTACAGACTCAGGCTCTTTAAGGGGTACAGATCCTGTACTCCTTGTGACAGCAGTATTATTACCACAGTTCATCACTGGTGGCTCTACAGCTTTTTTTTTGCTGATGGTGAGCTCAACAGAAAATTTTGTGGCAGATGCATGTATTCATATTTGTGTGTATTATGCAACAGGGGTTTAAGAGAAGAATATACAAAACAAGAACAGTACGGGTTATTCATCATCAAAGTAAACAGTAACAAGATAATATATAGCTGCTATCAATTAGAAAACAAAACAAAGCAAACACCACTAGCCATTATTTTGTGAAGGACCTTTTAACAATCTCCTGCAGATCTTGTTTCATGCTCAGTCTGAGCATGAAAACACCACATGTTGTTTTCCACATGTTTAGGAAGACCCAGCAAAATCCCCTCTGAGGGGTACTGAGCAAGTGCATGTGTGCGCAGTAACCCTGTAAGGAATTGAAGAGTCATTTTAAGAAACAGGAATCACACTTGTTACATAAAATGTTATTACCTGCTACTTCCATTGCGTTGTATTCACTGCTGGTCACTGAGCTCACAAGGAAAGATTAAGGGAGTTCCAGTGTGGATGGCCTCCACTCTCCAGAGCAGGAGGTGCCCCTGCCATGAGGGCAGGTGCCTGTGTTCACAGTAAAGCAAAACAAATGTTGGTGAGCAACATCTTCACCATGAAGCTGGTGAGGCACTGGCACAGGTTGCCCAGAGCAGCTGTGGATGCCTCATCCCTGGAAGTGCTCAAGGCCAGGCTGGATGGGGCTCTGAACAACCTGGTCTAGTGGAAGGTGTCCCTGCCCATGGCAGGGGGCTTGGAACTGGATGATCTTTAAGTTCCCTTCCAACCCAAACCATTCTGTGATTCTATGACTCTATGATGTGCTGTGCAGAACAACGGGACACTCCTGGACTCCTGTGAACCTGGTTCCCCTGAGATTACATGGGTTTGGGTCACTCAACCCCCTTGCCCAAAAGATCTAAGAGTATTGAGCTATCATGATGAATTTATGGTACTTCATGGGAAAATAATTCTGTGGTGCTGTAGAAAGATTAAACAGAGGTATGGAAAGAAAAGCAGTTTTATTTTCACCAGTAATAGCAAGAGATGTACTGCTATCATGTATTTTATGAATTGAGAAGGTCCAGTTGTCTTCATATGAAATGTTACTTTTAGAGTGACTACTGTTCCTTTCAAAGAATTAAAGTGAAGACTCTATAAAGGACCTCAAAGAATCCCTGGAAAGAACAGATAAGATGCAATCAACCTTTATTTCAGCTCAATTGTTTTCTGCTTCAAAGGCTTATGGATAGATGTATGCAGAAGTATTAGAGACATTAAAAGTATACAAGGACCAACAGGCAAGATATTTATTTGATTCAGTATCACATAAGTAGTGATCACTTTCTGTGAGTGAGAAAGGGCAGTGTTTTGCACTTCCATATTCAGGAATGGGAGATTGATTGGTCTTTACATTCTCAGGATAATGAAATTTATTATTCCCTCCCTCAATTTTATACTGGCAGTGGCACTTCATTAGGAGTTATTGTGGTCCAGAAATCAGAAGGATAATTTCAAAAGAAGCAGGAATAAACTCAAGGCTGAAATTCCCAAACCTGCATGTTAAGTCAGATAGTCAGCGTGAGTATGGAGAAGTGATTAAATAAGGTGTTTTTTTTAAAAATAAGGAAACCTAGTGATATAATTTTAGGCTCCTGGTTCAGTTTTATTGACTTTATTTTCTTTGTAAATGAAATAGGGAAAAAAAAATCACTGTATAACAAATCAGTTCCAGAAAAGAAAGTCAAGAAAACTCTAGACAAGAATGCTTCCCTCACAGCAGGGTCTGCATTGGCGGCCGCTAGAGTTTAGCTCCTTTGACTAAAGGGCTGGCTGTCTCTTGTTATTTTTCTGCTGGTGTTGCTGTTTCTCAAATTAGGCTGACAACTCAGTTTCCACAGTCTACATCTTTCCATGCTGAGAAGCTCGGTAAAATGGTCCAAAATTGTACTGCCCGTGCAATGGGTCAGTAGTTATCTGTAAGTATTTGGTCTTAAAAACAGGAACAAAATGGAATGTCAGTTCTATTTCCACACTCCAGAAAAGTCACTGATGACAAGTAAACAGAAAGACAAACACAGAAGACTCTACAAAAATCTGTAAAAATAATTTTTGCCATTTAATCACCTTTAATAACAAAGCAAGACTTCTGGCAGTAACTAAAAAAAAAAAAAAAGACCTTAAAACACTTTAACGAACTGCTCTCTGCTTTCCCCTTTGAAACGCTGCTCTGTGGCTTGGAGATCCCTAACAAGAGGGAAAGGTACATCATTCCCTGTGATTTCTACTATCGTCTCTGAAAGAATCAACCTAGGAACGGTGTTACCATGAGCATCGATCTGCTGTTCTCATTTTCAAAGACAGGCTCTCATTGATATTTCTGTAGCCAGTGTACAGCACTCAGAGTACCACATAAATTGGTAGCCTGTAAATAGCTCATAGACACTTTTCAAAACTTGACAACTATTAGGCAGCTTAAAGTAACGCCCATCATGCTGACATGGCAATTGTCATTCTCACTCTTGCTGTTCCCATTTGCCTCATCTTATACTCAAGATTGAAAACACGATCTGGAAGGAACCACTGTTGATTACATAGTTGTGCAGTACCTGGCACACTCTGTATTGACATGATGATGTGATGATGACACCAAGTGATTTGTCCTCTACGTTGGTTATGAGGTGATGAATTCTCAGATATTGGTCTTTCTTAAAACCCCTACAGATGCTGTCTTAGGACCTCCATCATATCCTAGATAGTATGTAACCTAAGTGCTACATTAACACTTGCTGAATGCCTTACAGCTGGTTGATGGCAACCACAGCGTTGCTTTAAACAAGCAATCATTCTGGACTGTTCTCTCAGGTACCTGCTGGACAAGCAGGGGATACCACTGTGGTCTTTTAAAGCATTTGTTCTGTTCTCCCCTGTCACCTAGCTAACTCAAGTTCATTTCAGTCTTGCTTGGACCACCTTTGCTGCACAAAACCCAACATTAATTTCCAGATATTTTGAATCAGTGTAATCTGAAAGTAATTCGGCTGAGGCCTGATGGTTGAAGTTGTGCTGACATTGGCCCTCTACTTCCCTCTTCTGTTTAAATATGGGAATCTCAGTTTGTTGAGTTTCAGGTGGATTTCTTTTTCCATTTTTCCAGTTTATTCTTCCAATGAACAAGTTTGCAGAATGCTGTGTGTCTTATTTGCTCTCAGAGGTGACATTGAATAAAATGTGGTGTGTAACATTATTCAGGTGGATGTGATGTTACTTTTCAGTGGGACAAGAATTTCAAGATGAGAGTTCAACATGAGCTACAACGAAGTATTCCTCTTAGCAGATAACTTATGAAGCTATGATTTTGTTCTGCTCTGCACTGCTGAAAAGTAAACACAAAAAATATGGGCTCAAATTTCTGTCTTGGATATTCAAATAATGCATAAAGTTCTCCTTATTCTATGCTTATTAATTTAAGCTTGCATTTGAACTGAAGGGGTAATTATGGAAGGATAGGCACTTGGGCGTGACTACAGAATAAAGCAGCTGGCTCCTGGGATTTTCAGAGCTGCAGCTGGTTCCCTGGTTTGGGGAATCCACTTTTTTTATTCCCAGCATTGTTCCTTTCCATATAGCCACACACAACAGGCGTGCAGATACACTTTCCCCCCTGCCCCACCCCAAAAAGAAACAGAAGCTTTTTTCAGGAGAAAAAAACACCATCTATTTGGTTATAGTAAAACAAAATCCAAAGATGCTGCCAGAATGAGTTTATAACTTGATATTATGTGACAACTGAGTTTCATGTATGGGTTGACTACTAGTAAGTATAATGTCAGGTCAGATGATGATACAATGCCACAGAGTGAAGGTCATGAGTTATTAATATTATTTCTATTGTAACTTCTTTGCTTCATGTTAATTCTACCTATGATGAAGTCCAACCATTTTTATTCACTGAGCAAAAATTACATAAATGTTGAACAATATAGTCGCAGTGGATTTCAAACTGGCTAAACAGAATAATTTTGATAAATGTACTAGTATGTTCACAAAAGCAGTTATTTCCACCTGGAAGATTTAGATATTGTTAACTGAACAGTTTACAATGGAAAAATTGAAAAATCTTTATATGAAGTATTTTAACCAGCTGCATTACAGAACTTGTGTCAAAGCCTATAAACTGATTTCCTATACAATTTTGTACATCTTAGCGATCAAAACATTTTATAATCACCTTCCAGTTTTGCTGTTGATTACCAGCTGAACTCCAGTACTATTAAGAATGTTCAGCTATTTCTGTCATCTTTAGGATTAATTAGTTGTCAGGAATGATGACAGTGGTTTCATTGCTTACTTGCTTAGTGCATAGCCTGAAAAGCATAGAGAAAGGGTAAGAACACAGTAATTGCGAGTAACAGCTCCCCAGAAAATTCTCCGGCATTTCTCCGTTTTACAGCTAAGACATTTCAAAGTCAGAAGCAGATCCTTTATATTTAGTAGTCATTAAAATTATTTTTTTCTTCCATGAATGCAGCCTTTGGCTTTGTTGCCTTTTGTAAACTTTTAGCATCTCCAGTTGCTTGTGGCAACTTAATTACATATTGTATGAAGAACCACTTCCTTTCATTTGCTTGGAGTGTTCCCATAGTTGCCCTTTAAAGACCCCTGGTGCACTCTTTTTGTAAATGTCATATACCTTCTTAAATTGGCAGTAAGCAATACGTTGATAAAGGAAGGGGAATTAGGAATTTTCCCTGGTTACATACAAAATCAAAACTGACCCAGGTTGTCAAAGTAAGGGACTCCCAGGCTATTAGTTGGGATCTGTAAAAACAAATTAGTCTTTACATCTTGAACAAAAAGTTCTCCTTCAGACCTGCTTAAATGGACTCGAAATTTACTTTGATAATCAATGAAGTGATACCTCTGAAAACTCTTATCAGTGAAGACAGAGGCTAAACAGGCAGAGAGACTAACAAGAAGGGTCCAAACAAGTCCATGTTGCCAACATCTTTTCATATTGCAGGCCAGCACTAGCAGAATGTGCTAGTCCCTGCTCAACAAGTGTAAAAATCTCTTCCTGTTTCAGAAAACTTAATGGAAATGAAAAATTCGTATGGAGCACCAGGGATTTATGGAGCAGGGGAAAGATCAGGGAACATTTTTTCTTTAGAGGAACAAAGAGTGAGCTGAGAGAAAACAATATAAAATTACAAAATCCTCACAAACTATTTTGGACATTGTTGTCTATAATATATAGATAACCTAGAAACTAGCAGCAGTATTAGCTTTAAGGGGCTGAGACAGTGTCTTTGCTAAACTTCATGTATCAGTCATGCCTGATAAGTAAATGCAACAAGTTCACTCATTTAGAAATTCCATCTTTTTAATCTCTTACCTTCTTTTACAGTCTTGTGCATTTCTTTCCTCTCCCATTGTTTCTGTGCTATATATGGTTCATCACAATTCTTTCATTCTTTCCTTTTCATTTTCCCTTCTTTGTACTTCATGATGCATTTTTTTCCCTTGTCCTTTTCAGCATTCATCTTTGACTCATACTTACATTTCCTTTTGTTCTTTTTACTTTCTTTTCCTCCCAGCCAGTTGCTGTTACCAGTTTCACCTCTCTAATAATTAACATATATATAGTGCTTTATAATATTGAAAATATCTATCTTCTTGCCTGGAAGAGTAGAAAAATTCAATCAATCCACAGAAATAACATGGGTCAGAACTGCATGCACTGGAGATTTGTGCTGCCAATCCAGTCATTACTGATTTCTTTTCCATATCTGCAGAGATGTCCTTCTTTGTAGCCAGAGATTTTACCAGCTTTTGAGAACAGTACCTGGCTGATAGGCAGACAGCTGCCTAAGAGCTGAGAGGAGACTTGTCCTGAGTCCTGTTAATGGCAACTGAGTGGCCCAATATTCTTCATTGTCCTGGATTTTCCTCATATTTTGAAGAAACCAGCCAGACAACAACCTGATATGGGTGGCTACAGAAATTCAAGACCTATGAGAAGTCTCTGAATCTGGAAAAACATTCATCATGATTGGTCTGTTAGACCTACAGTCAGTTTTCATTAGCAAGGGCATTACATAGGTAAAGAACACTCACTGGGCTCTTACAAAAACAAAAATAAAAGAAGAAAAGAAAATGATGATGCGAATCTGTAGTCCTTTGTTTCCTAAAGAAACACTTTACTGATCTATAGCAATTTCTGGATCAAAGTAAACTTCTTTAATGCTTTAATAGATGCTGAAAAGTGTTTGGCACCTTCCTTAGCAATACTTAGTATTGCAGTGGAGAAAGTCTTCAGGCAAATACAATCCTTTTTATGAAAATTAAAGATTAAAATATTCAGTAAAAAGCATGTTTTAGTCAGTATGAGTTTTAAGTGTTTATGGTGTAATGTGTTTGCACTGCAGTGTAGCTATATACATCAGTAATCTCCATTATCTCTGGCCCAGGGGGATGCTAGAAAATTTTGTTAATGCAGGCAGTGTTTTCTGAAGAAGTCTTGGGGTGCACACTTTTACCCTAATTTCTTTTTGTTTTAAACAGAGAAAAATGTGAGTTTTCAGAGCTGCTTTAGGATAACATGGGTAACACCTTTGATGGGGAACAGGAAACTAAATTAGGAAGTTTGCATGGAAGTTTCTACATTTGATCAAATGACTCTCTACATATAATGTCTGCACCACTGGGAAGCAGTAGGCCTTTGTATTTGACATCATATCATCTTACCTGTCATTTTATTGTCAGTTTTTAAGTGTTATCTGTACAACGCTTCACTGTCAACTTACAACTGATTAGCTCAAATAATTTAATATCAACAGCAAAAAATATCACTTCACTATTTCCAAATACTTTGTGAATATGTTGAGCTACACAGAAGACATTGTTCCTTTGAACTCCTGAGGCAATTCCTCAGAGTACAAGAACTTAAACATAACTTCTACAGCTGATGTAACTGAAATTGTCAGGGCAGCTTGCTATCTGAGGGCTTTGGTCACAAGGACAGTCTTTCAGATTTTGAAGGATCTATACTACCCTTTACACAAGGGTAATTATATTTAAAAAGCATAAGTCTTTCCCTACAGTCAGTGCTTAAATGAATAATAAATGTCACGTTAATCTTCACAAACTAGTTCCTCAGATGTAACATTAAGAAACAGTCCTTGAAGTATACCTTTGGGGAAGGCTATCTGAGTTTCTATTCATAGATAGGCAGTTATTAATAATGCACATGCTGCCGTGTATTATTCAACGTTTCATAAATGGCATTACAGCTTTTAGGCTATTTTGCCATTGTAAAGGATAGTAGTAAACCATTTGCTTTCACTCTGAAACCTCTCATATAAAATGTTTCCTTTTTAATTTAGGTCAGATCGACTAACCTTTAAATTTCAAGAAACATGGCTGTAATTAACAATTGTGGTTAAAGTATTATTGAAGAAGTTATCAGACAATTCATCATCTCCTGTCAGCTGTGATTCATCCAGGTGTGTAAGTGTGAAGATAGCTTATCTGCATTTGGACTAGTGTCCGAAATTAATGGTGAAACAACAAAACTATCTTTATGTGTTCGTCAACGGACAAGACCCAAACCCCAAACATACTGGAATTCTGTAACACCTTTATGCACCATGGTGTAGCTTTGAGATAAGTACATGCTGACAGATCTGTAGAATTACCATGGGGTAAACTGGCACTGAATTTTCATTTCAGTGGATTGAGTGCTAATGAGTTAAAGGTGAAAGAACTGCAGCAATCGCTTCAAGGAAAACGCCACCTACACTGCCGCAACTCATCTCATTGTACATTGCTGTATAAACTCCAAGACTTTCATTTACCCCTTCATAGTTTCCCCTGAAGACTGCTCGGGCCCTGTGTGACTGAAGTCGAGTTCCCAACTTATGAAGATGTTAAAAAAATGCAAAAATCAGCTTTTGCTTAAAATGTCCCAATGCAATTGAGGGTGTCTACAGAGACCCCAGGCCAGGTGCTAAAGAAATGGATCCCACAGGTTTTCCCAAAACTGGATCTACAGAGATGACTCAAAGCACCTTGATGCCAAGGAAGCAAGCCATGATGCCAGATATTGGGTTTCTGCAGAAAGTATCTACTTAACTCATTGAAAGTTCACTGCCTGAGAAAAAAAGGATTCCTGCAGTTATTTTTATGAATATAGATTTTTGTAAAATGCACTGTAATTAACATGCTTGAAATGAACATTGAGATAGTCTTAGCATTCAATTCCTACTTTTAAAATCTACACTTCTCAAATTAAGATTGTGAGAATAGAAACACATAACACAGGTCTTTTAAGAATCTGGTAGCAGTGCTAGTAATTGGCAGAAAGATCAGATGACAACCATTGCCAAAGGTAATGATTTCATGTGTTTATCAAGTCCATATACATTAGATTGTATGTCTGTGAACTGAGAAGAATGAGAAGACATTTAACATTAATAGATATTGGCATTTTGTTCAATCTCTGTAGTGTGCCTAAAATAACTGTTTCTTAAGGATTAGTGATTTAATGATCACTTTGTATTTTTGTTTGTAGTCAGGATTCAGTTCCAGTTATCTGATGTGCAGTCTTAAGCAACACAAAGTATTCAACTGTTATGTTAGGAAAAAAAAAAAGGGTTATATTATTTGTATACAGTAAGAGACTTTTCTCTTTACATTGCAGAACCAGAAGTTTGGTCTGTGATCTAGCTCTCAATTTTTAATTACACAGTAAAAAAAAAAAAAATCAGCTTATTTAGCTCAAAGGCAAGGTCAAGGTGACTTAATTAGTTTATAATTACTTTGAAAGTAGAAAGTATCTAGTCTTATAAAGCTTTTTTGTACTGGTTGGAAACATTTACAGGTCTAATGGCTGAAAGTTAAATTCCTGAAAGCTGAACTAGAAAGAAAATTAGAATTATTAACAGAACACAATTGACAAGGCTGCTGTAAAAGGTGTATAATTTGAACTCAATCACCAGTCTACCTCTTCCTAAAATAGAAGCTTCAACTTAAAAAGAGCTGTTGAGCAAGGTGGAGAAGTCACTGGGGTAAAATTTGATAGCCTGTATTTTTCAGATCAGATTAAGTAATTAAAAGTACCCTTTATGCCTTTAAAAGCTATTGAATACTCAAATCTTTCAATTTAAGCAAAGATAAAAATCGTGAAAGAGAACAATGAGACAAAGTTGCAAGGAGAAATCCAAAATAATACAGTATAGTTAGGCAATTTATATCTTTGTAGTTGTTATTCTTTAACGTAATGCAGAGGTATGAACATGAAAATAATAATGGAGAATGCGTTTGAATTATTTAGAAGTGGAAGGAAACGTAGGACCCTAGGTGGGAAGATACTCAGCTGGCAGAAATAAGCAGCTTAGATTTGGAACAAACTATAAGGGCAGTAACAGGATGGTCTGTAGAAAGCTGTGTGTTAGAAAGGGTGGTACAGTCAGGGCTTGTCTTAACAGACAACTCAATGGCTATATGATGTAAGACATATGGCTATGTTCATAAGAATATAGGCAGGCTCATCTGCAAGCAGGAATTCTTTTGCTGACCTCACTTAATTACTGACATCCATGCTTCCAACAGCTTGTCTTGCTCTAGCAATTTAACAGCAGGATAATTTTGCCTTGTGAAGCTTAACCCTGACCTTCTAAGAAGTGAAAGAAAAGTTTTCCTTGCTATTGTTTTATCAGAGCTCTAAAAGGCAGACCTAGTAATAGTTCTTACCTCAGAGACCCATCCTGGGGCCTAATAAGTTTTTGTAAAACACACAGAAAGAGGTAAATTCAAAATCCTATCTTTCAATTCACAGCTAGCTTGCGACTATGGATTTTGTTCTCACAATGTGACAGCACATAAAACAGTGTAGCAAAATGGAATTTTTCCTAGTACTCCTAGTTTAAACCAAAAAAGTGCCAAAGGGCAGCAAGGGAGATTTTAGTCTCACACAGTCTGTTTTTCAAGAGATGGAATCACAAATATCAAGCTTGAGTTGTCTTCTAACATGGTGCCTATTTGGAAGTAGTGAATGTATGTCACACTTAAAATCAATTTAGCAACGTAAAAAACATCAGCACTTATAAGACTGTTCAGATATGAACACAAATCTTATCTCCAGCTGTAGGGTTTTTATCTTTATTCCCTCCAAATATAGGAACATTCTAATGAATATTTAAAAAATTCTTATATCTACCATGACAGAATGCCGTGAAAACCTTTTGTGCTTTCCTATGCTCCTTTATATTCTAATTTAGATGAGGAAGAACTTTTATATAATAACGTCAGTCAAAACCACTATTTATATAATAATATAAATATACTATTTATATAATAGTACCGGTCAAAATGGGTCTGGTAAGAGTGGGATAAATCGTATGTATATGCACAGGGAAATTATGGCAGGAGGTTTAAGGGAGAGAAACCACAAATTCTCTTCAATATTTCTCATCTAGTCTTTCACAAGCCAAAGAAGATGACTTTGTTCACTTCTGTCCTCCAGGAATGCTGCTAGAGCTTGCTTCCAGAGCTGTTGTAGTCACATATAGGGAATGCCCCAACACTCTTATGGACCTGGCTCTGGGCACTGCCCTACACTCCTACCAGAGCAGCTTCCATGGACCTTCATGGGCAGTGCAGGAAAATCTTATTTCTGCATCCAAGCACATGTGAATTGTTTTAAATTATTCATTATAAATAAAATTATTCATGTAAATAATGATACTCACAGACATGTGTCGTCTTATAATCCAGTGCATCCTGCAGATCACAATCATGCCTGCTTTTTTGATTAGGAAGATAGTGGATGTAATTTGCTTCAGCAGCTTCACTCTGTTCCTTTTTGCTCTCATTACCAGCACAGTCCTTTGTTAATGTTCGCTTGTTCTGTAGTTACACAGGTAACTGCACTACACATTCTGGCTGATTGCAGCGTGGATCAAAAACACTCAGTGTAAACACTGAATTCCAGTTCATTCCAGACATCAAATTTTAATGAAGGCTACAAAATGCAACAAACACATATCTCATGTAAGAGGAGAAAGGTGCAATTGGTACTTCTGCCACCTTTTTTTTTTTCAAAACAGAGCTTGTTTTATAAAACTTGACTGTTTCAAGTCATTTGGGAACACTTATAAAGGAAAGTGTTATAAAACATGAGATATAATGACATTGGGAGGACAGCAGCATTATTTGTTTCTTGAATGCAGATTTTTTTGAGTGATTTCACAAATCACTGAGATTTTTATTATGTAGCTAACAATTGTTTCTAAATTCTCATTTGAATTGAAATTTGAGAAAACATGGAAAACAGTTATCTTCATGTTATTATGTCAACTTAAGTACTTCACTTTTCTGAAGCCTCAGAATATTACCAAGATCCTTGTGAGATTGTCTTTTTCCCCTGTAATTCGTAGTACATTAAACTTGAGAAAGATGACTGCTTAAGGGAATTAGCTGTTATAAATTACTGGTGTAAGGAATTAATACAGAGCTGGATTTTAATTTCCTGACTTCATAAATTGCCTTCTACAGGACTACTCATAATGAAAAATATTCAGTATCAGGAAGGCTATCACAATGAACTCCTAAGTGCTCTGCTTGTGCAGTATATTCTATATATGTACAGTGGGTGCATTGTGATTTTTGTGCTATGGACAAGAGATTAAAAATCCAGGTAATACAGTGTTCTCTGCAGAGTGGCACTATTTTTAGCTCTGAGCAAACAGAACGTGTTGTGCTACCCTGAAAAAACTACCTTTCTGTGTTAAATTGTAGTGTAAACTCAACAATTTCTGTAAGACAAGCTACTTAAAAATGCTGATTTTTTCTCACCAGGTGCTCACTATAGAACAGTAAGAGAAGTTGAACCAGCCTTTTGCTAGTTTGAAAAAGATTGTATTAGCTTTTTTGCTTTTCCAGTCAAACATTTTAACAAATGACCTGACTTTTTAAAAATAATCTAAAGTACATCCACACACTTTGGACACATATTAAAGTTTTGTAATAGGCTATGAATGTAATTTATTTTTGAATGAAATTTTGATGGAGTTGATTAATTCTTCAGACAACTAGAGTAATTTCTTCTTCAGTGTTCTACTCACAAGGGCAAAATAACCAATGGTTGGTATGCCTACATCCTGTGACTTTAATAATCTGTAAGGCATTGCAGATATTGCAGTTCAGCAAATTATCTGCTTTTATGATGTTGTCCTTCAATAGCTGAAGAAATATTCTGACTTCTGAATTACTGAGATTTTGAAAGATGACCAATAGTTTTTATTGCTTGTTCTTTCTGACGGGCACTGTCCTGTCAAACTCCTCTTGGTCTGAGCTGTTTCTTCACCCTTATTCTATGCATACAGCAAAATAAGGTGTAATGTTTTGTCAAAATCTTCAAAAACAATAGTAATATCAGATCATTTAAACCTGTACAGCTACATTAGTAATAGCACAGAGGATAAGCTCTGGCCAATGCATTGAAAGATAAGGGAATATTTAACTTATTTTGAGCATATATAGAGAAGCTCTTTGTGCTTAGAACGGATTTACAGGTCCAAAGTTGCTTAGCATGGACTACTCTTCTGTCTTTTAACACTGACCTTCCTGGATTTGAAATCATTACCTTCACTTGTTCCTTTACAGTATCTCCCACACCTGATCTCCCAGTCAACAAAGTTCTTACCTGTATGACTAGCAAAATGCATTTGAAGTTTCAGTGATTGGAACGACATGTCAATTGACTTAGCTGTGTATCAGGTGAAATAAATGCAGAAAGCCAGCAGTGGAAATGTTTAGTAGATTATTTGACCTGTATTTAAAGGTAGACACATACTTAAACTTTTGTTGAATTGAACCTGATGGTTATATCAGCCTTAAGGGAAATTAAAGGGAGATTGTTCCATGTGAAATAGCTTGATTTTCTGTAGTGTGGCAGTTTCGATTCAACAGTCTGGGAATAAAATGAAAAGTCCGCAATTCAAAAGCTGTGCAAGTTAAAAGAAGTTTGATATTGTTCCTATTTTGCAAAAGAGTATCTGTAAAAGTGATATTTTGAAAATTAAGTATCCATTGTTCCCCTGGATAGATGCTCAGGAAACTTCCTTTTCCAGCATTTTAGACATTCTTCTGTATTCCTACTTCTATCATTGGCTTTGGCTTTTCAGCAGATGCTCCATCTTGCCCTGTGTATTGGTCCTGACTGGAAGACCATTGCATATTGAGAAGTTAGTGATCCACAGAAAAGTTACCCTGGGAATGTCCAGGCCTGTGCTGTGCTGCACATCCAGCACGTCCGTCAGGACTGTGGTGCGGCACAAATCCCCTGGCGGCAGCAGGACCTCAGCCAGCTCGCACCGGGTGCTGGTGACACTGCCTGCATGGCCTTGCCTTTATCTGAAAGTGCAGCAAGGAGTTCTCATGTGAACATCACTTCTGTTTGATTGTAGAGATGATAGATTGAGTCATTTCCTTGTAAGAAAATCCAACAATAGCACAAATGACCAGAAGAAGAGAATCTCTTCTATGGACAGGGTCTGCATTGCAAGCTGCACATGGGTTTCAAGCAGCTAAGGGGGTGTAAGATTATCTGTGCTATTCTCTTATGATTGTAGCTCTGACAAATGGCATTTAAAATGATATCTTACAGAATCTGAGTGCGTTGTTTATGGGTACAGTCGTGGACCAGCACCTGTTGCAGAATACCCTGTAAGACAATAATTCTATTTGCTCTTTTTCCCAAATTACCTTGGAGGATTAAACAAGAAACAATTATTTTAAAGATAAACATAGTTAGAGTCTACCAACTTTCAAGAAATCACTTAAGGGGAAAGTTAGGAGAGAGATTAAAAATCTTATCAAAAAAGTGCTTACTTCTAAAAAGTAGTAAGACAGTAAGGAAAAAAGAGATCCCAGACGACTCCTATAGAAATACTAATTGATTCAAGCCTCAAGACACATGAGTTACTCAAATGTGTAAGGTGTATCTCCACAAATGCAAGGAGAAAGCTATGTGATAAGACCTGGCTGTATTTCATGTCTTCCTGCGTAAGTACTGTGAAATACCAAGGAATCTCCAGGGTTTGGGCTGTTCTTGTAAGAAGCTAACTCAGCCAGCAGAGATTCTTACAGCCTACTGTAACTTTTCTAGTCAAGGAAACTGTGACAAATGCCACAGGAAGGGACAGCCTGGGCTTCCACACTTGTACCAGTTACATGAAGGACTAGAAATCAGTTCCTTCTCCAGCTGGCAATAAAGTAATGACATGCCTATTCCCCATGGGGTTCTGCTGTGAACTTGTAATACTGTGCTGAGGCCAATACTTGTCCTCCCCTGCCCCCAGGTAATTCTTAAAGGTTGTCTTTTCTTATTAACAGACTGTCTAGGGGTTTTTGTTCACTTGTTCACTTAGTACATTTGAGGGAAAAAATAAGTAGAGAACATCTTTAAATCAAATGTGGTTATTGTGCATAGCTGGCAACCTTTTAATAACATGCTAAGTGGATTTTCCATCCATATTTACACTCTTCTAGTGTCAAAAAAGGACAAAGCAGGCACAGCTGATGTTATTTTTAGATCTGGAGCGGCCTTACAGAGTATACTATAGAGCCGAGACTACCACAAACTGCAGAATAATTACAGTCAAGCTCATGAAATTTTAACACAGAAGTGGCTGCATTATTTAGAACATTAATGTGGTTTCAGGAAAAAAGTAATTACTGGTTATCTATTGCCAGAGACATCATTTGCTGTCTAACTCCAGGGGTGCTGTTTGTGTAGGAATTAATGCAAATAGTTTCAAATATTTTAAGCAAGTCTACAGTAAATATTTTTTTTGTGTGGTTCAACTGCCTTTGGTTGAAGAAACTGGACTGACGCCAAACAGAATACATGTAATTTCTCCCTAATTATGGTGAATCATATTTCTTTCAGTTTTCTAGAGTGATTTACATTGCAGTATTTTCCCCATTATAAGAAATTCCTCCACAACTCTGTTAACTTGCCAAGCTGAGGAAAATCTTGGGCTGTTCAATACATGAGGCTGTATTAGCAAAAAGAAATAATTATTAATTGATAACTACTCCTACTTGCAAGTTTTGGCCACTTGAAGGATGAAGAAAATGTGCCCTTCCTCATATTTTTATGTGTTACCACAACATCCAAAGCACAGGAAGAGATTTAAAAGTTTGGAAGATACAAAGTTAATCCATGTGCTCCGTACTGCGGTGCGGGGTGAGAAAGGGAGAAAGAGACGATGCAGGGTTCTCTCTTTAACTCAAGAAGAAACATTCAACAACAAATGGTGTAATAAACCAACTGTTTTAATAAGAATGCAAATACAGATAGCGAGTAAATCTTACCTTGCTGGGAAACCTGTGTTCATGTAGCATCAGATGGATCCTGGATGGCTTTCCTGCAACAGGCTGTACAGAACCTCTCCACGAAGAGAGGCTCCTCCTTTTTGGTCATTTAAGCTGTTATACCATTTCCACGCAAGAAACCAATTCTATTCATAAAGGATATTTGCATGAGGACCTCTTACTGCACTTCTAAGTAAAAACAAGGCCATTTAAAAATAAAAACAAGGCCATGCATGCTCATGTCCCCTGCTTATGTTCAAATTATATCAGGAAGTTAACAGTTAAACTGGTAAAAATATGAAGTCACTGCTTTACTTATGTCTTTGCTTGAACTGGCAGCTAAGACCACAAAGGAACCCCACCAGGTATGTGGCAGTGAGCACGCTTCCCAGGGAACTACCAAGGGCACCCAGGGAACAGCCACTGGACCAGGCTTTTGCAGTATGAAACTCGAAGCCATTGCATCACTGCTAGCTTCAGCTTGAACATCACAAAATGAACTTCTGTATTTTTAGTAAATATGTGTCTAGATGTGTGCCCTACCCAGCTAGAAGTACTGTACTGCAATTTCTGTTCCATATTCTAGAAAGCAGATTGTGATCTAGACGTTTCTTATCTTTCTTTTCTTACATTTTTTTTCTTCATTAACAGTATCTATAATCTAATTAAAATAATGTAGAATTATGATGTCACAAAAATAAACAAAACCCACACAATGCTGGTGAGAGCTGGCTGAAAACGTTACATTGGAAAGGTTTTCATTAGAAATTGCTGATTTATTAAACAGTAACATCTTAAGGGAACATGTCAGTTCAGATAAAGTCAGAAGTATATTAAGCTGATTGTCTGTTGGTAACTTGTTTTGATTTCTGGTTAGTTCTAATGTCAATAACAACCTTTCATAAATTATGCATTATTTTATTTTTATAGTGGCCTGAGCTCATTTCACTATTGCAGGTGGCTTTTCTTAACATCAGACAGCATATACTAAATGTGGGTAGTGAAACTGTTTAGAGGATTTCTATTTTCCCACTGATTATTCCAGAAGTGTCCTACCATTTTTTTTTTTAATTTCCCATTGAAAGGAATACTTCTTTTCTTAATACTATTTCAACTGTTATTGGTCCCCATTAAATAGATCTATAAACTCACATTAATGAAACTGTGAAAAAGCTCTGCTCTTCAGTAAAGATAACTTTTTAATAGGTTTTGATTTTTTGGCATCAATTTTTCTTTAAATTTGACAGCAAAAATTTTTGACTGAAAGTTACCTCCCACTCTGGTTTCTGATGCTAAGTTTTAGAGATCTAAACAAGAACCGTAATGTTCTTGAGCCAAAACATTAGTTAACATTGAAAATTCTCTATGCAGCCAGAATCCAGTGTTTGTCCTCTCTTGTTTTTTAAAAAGTTTACTGCTGGCAGGTAAAACATACATTACAGATGGTATGAAGTTGTAGAGAATATAAACAAGAAAAGAGAAAAAGTGGAGCAGAAAGACAAGAGGTTTGAAATGTGTTATTCAGCTTGGTTTAATGTATGCCCTGTAAAGCAATCTGTGTTATGTAAAGCTGCTATACAATTTAGCAGTTAATAGTTCTATACAGTTCTGCAGTGTTTAAACGTACAGTTACTTACTAAATGGAGGTAGAAATAGTGAGACCAAAGTTCATCACTGACTATTAAAGAGATTACAGCATTAAATTGTTGCATAAGTAATAGACTCATAAAATTTTAAACTGGCCTATAATGATTTAGACCAGCTACATATTCAAAGCAGAACTGATTAAGCTCCTGCCAAGCGTTACTTGCATCACCCATTTCATTGTGCTGACACACCAGTTTTTACATCTGCATGGGGAAAGATCAGGGAACTTTTCTGTTTGGAAAAAAAAACTGGTAAGGAAAAAAATAATAGAAAATTTTCCTTTTGTTTACCCTGAGGAGTTACAAATGGTTCCAGGAAAACAGAGGAAATCAGGATTTATTAAACCAGCTTTTCTGTAAAAATGCCCCCACACTTCTGCAACCTTATAGCAGAAATATTCTGTCATAGGATTTGACTGCAACACAACTCTTCACTTCTGACCTTGTATTGTTAACTCATATTATTATTACCTGTCTTGTGAGTCTTAAAACACCCCTGTATTCATTTAACAGACTCTCAAATTTCCTTTATTTAAAAAAAATATTTTCTCAGTTCTCATGGCTTTAGAAAAGTTAAGCTTAACTGAACAATATGGGATCCTATGAGAAACACTGAAAAACAGAAGACCAAAAACTCCTTGAAAATTGACTTGGTATTTCTGGACATTTAGAGCTGGCAATACTGCTGATGCTCATGTGTGGGTGAACAGCTAGGTCAGAGCTATTTTATGGACTGGCTACTATGACAGCTTTATACCACCTGGAGAGTTTCTTTCTGCCAACTGCTCATTGACGACACAACTTGACAGTAACAAAGGACTAAAGTCTCATTCCTCATTGTTGGCCATTTTAACCAGAAAATTGCCACATCATCTTCACTGAATTGAAAAATCCTCTGTGACATACCCTAAAAAAAGATTTATTTATTTATTTTTTTAAAAAGCAGAATGCTAATGAAATGCAAGGACATCTGTAATCTATCAAGCTTTTTTTTGTCTTTATGTTGCATGAAGAAAGCAATAGGTAACACAATTATTTTGGAACTTGAGCCTTCTGTGAACTCTAAAGAAGAAATGACTACATTGATGCTAATTCCGATAACCAGGCTTAAAGACTTCATGTCAGTTACTAATGAATTTATCAAAGTGAAACTTCTGACAATCCTTGAAGTTTAATTGTGTTACTGACTGCGTATGAACAACAGTATTATGAAGATTTTGGTTGAAATCTGTAGTAAAATGTACTATCAGTCTTCATCCTTGTGTTTTATATTTCAGTTTTGTCCTAAATAAGTTTTGAAAACTGTAAAAGGTGAAATCTGGTATCTGCTTTAAAGGTGAGTCAATGAGATTTTTGGAACCCAGATAACTGGTGCTCTAACAGACCAGAGGTGGAGCAGAATCTTAGAAACATATTTCCTGAAGGCATTGGAAATCAGGTGATATCACAACACTCTTGAACAAAGAAGGCTGGTAGGGCAGACAAATGAATCTTGACATAGGAAAGAATGAAAAAGGAAAGGGTTTTGAAGAAGAAAAAGAAAAATCTTTTGATATCTTAGATGAGATTGAGGGTCAAGGGCTGTAGAAAAGATCCTCTCTGTACTTTGTGTGACATGGTCTTATGTTGAGCTGATGATCA
This sequence comes from Falco biarmicus, assembly GCF_023638135.1. Classification (NCBI taxonomy): domain Eukaryota; kingdom Metazoa; phylum Chordata; class Aves; order Falconiformes; family Falconidae; genus Falco; species Falco biarmicus. Next base: position 15,979,514 of record NC_079294.1, on the reverse strand, counting down.
GGTGTTTTGCAGTCATAAAAGACTGACAGTCTCTTAGAAAACACTCAAGAATTTGTACATATATTATTGTTGGCTTCACCTACATCTGTATCGTGTACTTGTAAGAAAGAACACTCCAACCATACTTTCATATTACGATTTTGGCCTCCACTTGTAGAACTTTAAAATATTGGCTATCTAGACTAGCACTCAATTAAGTAAACACGTGCAGACTTGAGAATGGCTAGGTGAGTCTGATGTGCAAACCAAAGGCCCTATACCTGCTTGACACGGATAGCTCACAGCCAACAGTGTTAGAAAGGATCTTCTGGCATCATAGGCCAAGAAAGTCAGAGCACAGCGGAGGCTGGGCTTTGTGAAAGGCAGGAAAGCTGAGAGCAGATGAAGTCCATTGGATGGAACTGAAATACTACAATGATTGACTACCTAAAAATGAGTCTTTGGGAGCGCTTTGACAAAGTTCTAGACAACTTTTCACCGAATAGCTTATTTTTATCCCTGTCATTTTATCTTTGTGAAAGAATTGCATTTTTTTTCTACACTTCTGCTTAGTAATACTAACATTTTATCTTCTTCTGTAAAGTTCTGGAACTATAGACTAAAAATTGTTTGTATGGGGTAAAACATACTCTGTATTTAAATCAAAAGCAAGTTTACATGTGTTTTGACTTTTAATGAAAAATATGTTCCAGAAAATTAAAAACTGTGTATGAAATTGTTGTATGATGTGGTAGACACTTTCAATAATTTCTGTAAGTACTATTTTCCTACAGCTCCAAGCTGTAATATTCTCCTCTGTCAAAGAAAATAACCATTTGTCAGGTAGAAAATAATATTTTATGTCAAATTCACGTTTACAGAATTAAAAAAAGTTTTATTCATCCAAGTTGCTATATAAAGGATTATTTCTGATCACATCTCATGACCTTCTGGGACCTTTGGAAGACTTTCTTTCCTAGGCAATTGAAAATGAGATTTGCTGTAAAAGGATTGGCAAAATGAAGAAGCAGGAAGGGATTCTGTGACATGTTATCTCAAATGAGTGCTTTCAGGAGGTAGTGAGTAATGCACAAGACACCTACCCATATGCTGTGTGCACATTTCTAAATAAAATACTGGAGGTTACATTGTTTTTCTGCAGATTAAATCTATTTTTCACTTACGGCATGCTGCTCCATAAATGATTTTGCCCGGTAGCATTGCTGGTTAATCTATTATTGTCACCCTTGACTCCATTGGAAAGATTTTTGTTTATCAACACCATTTGCTGTTCAAGTGATAGGAAAACATCTGACAAAATGTGTCTTATTGAAGGTTTATGAATAAAAGAGTACTGAATGACTGAGATCTATTAAGCACATTATAGAAAACTGTAGCAGACTATAAAACATCTAAGTATAAAAGTAGAAAGTTTTACAAATATTAAAAGCCATGGGTATTGACTGATAATATACTAATAATTCCAAGTATGTTACACAGACTGGCTCATTCAGTGGCATTTGCAGTGTCTTTAGATGACACCGCACTCTGCTAAGTTAGTGTACATTTCAACCTTCTTCAAGAAACGTGTATACATATATAGAACACTGTTTGGTTCTTTAACTCTACAGTGTACATCTATCACAAGGAATTAGTTTAGAATATACATCAGGCTTCAGCTTGTTTTAAACCTTAGCAATAGTCTGAAAAAGACTCGGACACCCCTGGCTATGCTGCTTTGGCTGGCAGCTGGAACAAAAGTCTAATTAAATAAATTTCAGCTGTAGACTAGGAGAGTAAATACATCTGAATACAGTTTTCATTACTGTATTTAGAAATGCAATTTGAGCACTAATAATGGTTGACATGGTTATGACACAGATTTCCATTAATGATAATTTTAGGGCATTGTTTTTGTTGAATTAATATTAATAAACCATTACTTATGCTTGCAGAGAACATTAAGTATCAAATAGTTGCTTTTGGTATTATTATTGTTCTGCTGCAATGATTTACAATTAAAAATCAAATGTCCCACCTGCCCTCCCCCTATGTATGGTTCCCAGTATCTATACTTATCTAAATAAAAGAGAGTTAACCTTAGCAATGATGCTTAAATAAAGCTGTGGTTTCCAGACTCACTATGGTGGCGTGTCTTGTTGTTATACATTATATTATATATATGTGGAGTTATACAGGGAAAAAGCTGTGAATCAGGAAGCTCATTGTAGAATGGTTACATGAGTGTCTTCTTCCATGACAAAAAGAAGAGAGAAACATGATCGGTCAAATTTGTACCTTTTCTCTGACTGTTCTTAGGCTTGCTCTGAATTCCACAAAGTTGGTTATTAGTTATTATGTGGTTGACTTTGTAGAATTATTTAAATATATGCTAGCCACAAATTGAGTAATAAGCTCTCTACAGTTATGAAGATATGCAATAAACTTTTATATAACATATTAGTGCTCTAAATCTTGTGTGTGAAGACAGACACTTTGGTAGGTTACTGGTGTTTGGAGAAGCACTGCATGTTTTGACTTTGAAACTTGTCTATAAAAAATATACAATCTACTTCATCCCTTTCCTAGTAGATCAAAAACTGTAACACCATGATATAGTCCAAATCTTTTCCTCACTACATTTCACTTAAAATGACAACATGGTTAGACCTCAGATATTTAGGAAGTTTAAAAATCTAGTAATTCTGTAGAACATAGAATAGATTCAGGCAGCACCCTCCTTCCTCTTGAAGAAATTCCAAAAGACCCTGAGAAAGTTACAGGTACTTCACTTATGGAAAAGAATAAGAAAAATAATTTGATTATAGAGATCCAAGAATGTAATACCAAAGAGAACAGTATAAAACAAGGCTGTGGTATGGAAAATCAGGTTGTGGTATAAACATGAGAAAAAAAATATTCTGGCACCTATCTTGGAAAAAAGTATTTAATAATTTTTTAAAAATGCATCTAAGTACCTAGATAGATTGGAAAAAAATATTTAACTTTAAATATTGACTTTCCTGGACATTCTAAATAAAGCAAAAGAGCTTTGATGAGTCCTGTTAGAAAAGGCTTAGATTTAAATTTAATTGAAAAATAGCAGTGTTTCAGCTTGTACAAGCTTCATAGAATTAATATTTCAATTAATGCTTTGTTTATAAGCACAAATGCCCCACAGAAAAAAAATCCCAAACTTTTCTGATGAAACAGGTAAAAACCTGAGGAACTACAGTCTAGAATTCAAATTCTTTCACAGAACACTGAAGGAGAACATCTCACTCCATCTTTAGGAGGAATAACAGTTTCTTTAGTAAGATTAAACAGGTGATGCAAGTACTTGAGGATTTCAGGATTCAGAAATAATTTTTTAGCTTGAGGAGAAAATCTGACCTCATTCTTTTCCCATGATATTTTAATTGGGACTTTTCAGAGGACTGGGGCTCTAAGGGGGAAAATTTAACATACGTAGAGTATAGAAAGTTCTTCCAAATTTTGGCTGCTGTTATTGTATCATAATGCTATACTTCAAAATTCCTGATTGTTACAAAAAGTCGAGGAGGAGAATTTCAGTCTGATGTAGTAATATAAAAGTGTTCTTTTGCTATGAATGTAATTAATAGATTGCTTTGTCACAAATAGTAAAGGCAATTATCTCAAACAAGTAACAGAAAGAAATGAACGTAAACTTTTGCATTTCTTTCATGTAAAGCATGTTGAATTAAATTATGCTGATGAAAGACTGAAAAAAAAAACCAAAGAAGATTTAAAAGGACAGAAATAAATTGATGAAATGCTTCTAGGCATGGTTTCTACCAAAATCTGTATTGATCATTGTTGATGTCTGTGAGATTTTACTCTGATGGGATCTAAAGGACATTACCTGACTTGGGAGTAGAATGCCAGGTTACCTCATCATGCTTTAGTTAGTCTAGCTTGACACACTTAAAAGCTATAAAAAAATGACAATGTAACAGTATATTTCCATTGTTTGGACTAGATATTGCAGCTAACAAACTTATGTATTTTCCCCAGAAATGTGTCCTATTCATATAATGAAAGTGCTAAAATGAAGGTATTTTGTTTCTTTGTATATTTTGGGTTTGATTTTTTTTTTTTTTGTTTTGCTTCATATCAGTTTACTAAGTGAAAAAAAAAAAAGAAAAAGAGTATTGGAAGAGAGATTGTGTTTCTTTTCAACCAAGCTTTTAATTCTCAATATCAAGTATTTCACTAAAATGGTTCTGAAATCAATGTTATCTCTAAATAAGCCCGATCTGGAGTTTTGTGTTTTTGAAGAGTCATTTTGTAAAATACACACATTCCTTTCCACTGGAGGAAATACATATTCTTAATAGTCAGCATATATTTTCTCAGTAGTCTTAATACTTAGTATTCAGTCTCTTTTCTGCTGAAATGAGATTCTATGTATTTTTGCATTCAGTGTTTATTGGATTTGACCAGTTTATCACTGTCTTCTCATTTTAGTGCAAACAGCTTTCAGCTGCATACTGGCCATGCAGAGATTATCAGTCTATTGAGTAGCAAGCATTAGGAGCAACCATTAAAGTAATTTAAGAAGTGGAAAAGTCTGCAGAATTTTCATCGATCCATTATTATTTCTGGCAAAACTTATTTTAAAAAAGATGTAATCTTTGTAATAAGTCTACTGCAAAGGATATCTAGAAACCCCTCTAGGAAACTTTTGCTCCAGAGAAAAGAAAACCTCTACTTGAAAATTATATTCTTTGAATAGGTGTTTTGTTATTTTACATTACTATTTTCCTGGTTTTTTTATGACATCTTAGTTGCAAATGCCTATAGTAAATATCATGTCACATTATACCTTATGATAGATCATGTGATAACAACATAAAAGAACTTAAATATTGCAGTTTCTTTTGTGTCCACTTATTTCAAAAGATGAAGGGCAGATGTCACAGAACAGGTCAAAATATTTTTTCAGAAGTTATCATGTTGGACACAAATTTGGAAGCAAGCTATTTCAGAATATGAATGTTTCCCACAAATGGAAACTCAGTCTCACTTAAGTTTAATTACAAGTGTAATGGTGGATTCAATGATTTTTTTTTTTTCTTTTACAGGGGATAAAATCAGATAATATATAATTAATAATGGAGCATTCATCTCCTACACTGCATAAAACATTGTAGTTGTACACACCTAATAAGGAGGAGAAAGTTATTTTCAGCTTACACAGGGGCAAAGATGATGCAGAAATACAGGGGGAACTTCTGAGGATAATGGAAATGTAAAATCCAGAGCTGAGCCTAAGGGACTGCTGAGGTTGGACCCTTGATGTATACTGCTATCTTCACACCTGTACATTCATTGCTCTTTTTCCAAAATCACACATCCAACAGAAACTGTACTTTAAACATGATTTCTATTTTTCTGTATTATTTGTTGATTCTGCCTGGTTTCACATTTTCAGCAGTATATCTGCTACTTTCATCCTGCTACCAATAGCCTTGCATGAGCATACAAACCTTTCAGCTATTTCCCTGGGCCTCACCTGACATTCTAACCTGACCCACTCGGTCAGTTTTCTACCTTATTGCTTCTCTCAACAACCCTACTTATTATGTTGTCTTTATACCTATTTGCTCCTCACTAGATCTGCGTGTTTTAATTTTCTTAAAACCAGTGTGGAAATTATAGAAATATCTCTTCCTCCCCTTTTCCAGATTTATTGCTATCAGTTGTGTCAACTTCTATTCAAAGTATGAACCCAGGTGGTAAATTTCCAATTAATCCTGGTGACAATATCCATAATGATGAGGTCCTTTTTCTTGTTCATTTCCCAAATCACTCCATAAAGCTTTCTCAAAGCATTAACCTTTGATCTTATTCTTCATGCTAATCTTCAAAATCATTAAATGTTTTTTAATTATTTTTTTTTTCTTTAGGGAAAGAAGGCATCAAATGAAAATCATTCTTCTCCATGGGACATTTTATCCACCTTGTCGAGTTACCTCATCTGGTCAAGTAGGAGCCCAGTAGTGCTTTGCACAAATAAGGGAAAATCAGTAGATAATTTTCCAGGTCCCGCTATGCTTTTTAAGAGGCTCATGGCTGTACCTGCAACTATTCCTGTGGTCACCCACCATGTGCTTCCTTTCACAGGCTTCAAATGCAAATAATTTTTATTAAGTGCCCACTAGTGTACTTTGGGATCTCTCCTTTTTGTTCTTCCTCATAAGAACAGTAACAGTGCCTATGTAGTTATTGAAACATATCATATTAATTATGCCCTTGGAGGCTATTATATGTGTTCACTGATACAGGAAACAAAACTTCACTCAGTTTCTTTGCTTTCTGTGGTTTAAAACAACCTATTGGTTTGGTGGTACAAGTTTGCTTAGGAAATGAATAAATTCACCTAATGCAAAAGAAATAGTGGCTTACTTCATCAAAGATCTTAAAGCAGAGTGGAAAGTCCGTTCTTCTGATGCAAAAGCTTTGATAATTCCACCTCAATATATGCTTTTCAGCTTCTGAATATTGGGACTGTAATAATCAGCACATAGGATGAAAAGAATAACTGAGCAGAGTTTTTCAGAAGAGAAGAGAAACCGTGTAATAAAAAAGGCACTATTAAATAATGGCATTCTGAAGAGGATAATTATGACATGAGAAAAGAGAGGTCATATTATTTTAATAATATACTGAAAATAGAAATATATCATTACTAATAGTATTTCAGCCAAAAGCCATCTTAAGGAGCAATATTTCATTGTTTTGCTGTACCATTAGTTGTATGTAAGAATATGCCCTTGAAATACAACCTGTAAAAAGGACTGCATGCTTCTTAACATACCAATGTTGTCATTGTGTTCAGGCACAGAACAAATGCAAAACATATTCATCAAAACCAGCAGGTAACTGACACAGGGTGAATACTTGGAAGCTATATGAGTTGTACCACATGGCACAAAGGATCCAAAATCCTCTCCAAATACTGCAGGATCAACCATTATCATTTTATATCCCTGTTTATTATGGACTTCATTCAAAGTATGGCAATATTTGTCTGGGTGTTTACCCTAAATTCATTTATTATCATCATAATTCCTAAATCAGGTGGTGGTTGTAATGGACCCTGATGAAAACAAAGAAAAAACCCCACCCAAAACCCAGTCATAAAGGACTAGCAGAAAAGAAAGAAGTTGTTGCTAAAAAAACTTGTCTTGAAGGATCTGTCCATTGGGAACCAAAACTTGCTCTATGAGAATGGGAACCAGCCAGAGTTTTATTCTTCCTAGTGAAGGTGCATTAAGTAGAAGAGTATGACAACAGCTGTAGCTTGATTAGGAGTCACATTGTTTTCACATGATAGGGTGAAAACAAGGAATAAATTGCTACTTAAGAGCACTTTATTGTTGTGGGGCATAGCTCTGAGATCTTGGAAAGAGCAGGGATGTACACATTCACCATCATGGCTGTGTTCAGGTTCAGTGTCTGCGGTCTTCATACTAGCTATGTTCTATAGGATATAACCCTTTATTCTGGATATGATGACAAGTAAGTGCCTAAATTAATAGGAGAAAGTGGGTACATCTGCACTGCAGCTTAAGGGCTTCACTAAGGCAGTCATCAGGATCACATGCCCTATAGATGATAAATCTATAAGAATAGTCCCAGGCATGGATGGAGGCTACTTTTTTTGGAGTAAATGGGGCTCCGTATACATGAAAGACTAATACTCAAAAAGGTAGAAAGTAGGTAGTTTTCAAAGTATACTCTACGTATAGCACCTTCCTTCTGCTAATCAGCTGTTGTGTAGGTACACTTTGGAGTGCCTATATCCAAGATATTGGCATAATTTTTCCTCAGCAATTCAAGTTGTCTTAGTAATAAATAAGTTGCTAGTGATACCACCATCACTGCCCCCCCCCCCCCCCCCCCCAACTGGTATGATGTATTTTAGCACTGCAGTCACCATTATATTAAATAATTTATGATTTGTTTTCAGAATTGTTAGTGTCTGTAAACCAGTGAGGGTAATTAATCACTGGCACAGACACGTTTTTCATTACTTGCTGGCTTTAATTAAAACTAGATTTCCTTCTAGAAATAAGGAAGTAAATTTTCTACGTGCAGTGCTTAGACTCCTGACTCCTACTTTTGAAACTCTTGTGCACTCTAGTGGAGGGAATATCGAATGCTTTGGCAGCACCGCAGACAGCCTGATTGACTGGTGCCAATCAGAGAAAAGTGTCAGACTGCTTCCAGTGATGGCTGCTACTGTCAACTGAACAGTGAAACAGACTGTAACACCAACGTACAACTTAATGCCAGCTATGTGCTTGACTCCTGGACTGTACTTCTTTGATTTTACATCTTATATTGTGAAATTAGACTTGATATTATGAACATCAACTGGCACGCTCTGAAGACACTTAAACAGTTCAATTTAGAAATGTGAACTGCCTCATTTATTTCAATCAGGGACTTGGTAACTTGTTTACTAGCCAAGTTTTTCTGTACAGCTGTTATAAGCATCAATTAAGAACAAGCAAATTTTATTTCTCTCAGCTGCAAGACTCCAAGCGCATAACCTTTGCCAAGGCTCCGAAGCCCCCTTTTTATGATTGATACAAGGAAGTTTCTGGCGTGTTTCAGTGGTCAATACAGGACAGATATGACTACATTTCTTCAACCTTTAAGTCTGGAGAGCAGAAATAAGTTCTTGACAAACTGTGTGTTAACTAAGACAAGATATTTATTCCCAGTAGTTTCCATGTATAATCACAGAATGGCTGAGAGTGAAAGGAGCACCTGGAGATCCTGTAGTCCAACCCAGTCAGCTCAACTAGTGTCAGCTACGCCCAGGATTGTATCCAGCTGAGTATTGAACAAGTATTGAAGAAGGATGGAGAGTCCACAGCCTCTCTGGGTAACCTGTTCCAGTGTTTGGCAACCCTTACAGTATTTTTTCTTATTTTTAAATGGAATTTCCTGTGTTTCAGTTTGTACCCATTACCTCTTGTCCTTTCACTGTGTACCACCGATAAGAATCTGGCTGCATCATTTTTTTCTCCGTCCCTTCAGGTACTTACACACATTGATAAGTGCCTCTCCCTTCCCTGAGGTGTCTTCTCACAAAGTTAAAAAAATCTCAGTTCTTTCAGCCTCTCCTTATACGACAGCTGCTCCAGTCCCCTCATCACCTTAGTGCCCCTATGTGTATGTGCTTTCTGCTGCAATGCCTCTGCCTTTATCCCCCACAGCTGCTGTGAATTTTTTACCAGAATTTTTGAAGAGAAAGGTGGTACTCTCAGCCAATAAATCATTTGTGTTGCCAAAAATGTTTCAAGGCATTAGTTGCGCACAATCTGTATGTCTATTAATTTTGGGCTTTTTTCACAAAGGATTGACCCTTAAGTAAAAAGCCTCTATGAATTATTTATTTCTGTACTGTCAGAGGAAGTTGAGATGGAATATTGACATGTTTTAAATGATGGAGAAATTAATTTTAGAATTAATGTAATTTCGGTTGCAGGACTTGAAAAATGCACTAGAAGTTCTTGTGTATACCTTGTGAGATTTAATTACACCAAAAAACCCTCCTAATTTGAAAGGAGATTTTAAAAATCATTAGCCTTCAGAAGCATGGATGTCTCTTTCCTATGTTTACTCACATGCAGAATCACAATCATCACTTATGCTCAAGTGCACCGCGCAAGAAAGGAATTTCTGATTCAAAATTACATAGATAATTAGAACTGTGTCTTTGCAGCTTCCAAGGACTTATTTTGCTTTTCAGCTGAAACTTATATTATCATTTTGTCTGTTTGTTTAAGTAAAGGTGGTAGCCTTGTTTTAAAAATATTTGGAATTTTTTTTAACATCTCAAAAGAAAATGAATCCCAAAGCATTCGGCATCAAACCATTTCTTCCTCCTCATTCATATTTTCAATAGCTTTTATAGACAGTGTTGCATCAGGAAATTCTACTTTTGTAAGAACTATCATTGTACATTTTGAAAGATACTTGCCAATCAAGTTGCTGTTACCCAAAGACCTGAGATTACCTGACAGGTTTTTCCCCTGTTTCATAAAGCTCTTGTTAATTTTTTTTTTCTAAAAACAAAAATATAACCCCACCAAAATGTTTTGAAAGCAAATTATTACCAGCCTATGGTTTTCAAGTTCAAATGATTTACTTAAAAAAACTTAAGCTTATATATTTAATTTAGAATAAAGATAATAATGTATAATACAATTCTGAACACTCTTATAATAAGTCATTCCATTAGACTGGCTTTCCTTTTGAAATATTTTGCTTCTACATTGGGTTGAAATGTTTGAATCTCACACTTTTATTTTTCTGTAATCAATATGTACATTCTTTAGCTGTTTTTCCTAAATTCTATATGTAATCTTCATGTTGATGAACTCTTTTTTTCTTAATGACTATCAAGAAGGTTTTTATATTGAACTTCCTTGGAGGCAAGGCATGGGTATTTGTCTTGTTGGTAGAGAAGGGGACCTGTTATAAAATTATAGTATTGAATATAGCTACTTATTTGAAAGGGTAAGAGCTAACCATATTTATTCTGAAAAGGGGGATGGATGGAAACAGCTCAGGTGCTCATAGTCTAATGACCATAAACATCTAATCACTATAAACAGTGTTATGTTTTATGTTATGTTTAACCAATAAAGTCTGCAGGTGGTAGTGAATAAAATGGCATATGGAAACGACAGTGCCAGGTCTAGAATCAGAGAGCTGAATCTTCTAAGGAGTGATCCCCCTGCCCTATTTCTTGCTCTGAAAGGTCAAGTATACCGAGGGGTCACCACATCCTATGGACACAGAGAAAGAAGTAGTGAAGGGATAGTGTTCAAAGGAAGATAAACATGAAGGATTCCAGAGCCAAAGGAGATCCTCTTTAGCTACTGAGTTCCTGTATCTACGTGCATCTTGGTGCACCTCTTGATGAAAATAGTGAGAGCCTTTGAGACACATCAAATAGATCTACTGTGAGATGCAAGGCCGTTTGACCTCCTGCAAGCACTGTTGCAACACTGCACAAAGGTCATGGTGTAAGAATTGAAACGAACCCCCTGTTCACCTTCCTGTGCTCACCTCATGGTCTCTCTTCTTCATAACCTACTGCAAGTGACCCTTCAACCAATAGACCTCAACAGGCTTTCATTGCAATCAATAATACGCCATTGTTGGCCAGGCTCTAAAATGGCATCCTGCTCTGTGGTGGGACAGGAAGGCTTTATCCGTACAGGATAATTACCAGAGAACGGTGTCTTTGAGGAACATGACAGTATAGTTACAGTATTCAATTTCCTTCTCTCATGTATTTAGTTCAGACTGAAAACCTTTTGGAACAAGGAGGATGAAAAACTTGTCTCCTGCCTATTCATTTACAGGAGCTTATTCCATTCCCTTTCATCCCATTTTAGCTTCTTAGCTATAAGCCCCATCCTGGGTAAAGAGAGAGGAGCTGTCAGTAATAATGCAGCTTTAAAAAGGGGAAGAACTAAGAACTGCAGCAGAAACTCCAACAATAGCAGATGATGTGCTGGCTATGTATCCTCTATCTGGATTCAGTTTAGAAAGGAAAAAGCCATGGAACCTAATAATCTTTTAATGTTCAATGATTTTTTTTTTCTTTTGTTTCTGTTAAGGCTCATGAAATTGGCCCCTCAGTCTCTGGGAATATTATACAGCCTAAGAGAGAAATTAAAACAGGTCCTGATCTGGCTTTAATATGACATGTTTACTTTGAATCACAGTGAACAGAGACCAACCACTGTGATATGTTCTTCTTCTATGTCTTTTGTCTTCATCTTCCAGCTCCATGTATTTGGCTTTTCCTATATCTGAGAGGATCTGAGCAATGTGTGGTAGACTTCTTGCGTATCAGCTCTATACTAAAGATATTTTCTGCTCTTCTTCAGATTTAAATACCACCCAGCTTGTATAGAAGAGCAACAACATGACAGAATTAGCTTTTAAGTCTTCTGATGTAGATAAGTGGATATGTAGGTGAGTAGATACAGATAAGATAAAAATTGGTGCTTACTTGCACTTTGGATATTGTTCAAATCAGACCCTTGAAAATAAATGAAGGCTGCTGTACTTTTCTTAAAATAAAAAAAAAAAGTAAAAAATAAAAAAAAGCGATTACTATTCCTCTGAACTGTGGTTTTGGCTAAGATCAGGACATGAAATTTTAATGGACTCCTGAGCCATATTCCCAACTTGATCCAAAGCCAATATCTACTGCAGCATCTGTAGATGTGTATATATGTAGAAGTGTAAGTATATCAGATCTATTTCTAAAACTGAAGTTTTGTCCCTGAGTTCTTGTGTCTAGCATTTAAAACAAACAAACAAACAAACAAAAAAACAAAAAGAAGAAAATAGGATGGTCTTCTTGTTCAATGTGAGAAACTTATTCATGATAAAATTGCCAGATTGTAAGGCAGAACGGAGTAAAGCAAGCCTTTTGCCAAGTTTTACCACTAAATCAAGAGTTCATTACCAAATGCTTTGAAATAACAGTGTTGACAAAGTTCATTTTGGTCTAATAAAAGGATAGTTTTGGAACTTTAGACTGAAGGAAAAAATATGATGAATATGAGTTGTTATATTTTATTCAAGTTAATTACTATAATTGTGCTTTAATCTGCCTGAAAAATCAGATAATTTTAACATTTGACATCAACAAAGAAAATTATTGAGGTATGTAAGAGTTCAGGAAATATAAGAGATTTTGACTGCTAAAATAAACTATTTTTTGCAAAGGTAGGTCTTTGGGTACAAAAAACTCCATTCATGTTTCTGGTTATTGGTGCATTTTTTACTACATACTTTTTGTTTTGATTTGTAACCAGGAACAGGGACTGGCTAATTCCAAAAATGAGGTATTACACCTCATGGACTATTGAAGTTGTCTTTTCCAAACTTAAAAATTGGAACTGTTAATCGATTTAACTAACTGGTTGGTTAGTTAGTGAGTTTACATTGCTCTGAAATGCATATCTAAACATGGTTGAATTATTTCCTCTTGCAACTAAGATTCACGTTTGGACTGTTTCACGTTGTTGTGAAAAGGACTGCTGTCCTTCAAAGTCAATGAAATACTTTTGTCTAACTTACTTTCTGAAGATTTGACTATTTCACAATAGCTGATTTCCATGAGCAACATTCCACATTTGTTTCAATCTCTTGAAAATTTGTGATTGTTAGCAGATCTGCTTTTCATCATAAGCCTTAATCAATGCATCTCATCAGCTGAAGAAAGAAAAAAAAAAGAACCTCTTAAAACAAATGAAGGATCTGAAAATTGCAGTATCCGATTGAGTTCATAATTTCACACAATGTAAAGTTCCCCTGGGAAATTTCAGCTCAGAATATTGCACTATGACACAAAAGATATCTTTTCCATCTATCCAACTCCTATTAAAACAACACAGAAATCTTGTGTTCTGGAAATTGACTCTTCTGCAATCAATGACATGAGTGATGGACTGTATGAATGAGCTGTAACTGCACAGAGTCATCAAGCAATCACTGATTGCAAATGGAAGACAGAGAAGCAATCCAATTAGCTTCAGATAAGTTAAACATTAAAGTTTGTGTTAACAGCTTCTTTAGCCAATAGAGAGAGTGTAGCAGCACTCTTAGGCAGTAGCTTGAGAGGTTCCTGTGTCAGAACTTGTAAAGAGAGTGATTACTATAAAAATAAATGAGAAAAAATTATCATGGAGAAAATCTGTGCGAACCCTCACCGTTGGCCAGGCTTACACTAATAGCAAGCGCTTCAAACCAGAAAGCTGACAAATCTGTTACACTGAAAGAATGTATTCTAGGAATGCAAGAGCGACACATGTGACTCCATTCTGGTGGACCCATTATACGTGTTAGTATAACATTTCAGTCAGAGCATGCATCAGGGAATGGGCATAAGGTCATCGTTCATCCTATCCCAAATTTGCATTACAGTAACAAGAGTGGGGATAGATGTACTTCATGCCTCACTACAGCCATAAGTAGGTGGCATCATTTTTTGCCAGAAGTAACTCTGGAAGCTGGGGAAGGCTCTCAGCAGGAGCTGGGCAGTGGTGCAGGGAAGTTATGTAGCACTAGGAATAGAATTGCTCTGGTACTGCTCATCTTAAGCATTCAAGAGTCATGACTAAGGCTGCATAAAAATCATGAGAAGGTATAAAATAATTAGATACAAACAAGCAGTTTGTAGAAGTGGATGGAATTTTAATTAGCCCCCTGCCTGGGAAACTTTCAGGTTTACTGAGGTCATGTATTCTAGCTTATTTTGGCAGCTGCAGAAGCTAGAGACACTTTTTAAAATGAAAATTTCTGTATTCATATAGGCAACAACTGCCTTGAGGGGTTTAGCCTTCCTTAAGTGATACACAACCATTAAAAAAAACTTTACAAGTGTTTTTCTTACTCTAGTGTTTCCTTTGTTCAGTACTGAATAAAAATACCCTGGCTTTTCTTTTTCTTTCCTCACAGCTGATGTTGGCAAAGAATGTCCTTACATAATTTAAAAAGGAGTGGCAATTGCCTTTAAATGAGCTTTCTGAATAACTCTGTTCATCTTCTGCCTGTCTCTGTCCTCCACAGACAGATTCCTTCAGGCACTTGTCTCCTGGGTGTGAAAGAAGCAGCACTTCCTTCTGTCCCGCTAAACAGTGCATTGCTGTATTTCAGCTAGTACAAAGAGCTGCTGCAGTATAATTCACTGGACATGTTTCTTCTTATGTTAGTTTAAAATGAATAGCAATAAAAAAATCAAGTAGTTTTTTTTCATGGATGCAGATGAAAACATCTCTGGAAACTGCTAAAATTGCTTGCTTTTGTGGTGTTTTTATTACTTCTTTACAATGTTTTATTAATTTCAAGTGTTCACATACTCTAATGAAAAAATCAGGTATGTACCACATCACTGTGTTTCTGTAGTGTATTGTTCTTTACACACTTCTCAATGACATCTGTGGTGGTATTTATGTGTTGTACATGAGGCAAACAGATATTTCCATTTTTCAAAACAAAAGAGGAAAAATTAAAAGAAAATTTCCCAATAGTTTGCAAATAAATGAAGATTTTACCTAATGGGAAGAACTATACAAGACAAAGAACTGAAAATATTCAATTCCCTATTATTCCTTCTCCACCTTTGCTAAAGTATATTACTAATATTTGGAGTCCTTTTTCTATGTGTTTCTGCTTATTTAACTTGGTTTCTACCTTCTTGCTCTATATTGTATAAATTTTGGTTCTATAAATGATACTTTCTTTTTTCTGGGTGTTTAGATAAATCAAGTCTGAGCGCTTTACCACCAGTTTCAGATGGGACTGTGGTTAAGAAACTTCTTACTGGCTCTGAAAGTGAGCAAGGACTGATCAGCTCTTTTTTTGTCATCAGCTCTTTACTCCCTGCTCCTAGTAATAGCTTTGGCTAGTTATTCACTCATTTCAGACTATAACTCAGTAATTTGAGTTCCTTGGCAGAAAAATCATAATATGGACCATATCCATGTAGTCTTTGCTTTAAGAGAGACTCACTGCCAACAAAATTTTGTTGATCTGGCATTGACTAGAACCTCTTCAAGGTTAAAATAACACTCCTCAGCTGTGACAGATGGATTGCCCAGGAATTTCATAATAGAAATATAACTCTAATCCCCTCAAATTCCTTCCTTCCCTCCTTCCTTCCCTCTCTCCCTCTTTCCTTCCTCCCTTCCTCCCTTCCTTCCTTCCTTTGTTCTTTTGTTCTTTCTTGCCTGCCTTCCTGCCTTGCCATCTTCCTGCTTTCCTTCCACCTTTTTTCCAGGTAATCAGAGTATTTAATATTTTGATGCAAGTTTATGCTGCATAGAAATGATGTACATATAATTCTCATACCATAAGAGTTTAACTATAATATCCAATGTTTAAATAAGGCATGAGTTTTTAAGGTACCAGGGCCCTAGATTATTTGTCGTCTTTTCGGGGGTAGCTTCCTTCGTAATAAATATGGCTGTGTGCATTATGATGTTGTTGTGAGAAATAAGTCAAAATTCCTTGGAGCAAAGAATGTTCAGGGTAAATCAAAATAATGTAGTTTGGGCCATGCAGACCTTGGTGCCAATAATGAAAGAATCTTGTATCAAAGCATCAGGAGCTGCTCTTCCTTTCTTCCCTTCCACAGAAATTGTTTCAGAGGAGTCACACCTCTTCCATTACTGTGCATTTTGCTGGTATTTGCTTTGTACTCAAGGAGCAGTTCTGAGCAGGTTCAGTCAGCTCTGTATTGTCCAGTGCTTCATTAGACTGACAGCACAATAATCATATTTTTAGTGCCTTGCAAACAGATTGTCTTTTGAGGGAGGTGTGTTATCTCACTTTGTATTTAGTTAAGACCATCTTATCCAAGGGCAAGTGTTTGCTTAAATGTGCTGTTGACCAATATTTGTTAGTTTTTAGCAACTCTTCTTTGTTCAGTGATTTCATGTGCACATGGAAGCAAGAAATTCAGTACAAAGCAGTAACAAGTCTTGGATAAACTAATTTTTTTGCCAAGCCTCAATGACTATATAAACCAAAGTTTTTAACAACACATTAGGCGTGGATCAGTAGGTGTGGTACCTTTTCAAGCTTCCTAGTTTTTTGCTGTAGATAACTGTATTCAATGTCTGTACTTTGCCATTCTGCAGTGTTTTTTATAACAGAACTTGTACTGAATTATGCAGAGCTAGGCCAAGGTTAAGTATGTGAGGTGCAACACCTGCTTTAAAAGTATGTTCACAGAACACTATTTGCAGGATAATAAAATGATGTTGGATAAATAATCAGGAGGCGTTCAATTTTATGGTAACTTCACCTGAACATTATGGGGAGCCATTTACAAACCGTAACTAACTGTTTCTCAGCATTCCATTAGAAATCACCACATTCAAGTGTTTATACCTGGTCATAAAAATGTGCAACAGACTTAAAACACAAGGTCACATCATGAAAGTGAATTTATTACATGGTGGAACTAGTTTTATAAATCAGCTTTCTATAACCTTGCAACAGAAAACTATTGAACACTGATTAGACCAGGCTGGAGGTTATTTTTGAGTAAGCAGATTAATATAGTTTCAGAAGAGTCAATGATTTCTTGCTAGATTTTTATTTTTTGGCTTAACTGCACAAAGAACACATTCTAATTCCTGCACAATTAACATAATTACTCCCAGACATTCAAGCTTAGATTGTCAAAGGCACATAGGGTGTCAGTGGAAGTTAGTCATGTAAAAATCTTTGAGCATATGAGTAGACTAGAATAGACTAGAATAGACTAGAATAGAGTAGAACAGAATAGACTAGACTAGACTAGACTAGACTAGACTAGACTAGAATAGGAATCATTTCAGTTGGAAGGGACCTACAATGATATGTAGTCCATCTGCCTGACAATTTCAAGGCTGACCAAAAGTTAAAGCGTGTTATTAAGGGCATTGTCCAAATGCCTCTTAAACACTGACAGGCTTGGGGCATGACCAAACCGCAATAGTCTTGAGTTACTTCAGAGATAAAGTGTAGATTAGACAGTGGAAACTGAAAACAAAGCTATTGTGCAGAAAGCAGGATTCTGAGCACAGTGAGCTTTGCTGCTGTATCCTTAGCTATGTGAAAATGCAGATACCATAGGTTGTTAAGAGCCCATTGAATGTAGTTTTAATATACAGATATTACAAATGACTTGGTTCCTGCAGTGTCCCTTATAGAAGTAATTATCAGACCTGAAGTCTGTCGAAGTTGGGGATCATAGAATCATAGAATAGTCTGGGTTGGAATGAACATTTAAAGGTCATCTAGTCCAACCCCCTCCCGTTCAATGAGCAGGGACATCTTCAACTAGATCAGATTGATCAGAGCCCCGTCCAACCTGACCCTGAATGTTTCCAGGGATGCGGCGTCTACCACCTCTCTGGGCAACCTGTTCCAGTGTTTCACCACCCTCACTGTAAAAAATTTCTTCCTTATATCTAGTCTAAATCTACCCTCTTTTAGTTTAAAACATTACCCCTTGTCCTATTGGTAAAGGTCCTAGTAAAAAGTCCGTCCTCATCTTCCTTATAACCCTCCTTTAAGTATTTAAAAGGCTGCAATGAGGTCTTTCCAGAGCCTTCTCTTCTCCAGACCAAATGATCCCAACTCTCTCAGCCTTTCCTCATAGGAGAGGTGCTCCATCTGTGATCATTTTTGTGGCCTCCTCTAGATCTACTCCAACAGGTCCATGTCTTCCCTGTGCTGAGAACTCCAGAGCTGAGCACAGCACTCCACGTGGGGTCTCACCAGAGCTGAGTAGAGAGGCAGAATCACCTTCCTCGACCTGCTGGCTGAGGCTGCTTCATATTAAAAGCATTCTGAAAAATTTAGCCATAATGCAGGCATGTATTTATATATATATATAATATATATATCTATCTCATATATATATACATATAAAATATAATGTATATATTATAAATAAAAGCCATTACCTGAATGGCTGACAATAGGGAAGTCTTGACATTGTATTACAATATTCAGTAAAACCAGCCAAAACCCATTTCCTTCTAATATTCAGTAGTTTTCAATATTAAAAAAGTAAAAATGATGATTTATGTTAAAAATAAAACTGTTGGAGAATTCTTAACGGATTATGAAGTTCAAGGCCAAAGTCAGTATTTATACAAGTATGGGAAGAAATGAGTCACGACCGTCTAGCATGCCATTCTATATTTAACCATGCAATGAAAACTAGCACAATAGGATTTTGAGGATGAACCTGGCGTTTTACCACCATTTCATTAATACTACCAATTTGCATGTTATTAGCACAGTTTGTAATGGTAACTGTTCAGTGGAAAAACAATCATATGCAAGTACAGCCTGTGCAAGGTAACATGGAGAATGAGCAGCTCTGTTGTAACTTTTAATGCAAATATTTACCTAGGTACATCAATTTAGCTGGTACCTTGCCAGAACTTTTCAGCAGTTGTTTAACTTAAAACCACGGGTGTACTTAGAAAGATTGCAGATATATTTTGTAAGTATTTATTCTGTTCTAAAATTTTGTATTATTTTCCAAGGCCTCAGCTTCTGCTAATTGCAGTGTTGCAGTAACTTGTCACTCTATTCTGCTTTGCCTTCTTCAGCGCCCCCTGAACTCTGAGCTTTCATTCTCATCCTTCTAAAGCACTTCAGTTTTTTTCTAACCAGCAGTCATCAGAAATTTCCTTTTACCACTCGCATTCTAATATCTCTCTGCACCATGGAACGCTGTAGCTCTAAGGGTTGTATACTTATATTTTATGTGTCATTTATTTAAGAAAAAGTTTTCTATATAATTTACCTTTATTTGGTAATACCTATAAGGCAAAGTCTGTTGACTGATTGTTAAGTTACAGATGACCACCTGTCCATCTGTCTATCTATTGGGGGGGGGGGGGGGAAGCATACATTGATTTGAGTATTCGCTAACTTTTCAAGAACTAGAATCTTCGGTAATAAGTGCTTATTTAGCATTTTTTTCTGAATGCACGTTAACTCAGACACCCTAGTGTCCTTAAATTGGTTGATGATAAGGACCCTGCCAACAGCTTCAAGTATAAAATGGTATGAATTTCAGTTTTAGTGAGATCAAAGGGCTTTCACACCAGTATATTACTGACTTAGTAGAAAGAATACATAACACTTCAGTGAAAAAATAACATGAGTAGTAATAAAAGAAACACTAAAATAATAATGGAAGGAATTTATCATGTCTAACAATTTCTAATTCTGTATCACAGTCAGGGGAACATGTGTCTCTAGTCCCTTTTTATACAGATCATCTCTGAAAGAGTTGAAGTGTTGTGCTTTAATTTTTACACTGATAAAACATTGCTTACATTCATTTTTACCTTGATGAAACATTAAAAAAAAAAAAAAAGACAATTCTGTGGGAATTTTTGATTTATTTGCTATTTGGTTAATTAAGATCAGAAATTCTGAAAGAAGATTTGAAATTTCTTCATTTTTTGAGGGAATAAAACCTGCTTTTGGTAACAGCTGGGGTTTTCACCCCTTGCCGTGTGCTCAACAGCCGTGTAAGCTCAGAGGAGTTAAGTAAGGTTTTCTTAGCAGATTTTTGGTACTGGGTGTTTTAAAATTATGTGGCAATTACATGAGGATAGGCCCAGAGGTCCTCATTAAAAAAAAAAATAAATATTAAGAATATACTGAATTGGATAAGCACTCTCAGTCACAATGCTGTCATGTCCCACTGCTTTCACCTGAGGAGGAGCTGGTCACTTCTCTGACTTCCTATTTCTGTCGTATCTTGTAAAGGGACCAGCTAAACGAGAAAATATTGTTAAATGAGAAAGTTTAACGTGGAGTTTCATATGCCTGAACTTCAGACTTCTGATGAAGAAAACTTACTACTCAGGACCTAGTAAGGAGTATTAGCCCCCTCTTGTGGAAAAATGCCTTTGTTTCTCCAACCTTTTAATATGATGAAGGTTACTGAAGGTGTATACATTATACCAAACTACACAGATGTCAATGGAGTATCTATAAAAAAAGATTAAAAAAAACCCATAGTATAGTTTGACAAGACTGTATGTCAGCAATTGTTATATATAACCAACTAACGCTAATTTAATGCTTGATCTCTGCTTGTGTGTATGAGCAGGAATGCTTTTCAGTCGTGTTCTTTTCAGTCCTTTCCTTAAAAAGATCCTGCTGCGCTGCAGACTGCCTAGAGCTGGTGGGACCACCAGTGGTAATTATCCTTTCGGAGCTTTTTTGAAAAGAAGACTGGTTTTAGAAAAGATGGTTTGAAAAATTAAAAACGAATGGGAATGATGTTTTATTAAAATAATTAGGATGTTTATTTTCTGTTTAGTAAAATATCTACTGATTAGGTGGAACTGAAGTTGAAGGCATTTCTGTCAATTATAATAAATAAAATTTATTTTAATGAAAAAGACTATTGCATTAAAATACATTGTGTAGCACCATTTATTGTAATGGCATTTAATATAAGATTCACAGGAGTCCACCTAAATATGTAGTGCAGTTTGTCTGGCCCAAATCAACAAAGCCAAAAAAATCCATTGCCAGCTCATTCCAACAAGGACATAGCAATTTAAGAGGACCTTTAAAAAGTTCACTTTTTTGGATAGGTGTTTGGAAATCCAGCTTGTGGTGCTCTGTCTGACAAACATCTGACATAATAAGGTAGCAAGGATTTCAAACACTGAAAAACAGTGTTCTGGACTTCATATTTTACAGTTAAAGAATATTAACTGGAAATATCACAGATTACTTCGGGAGGAGCCCAATTTTAATAGATTGCATTGCATAATTAGTCATGTTTCTCTGACACGTAGTCTTGCAAAACTCGGTTGAACTGCAGTGAACATTTCATTAAAAAGCACAATGTAGAACACAGTCCAACGGACGGTCCTATGTTAAATATATCAACCTAAATAGCTCCTAACCTGAATGTTTTCTCTTTTGTGTATTTAAAGAAATACACCCCTGCTCAGTAATTTGAGAGCTGAAATCTCTTTTAGCCTCTTTTTTCATGCTAAAGTCATAATTTTGTTGATCGTTACAGAGGTCCTTTCTTTGTGTTTCTTTCAGGTTCAGTGAATCTATTCAATATATCAGCAATTAGACTTACGCACTCTATGCTAAATTTAGTTTTGCTGGATCCATATAAAGTGCATTGCTGTTCTTTTGTAAATAATATGACTGACATGATTGGCAAATTATATTTGCCTTTGTAATGCTGGTTTCATCTTGACAGCTCACACCGTTCTGAGATCAGCTGGCGCAGTCAGACTTTTCTCCTTTATAATGCTTCTTCTAAGTTTCAAGGTTATGGAAGGTTTTTTGTTATTAATCCCCAAGTACACAGCCTTGTATTTCAGTTCACACTGCAAATTTCTGTCCTTTTGTCCCCATTTCTAAACTATCAAAAATAAAACTCATAATTCATTCAAATTTAGAAAGGTATTGAGATCTGTTTCAAAACAAATAACTTCCCTGTGATTGACTCTTTCTTTTATAGCATCATCTATTCTGATTTCTCTTGGTTCAGTTTCTTACCACACTTAGCATTCAACTGCTAATCTCTATTTTCCATACTTTACTTATGATGTCTCATTATTCCAATTATATTGCTAACATTACAGATGCAGAGTCTTACTTCAATGGAACTATATATTGCACAATTAGAAAAGTTCCTCTGAGACATACCCATGCAAAACCCCATTGAACCTGAGACATTTCATAAGCAGAGCAGAAAAGGAAATGTAGCCCAGTCAAGACTACAAAGGAGGACTGATAAGGATTATGTGATAGAGCAGTAACAAGATGAGGATTTCGGTTTTTATTTTCAGTTTGCAAACATATTGTGTGTCAAAAAATATATTTGCTTATAGTAAACATGGAGTAATTTGATGTATGTACATGCATGAATACACTTCCCCTTCATAAACATGCATTCCCATTACATATTAGCAACAACCTATACATTCTGTCGCATATAGAATAAGATTTCCAAAGTGTCATAAGTCTCTTTTCCCTATTGACTTTCAGCTTTTTTTTCTTTTTCATTTTTCCAACCCAATACTAGAAAAAATACTTAGGCAAATACTTAGCAGTATTAAGTGAGGTAAATGAAATTGCAGAGTTAAATGGTGTCTATAAATGTGCATAGACCTGGTTTCTTAATTTATTTTGGCAAGACCAGCACTTAGGAAGCACAGCTATTGATTAGATACTTTTTAAAATTGTTATTCACCTCTTTATGTATTCCTACACTTGTAAACTTCATTTCCATAACTACATCCTGGAAAGAGAAAACCACATCCAGAAGAACATATCAGGCATTTTCTGTGTCATTCACCCCCAACTGCAGAAAGGCTCCCACAAACTGCCTGTAGTGGGCAAAGTGTAAAGCTGCTAAAGCATTGCTGGATTTCTCCTAAGAAATTCCACAAAAAATAAACAAAACTCCTAAACCCACAAAAACCTGTAAGCAAAGCTGAGCAGGTAATTTGACATATTTTTATGTATTTGAATTATTAAAAAGTAAAAAGTACTACTCTTCATCTAAATATAGGAAATCCACAATTTATTTTCATAAACAAGCATTTCATGATTAGGGAAGAATTGTGACAGTATAAACCCCCCCTTACTCTGAGAGAGAATAACCAGAGAGAGAATAAACATATTCCAGTTAAGCATACTAGAAATATTATTGCTTACTCTGCTTTTACTCCACATAACAAGAACATTTTACTGAAGAAAGCTTAAATAATAGTGGTTTTGTTTTTTTAAATTCCCTGAATCCTCAAGAAAACTAGTGTGTTTGGGTTGTTTGAATGATACCATTGCCAATATGTTCTTTGAGAGTTATGACTCCAGCTGTGAAAGACAACTGCTTTTGCCCATCTAGTCATTTGCTGGATGGCAGCTGCTCCATTTCACAAGACAGAATTTATACAGAACCTAATTGATGTTATTGGACACAATAGTCCATCCATGCAAACCTGATTGTAAGGCTGTGATTTAGAACTTAAGGACAGTCATGGTCTGGGAAAAAGTTCTTTGAAGTCTACAACTGGCTCATAGAAAATAAGTAGGAAAGAACTGAGAGAATAGGGCTACTGAAACCATCTCTTGATCTGCAGTTTAGTGCTTTACTGAGACATATATTGTGTCTTTATGTTTAGTAGCTCTTGATAGGCACAGTACTGACTTACACAATCAGTCTATAATTACATTTTCTGCTTTGTTCTCATCTTCTTAATATTCAGATGGCTTTTTTGACTTGTCACTGAGAACTGAACTGATGTTCTTGTAGAGCCATAATAATTCTAAGGTCTCTTATCCGACTGACAAGAATTTGTTCAGCGCTCATCTTTGCAAGTATACAAATAGGTCATTTTTTTCCCCATGCATAACACATATAAATCGAACTCCACCCGCCATTTTATCATAGGTATACTCAGCATCACAAGTTTTTTCTGCAAGTCTCCATAGTCAGTTTTCTGTAAAACATACTGGTGTACTTTTCCCATTCACCTTTAAATTTGAATCAGTGTGAAAATTAATCCTGATATAATATCATATCACTGACAAATATTGACAAATTTTGGAGTGAAATTGTCCGGATGTGCATGTTTGGCCTCTTGCACTTTGCTGGCAAGAGTCAATGTCTCACGTAAATCACATGAGGACATCAGCTTCACATTTGGTATCTGTCCCAGACCAAAATTTTGAAGAATTATTGTTCTTTAATGCCATTATAGATTTGATGATTTTAAGATAATTATAGCAGGAGACACGGTATAACTGTAAATAACTGTATTTTGAAACTTAGAAAAAACTGACTGAAAACAAACATGGAGTGTAAAGAAATAAAACCAAAACCCAGATTAAAAACCCGAACATTCAGGTGTTAAATGAAGCTCTTATCAACCCAGATAAGAACCCACTGTGATCCGTACAGTGATCCTGTGCTTTTACTCTCCTCTGTGCTTTTTTGGTTGCACATGATATTTTGCATATAAGTTACAGATACCTCCAATTTTTCATCTGAAGTTATATTTCTGAAGAAGACTGAAATGTTGACTATTTTGAAGTTAGCTCTTTTTCTGTGGAAGATTTTGGGGTTTCTAGAAAGCCTGAAGTGTCCAGCCCCTAGCATATTTAAAAGGTGTTGCTGTAGGCCCATAGTGGTCTTAGGATCACATTTTTCTCTGTTTCTTATTGTCAAGGACTTGCTAAAGTGGAGACGCTGCGCAGTACTGTGTGACACAGAAGGTTCCTACTGACAAGATCTGGAGAGATACGACCCTGAACTACAGAATTTTCCAGTAAAAAACCTTTTCAGCTGTATGTTTATCAGCCAAGGTCTATACTTTTCATTGACACCTGAGATGAAAACTACTTTTATCATTTTCATTGAATTTCTCCACAAAGAATGAAATGTTTTCAAACATTTGTCATGCAGAGAGGTGAAAGTGATTCCAGCCAGGGAAACTGATTACTGTAGTCATGCTTGCAATGGTGGTGCTGTTTTACTATCGAACCAAGTGAAACTAAGTGAAAACAAAAAAAATCCATAAACTTCAAATGTGTAGTCTTAAGAAAAGATCCAATTTCTTGTTTCATTTCTGTTCTTCTTTCACTTTAGAATGTCTTCTAAAAATCAAATTTATTTGTAACTCTAGGCACATTTTTAACCCCTCTCACATTTTCTAAGCTTTCACAAAGTTACTACATCTTTAGTTAAATGTGTAGTAATTAATCCAAACCAAGTCTACAGCTATATCAATGATTTTTGATGTCTCTCCTTCCTTTAAATTTTTGAGAGAAACTTTGCATGTAGTATTAACAGTGAAACTCTGCCTCCCTTGAATATCTATATGGGCCTGAAGACAATATTATACTATTTTTGGTTTAGATTAGTTACATATATTAAAAAAAAATAAAAAATAAAATAAAAAAAAGATTTTGAAGAGCCATGATACTGTTTCCAAGAACGGAACAGGGATTCCCTCTGGAGGTTACTAGACAAATAGAAGAAATAGGTAAAATGTTGCATAACTGAAAATTACAACTTTAAACCAGTAATTTCAAGCACTCTTGCCCACTGTTATTGTTTGGAGTTACCTTATATGACAGCAATATTACAGAACTACTCCAAAGTCTTCCACACAGGTAGATAATTTGTGTATATCTGAAGGTATGATATTTACTTTCATTGTATTCTGACAGCTACCCATATGATTATGCATTATGATTATTCAGTATCTCAAAGCTGTTATCAGCCACTGCAGTTTACCCAAAATCATTGCTTTCTGGTCTCTTGCCTGTAATTCTGTTTTCCCCAAACAGTAAATGCAGCCAAACAAATCTGTTGTATTCCTTGGCATTTTGTTTTTTGGCAGAGCTACTAAGTTATTCAAATAAATAAATCTTTGAGACATAAAAACAAATAGGATGTAAAAATAAGAAGAATGCAAAAAGTTTCATTTGCAAACAAGGTGAATTGGAAAATTTTAGGGAAAAATATTCTTTCCTTACCTAGCAGTCTTCAAATATGTTGTATTTTCCCCCCTTGGTAAGCATCCTGAAGGACATCCAAGAAAACATTATTGTAGTATTTTCTATGCCAGGATCCTGAGCAATTGAATTGTGAACCAATAATCACTCCTCAATGGACTGGTTTCCAGCTGGGAAAATTGATTTGAATGACAATCCAGCCAATGTCAGAGAGGGGAATGTGAATTGCAACCTGTCCTATTGCTGTGAGACATGGTATAATGTAGGTTATACTGTTTGCAATAAATAACTGAATATCTTTTGTAACACATGCAGACTGTTCGTAATTTTTTTCTGTAATGAAGACGTGGCCTTCTGCAGTCCAATGGATTACACGGGTATGTCTTAAGAATGGCACAGAGAAGATGTAAAAGGTTATTACCTATCTCTTGCTTTACAAGAAGTAGAGGTCATCCTACTGAACAGAATACATGGATTTATCACATATTAGTAAAAGTTTACACTATTTATACTTTAATTATATATATAATGTATATATGTATATAAAACACACTGATTGCTAGTGGATGAACTCAAAAATATTGCTGAGTTAGAAAACAGATTTATTTCCTTATTTTGAAATGGAATCATTTCTCAGTCAGTATTTATTAAACAGGATGGTCCAAATTCAGCCTCCAGGTCAAGAAACATCTACAGCACTGTTTGCAAGAGTCTGGGAGGGTATACTAGGAAGATCTGTATATTCCTGGTTTCCTATATGTTTTTTCCTAAAGCATCTGTTACTGAACAGTGCTGAAAAAAGATGCAGGACAAGAAGAACCTTTGGTTTGACCCTGCTCTTGTCTCCGTATTTTATCTGTTGCATGCTGTTAAAGAACCATCTTAGCAAAAAGTGTGTCAGAAACAGCAGAACTCATTTGCTTTATCTCACTACAAGGGTGCTGACAGAATGGCTGTCTCCTCCTCGTAAATTAGATAGACACCAAAAGATTATAGCATGCTTTGAGAGAGGGAAAATACAGGCAGCAGATTGACTGTGTCTCAAAAAGTTACCATAAAGGACTTAGATTGCTATGTATACAAAAGCATGCTGTTACTGTCCAATACTGCTGATCCAATGTACGTCACTGGGCATCAGAGAAAGTAAAATTATTAGCTGATGTTTTCAGTCTCCTTGAAATGACAGTTCTTGAAATACTTGTTTCCCTACCAATTAACATTTGCACATTTCTGATGCTAATTTTATAAGCATACCCAAATGAAAACAAGGATTTGTGAGAATATGCAGAATAATAGGTCTATGAATTCTAGATGTTGGGATTTTATGAATTTTTGGATTATTTCAGTTTAAAAGCATGGTCCGACGTAGCCTAAATTTAAGAAAACAAAAGAGAAAGCTTTTTCATATACAATAGTTTGTGTACATTTCACTTGAGAAACTAATTACTTTCCAGCTTTCAAGAACATCCATCTCACACAATTTTCTGCTACAGGATTAAGACATTTAACATTACAGGACTTAACATTTTACTTCAGCCACCAACAGCCACTCTAGAATGTCTATAGATTTCTCACTTATACTGTAGGTAAAAATACTAGCAGAACATCTGCTTCAAAATCTAGGTCTCAAGTGCATATAGGTTGAGAGGATATTTTGACTGAGAAGGGATTTAGCCACTGAAAAGCAATGGTAATTTGCTCAGTGTTGCCTTCAGTATGAATTGTGAGCACTCACAAAGTTGCTCTGGTCGGGGCTGTTGCTTAGAAAGAGTGCCCATTGCACTCCCAGCCATACGGCACTCCCCTGGTCATCCCTGCCCTGGGTTTCCAAAGGACCTGGCTCACAGGGAGCATGCTCAGGACCAGCAGAGTGGGATTTTACCCAGACTTTTCAAGCTTTTCCACCCTTCTTACAATCTTCTGTTCTCTTTGTTACTTTGCAAAGCCTTGTAAGGCTAGAGTTACTCTTGCAGAGTTTCAGGAATTCATGACTTTTTTTACATTCTGATGTTGTTCAACATTTTACCTGCTATTATTTCAGCTCAGTAGCAGCATTCAGCAGTTGTCACAGTCCTGCCATATTCCCTAGAGTGTTTTCACCTATACATTGCCCTAGTGTACCTTTAAAACACAAATTCTGGAAGCTGCTTTTCAGACTCATCACGTTTTTAAATTATCCCGGATTTATATCTATTTGAAACTCACATTCCTCTGTCTGAATCCTAATTCTATCAGCTAAGGTCTGTCAGTTCTTCAGAATGATCCTGTTCTCTCTCAATAAATATACACACATGCAATTCTTATTTAGTAAAACAATCACATTTATCTCAATATTTTTTCTGTTCCTTTCAGAGACACTTGGCTTCACTGTACTGATTCCTCTTCTAAATTCTTTAAGTAATTTAAAGAAGAAAAATCAAATAGCTTGCACCATATTTCTCTGGCAAATTCTTTGCTTTCATTCTCATACCTGCCATAACATCTCAGCACTCATCTACATTTAAACTATGTTTTAAATGAAACAAATATGTTTTGGAATCAAAACTGGAGATCAGCTGTGCTTGTGAGGTTGAAATAGTTTCTGCATGGTATAGCAGTAAAGCAAACTGTCAAAAACTGTCATTAATAAAATTATTCCTGAAAAATACCAGATTTCCATTTCATTTCACTGTATTAATGAATTGCACTCCATTTACAATGGCGTTTAAGCAGTTAAAGGACAGAAACTTTTACCTTGCATTGTATTTAATATATGCTTGCTTGGCTGTAGTTAAATCTGTTAGTTGTGTTGATTTGTACCAGCCAAGGTCTTTTATGTGTTTTATCAGCTGATTACTTAAATTCAGTGGCAGGGTTTCTGCTAAGTACAGTGGGATCATTGTACTCACTTTTTCAAAGCTGAGATAATTTATTTTAAGATATGAGCTCTTTTTTAAATTGGTGGTGAAAGTTTTGGAACTTATCAAGAAGAAAGCAATGTCCCTGTTGGGAAACTAAAAAAATATTCATTTTCAACCACTAAAAATGTAGTTTATCTTGCATTTAACATTTCAGAGAGCTGTTACTCATTGCAATATCAGGGAAAGGACAGAGACTTACATAGCAGAGACTTATCTTTTAGTATCTTTTTTTCCACCTTGCTGATTATTAAGCAATTTTTGTATTTGTTCTTTTTTTTCAAATGAGTGTAGTTCCCCTTCATTTATTCTGTTTTCTTAATTACCTACCTAGGACCAGAAGTTCTCATCCAGCTAATATTTGGAGGCTGAAAAAGAAATAACACTTTGACTAATATATTAGAGATCTTTTTAGTACAGTTGTTCATAGGTCAGATGAAGAAAGCAACAGAGAAGTTGAGGAGTGTGGCCACCTTAGAGCCTTGTAGCACAGAAAGGGAGACCATTACTAGTGGGTGAAGGTCTTGGGACTGATCTTTTTCATAGGAAGATCTAGTGGAGGGAGAAAAATATGGAAAAAAGCTGAGTTTTGTTCTGAAGTTTTTCAGGAAGCAGAAGTTTGTTTTCTGTGAAACCAGGTTTCTTCTACAGGAAGAGATAAAAGACATGCCCTTTCTAACTCTGCAAGGGAAGAGAGGTACCCTGTTGTGAGTTTTCTTTTTTTGGAGAGAGTTCTCCAGAGAGACAATGATGTTGGATGACTGTAGATCCTCCCCGATGCCCACCTAGCTCCATACTCAGGTGTGCGCACACATGCACACATGTACCCACTGTCAATAAGACTTGCAGCTTGCCAGTCTGAGATACATTTCCCTCATTCTCTATTTCTTATCTTCATCTGCCATCTTCTTCTTCACACAGAGACTGTGGAATAACTATTCTGAAGGTTTTCAGACCTTATCTTGACGAGGCTCTGAGCAAACTAATCTCATATCAAAGTTAGTCCTGCTTTGAACAGAGCTGGACTTGATGACCTCCAGACACTCCTTCCAAGCTAAATTATTCTGTGTTTCTTATGTCTGAGATGTGTTTTCTCTTGGATGAAATGAAACGTGTCATGTCCCTGCATGATTCTACATGTTATAACAGAATCATCTGCTACCTTCTCCTGCAGTCTTCCCTTGTGAGAACCGATTTTCATTTCTGAACATGAACACATGCAGGAATAATCCCTTGAAGCAAAGGAAGTGTCTTTGGTACAAGAGAGCAGCTTCCAACACTGTTTGTTGTCTGTTCTAAATAAGAACACTGAAATGGTACAGAAAAGAATCTGACCAGACAGATAACTCACCTCTAGATCATTCCACTTCTATGTATTGCCCATGTTTGTCTCTGTACCTTACTGTTCCCTGTCCTTGAGGCACTTTGTTCATTATGACATTTGTTCATTGTGACTATAATTTTCATTCAATTAGCAATAAAAAAGCATTTAAGTGATTTTTTCAGATACAAGTTCATCACATACAAGAGACATTAGGGACATACAAGAGACAGTATGGAATAACCTTTCATGAGCAGTCATGGAAGAAAAAAAAAGTACCTATCTAGTTTTAAGGTGGCATAGCATTATAGATGTGATTGTCTCAGTGGCGGAGTGGGCTTGATATTCAGAGTTGGGGGTTATCCTTTCTCTGTAAAGACAATGAAAGTTTTGAAACTAGGTTTAATGGAAGTGTTAATCCATAACGAAGATTTTTTTCTTCTCAATTAAAATCTTCACTGAAAGTCTCAGTGTGGTTTTACTCCCAACACGGTGTGCGCCTGATACAATGCAGTACTGACAGA
Organism: Falco biarmicus; assembly: GCF_023638135.1. Taxonomy (NCBI): domain Eukaryota; kingdom Metazoa; phylum Chordata; class Aves; order Falconiformes; family Falconidae; genus Falco; species Falco biarmicus. Next base: position 15,948,693 of record NC_079294.1, on the reverse strand, counting down.
CGCTGCCATCTAGTGCCTATAGGGGAAAGCAGTGGGCTACAGGTTATGATTTTCATGGATGTTGAAGGGATAGTAATTCTTACTCCTTACTACTATGAGAGCTCTCTTATTGCCTCAGTTTTAACCTTGTAATTACATTTATGGAAACTTGCCTTTTATAAGGACAAACCCCTGTCAGGAATGATTACAGGCGTGCACAGGAGGGGGTTGGGGACAAGGGAGGGGGATGAAGCGGAGGGGAGAGGAAAAAAAAAAAAAAGCGATAAACAAGGCTGCAGGCAGTAACCTGACAAAAAAAAAAAATACACTGATTACAGCTGCAGCTATCTTGCTCCTCAAAGGATCATAACAAGTGCAGTGGAGTGGCCATCTGAACAATAAATACAGCAAGGGATGTAAATAGAGAGTATCGTGACCTTGAGGGAGTATAGCAAAGGCATGTAGAGAGAAAAGATGAGGGAGAAATGTTTGTGCACTCATAGAAGTGTTTGAAATTTAGCTGACAGCTAAGTTATACAGATAGATCATACTTTCCCATTAGCCCATTAATAAATGTGTATACACCAATACAACTAAAATTAACTGAAGTCATCAAAGACTATTCAATCAAAATGACTAGATTCCCCAAAACAATCAAAGATCTCAACCACAGGAAAAAAAAACATGCACATGAAAGACCATTCAAAATAACTATACGGTGCATAGTAAGGGTCTCCCAAAGCATGCTGCATATCAACATAAATATATAACTCATTATACTTAATTACAATAAATATAAGGAAAAGAGTTTTCATTTTGATGACAAAATACAAACATAGGTGTATGACTACTTTTCCCTTCCACTAAAAAACTAAAAAGAGGAGCATTCAAAAGAAAATGGCTATGAATTTACATATACATTCTGACTTGAAATATAATTTTAAAGGACTTCTATTCTTCCCCAAAATTAAGAGTATAGTTTTGATAAAGCAATCTTTCAACATACACACACCTGTACAATCCCTCTTGACAATTTGTTGTTAAATAAAATTACTACTGAAACTTTAGCAATGTTCTTTATGAGCTGTTCTTTTTATGTTCTTTATTGTTCTTCTTACAAAAATGAAGAACAATATTGATTTATTTTGAATTTTTTTCTTGAGCGCAGAATTAAAACTATGCCTTTATTTTTAGATATTTAGATCTAGAAACACACTTGTAATTACTTCTTTCAATGAAATTAAAATATGCAGACAAAGCAGGATATGGCACCCTAAGTAGTTTCAGAACGTTCAAAAATTGATTTCCCTCCACAGACAGGCAGCAGACAGCACATGCATACCATAAATAGAGACTTGTCTAAAGGGAAAATTAAAGTTCTCAGGCAATATAGAAAAAGCTTATATTGGAAAAGCCAAAATTTTTCTCAGAATGTAATTACACAGTGCCAAAAATATGTCATTGTCAGTCATTCCATTAGGTAGGACTCGAAAATACCATTTTGAGGTTGTAAAACATACTCCTTGAAATAAGCAGATTATACTTGACTATTGCCTTACTGGTATGAAATATTCAAGTCTACCAAACTGAAATTGATTTCAAATGGACAAAAAATGTACCTACGGAGCTGTAAACATTATTTAAATTTTAGCAGTATTCATGGAGAAATTAAAGAAATAAAGGTATTATTTCCTTAGAAGTTTTAAGAAGTACTGTGGTGGTGTTTGAGAAACTTCCTTCTTCACATGTCTTGGGAACGTATCAACAAATAATTGCATATTTGACATAATTTTCTTATCTATGCCATTTCCCAGGATATATCATGTATTGTGTATCTGCTTTTTGTGTTGCAGAAATGGGTCGGAATTGTTTTAAGCATTCCCCTATAAAGGCAATTATTTTATCCAGCTGTGGAGATCTCTAAGAAGTTATAAAAGCTCCAAAAAGATGAGCTTTCTTAAATTGTGAAACGTCATGAATCAAAATGGTGAGAGCCAAAGAGAGTGCTGACTCTCACTGGGAATAGCCAGCAGTTCTGTAGAGTAACACAAAAGTTAATGACAGCTGTACCTATGGAAAGCTGTTAGCATGCAAAGACTCCATTGCCCTTTTCCATCCTCTGAGGCCGTGTTTGTATTAACAGCCTTGGTACAACTGGTTGGATACATAACAAGTATCTGGAAAAAACAGGCTGCAAAATAACATGTATTCAAGACCCCTCTTTGTGTGAGAGGTGGTGTTTACAGAGAGTTACAGATTCCGATGCCACCTGAGATTCATTATTGTTGTGTTACTGTTCTTCCCTTTGACCCTTTTTATACTTCACTCACAAAAGATAACTTTTCTGGGTTGAGACCTAACCAGAATTATCAGGGAATAAACAGAACTAACAATTTTGAGAACCATCTGAATGCCAAGCCATGTATAGCTGAGACAAATTTAATTAATTATGAAGATAAAAAATTATGGAAAAAATTCCGATTACCTTCTGCATTTATCTTACCAGGAAATAACAATCCAAACAAAACCTCCTAACTGCTGCCCAAATATTAGCAAAGTTAGTTTTCCAGTAGGTGTTGGCAGAAATCACTTTTTAAAAGCAGGGTAGCAATCAAATCCCCATGACTCTGCTCCTACCAACTGTTAGCATTCAAAATCATCAGCTGAACCATAAATATCTTTAGCTTTCAATGTTGAACAATATTGTTATAAATGTCTTGACAATGAATTTGTAATTACCAAAGAGTTTTAACATACATAATGAAAAGGTCATATGAATAATTTGCTCATAATCTGTGTTAGGACAATCAAAAGGTAAAGACAGCATCACAATGATGATAAATTAGCTACATAGCATGCATTTTAGATGGGAATGTGATTCTCAGTAGCACAAACAGTAATGAAAAAGGAGCATGAAAATGAAGATGCTTCTGTAGGTTTAAAAATTGACTGGTACTGCTCAACGGGAGAGAGTAAAGGTGCTGGAATCTGCCTGGAGCTAGAATCCTATATGGCTGTATTTTTTTTTTTTTAATTAAATGTTTCTGTGCCTATCTGTTCACATTAATTGCAGTTCTATGGACTGCTGAAGGCACTATACAAAATGGAGTGAATAAAGCTTGAAAACTTATCTTCCTTAGAGACACATTCTCTCTAGACCCAATACTAAAGTCATTGTGATGGCATTTGGAATTTGGCCACAATTTTGAAAGCGTTTGTTTTGCTCTCATTTTGAGCATTTGTTTGGCCCGGGCAGTCTCCTGGTTCCTCATCCAAGGTTACAGAGCTCACTGAAACTTCTGCCTTTTATGAAAGCTAGAGCTTTTACTTGTCCTTCAGCTTTTATATGACTGCTTGTAAGAGCGTACATAGTCTAGCTTGAATGATGACTGCCAGAGAACTTCTCCTGCTTCTAAGTTAATGCGTAAGACATCAATGCCTTGTCTCTGCTGACACTAGGTACCCATGTTTCTCCTTTCTGTCATGTCTCACCTTTTCTGAAAGGATTGTCAGCACATTGTGCAGTCCCATTTGACTTAATGTGCTTTCAAAGATGTCAAGGTGATGCTGAACAGGTCAGGTTTGCATATACCACTCCTAAAATAATACAGATTTTTTTTCCTGGCATATGATAGATGATATCCCCATTCTTGGTCATCATTTCGGGTACTCCAGAGAACAGTTAATTCAGTGATGAAGACATGGAATAGACAATTTTATATGGTTTTCCGTGCTGTGGGTTTCTTTTTTCATTTTGAATCATTCTGAAAAGACATCTGTTGACAGTGCAAACCTCAGGCTTATCTGCTTTAGTCTTACCAGGCAGCAGATACTGAATGTTTTGGACTAAGTGAGGTTGGAAAAATACTGAGAAGAAATAGTTATTTTATTCCTCAGATAATATTTTTTTTTTGCATGCACTTGCATTTCTTTCTGTTCTTTCTATTCTTTTTTACATTTTTTTTTCCTAGAAATCATTTTACTAGCAAGAATACATTGAAACATCAAGATTTGTGTATGTACTGCAAAAAACTTACAGACTCTCAAGCCACACGTATACATGCACAGACACTTCAGAGTCAAATGTAAGTCTTCTGCTGTATGTGTTGCTATACAACTGGTCTGGAGTCCGTTTGAGAATCTCTTGGCTCTATTTGAATTTTAGCAATTTTCTCACCCACATAGGGAGCAGACACATCTTTAACCAAGGAATTTAAATGTATAATTCTTCCAGCTAATTGCTCGTGAATGAGTTACAGATCAAGAATAATTCACAAACCTTATTCCACAGATAATGATAAATTCTAGAAAATTGCAGTCAAATCACATATAATTCCTGAATGGAAAAAGAACCGAAACAAATCAGTGAACCAATTTGTTATGATTACTTTCCCCTCTTTCTAACACATCTGAAATCTGTTATTGAGTGCTATTATGCAACATTCAGATACATCTACATCTACAGTAAAGACTGCATCCAGTATTCGGGAGGTATCTTTAGCAATGGTTGCATTGAACATTCATATCCTACACTGCTGGAGGATTTAATACAGCACAAAAAACAGTGGTCCTTGGCATGGTGTGAAGATAATTGCTTAACTTTTCTGTGTCTTCTTTACCTACACTGGCAAGGAAACAAGACAATGATCTGGTCTGTATGACAGAAAGTTCAGGATCTAGCCCACTGTCTCATCTCACTGTAGCAGACTGTCTTTCAGCAGCTTCAGTTTGCTAGTCGGGTTAAAAAGGTCTATCATGACTGCCGTATTGTTCTAAATGAAATTACTTTCAGTGAAATTAGCAAAAGGCTTAGTGACCAATTTCAAACAACCACACTAAGCTGAAGACCCCTTTTCTTTTTAAATGTTCCCAATGGACAGAATCCCCTTTGAATTCCATGGTCATCTCACAGACCTTTGCATAGTAAGACATTTTTCATACAAGATGTCTGGCTATTTGGATACAATTCAAAAAGAGGCTTATGCTTCAAAGAGCAGGAAAGCTGAGTTAAGCTTTAGAGTAAATACCAGAATCTCTTATCTTTCCATATTTGTCATGTGTTATAATCCTTGCAAGAGTGTCCCCCGCAATAATAGGAAAAAAATTCTTAAGATTGGCTTGACAGACTAACAAAGGCATTATACATAAATGCTGGTTAGGGAACAATTATGGGGTTTTTAAGCTTTAGAAATGATAAACGCTCATTTATATTAAAATGTACATGAATTTCCACTGGGAATGTTTCATGACACATAAAAGTCCTACTTCTGAGGACTGATTTATTCTCTAGCATATGTGAAGAAGAAAGTCCCCCCGGGTACTACCAGGGCAAGGGCAAGGACACAGTTCCTGTGTCCAAAAATATTTTTGTAGTGTTTTTTATATTAGATACTGGTTTTATGGTAAAACCTATAATTGATGGGTGCATAACTCTGGACAGGTTGATTCTCCTTCCAAATTTTGTCTTGTCGGAGAAATAGCCAGTGGCAATTGTCTGAATGCAGTACTAGGGAGATATTTCATACTGATTATAGTTTGGCTATAGGTGTGATGGCTTACAAACTGTGATTAAACTCTAGCCTTTTTTTCTTCCTATTACCTGAATTAGATTTGATTCCACATATAAACACTAATACTTTAAAATAGAATTTTATTTTTCTAAGATAATATATAATTAATTCGCAAGGAAACATTTGAAAGTGATTCAGGTTAGGAAATTTCTCCTTTAGACAACCACACTCTTAAAATATCGATTATAAAAGTTCAGTTGAACTCCATCTGATTCCCATGCTAATTTCCATGACAGAATATATGTGTCACTGTTTCATAAAGAACTGCTGCTTTTATACAGTGCAAGCAAATACAGCTCCTTGAGGTATTCTCCAAACAGACATCTCTACCTTAACATCTTCCCCCTAAATCCCAGTATTCTGCTGCCTTGAAGCTGACCTGAAGTCAGCTGAGAAGCTCTGGGAAATTCATGATCCCTGTGAGTAAGCAAGGTGTGTACTCCCTCCTCCCAGCACCATCCTTACTTGCCTTTGCCTTTCTCTGAGAGTAAGTATCACTGAGTCGGTGATAGAAATGAACTTAAGCAAATGTGGATTTTAAGTTGCCATACTTGCATATTGAGTTGCATTTAGGAAAATTTTAATGCAATAATGTTTAGACAAAGTTTCATCCTGGTCAGAGCATATGTAATTTGCCATAGCTTTTGAGACAGTTTTTAGTAAATACTCTTGAGCTGGTAATATCCTTTATCATTATTATTATTATATCTAAAATGCTATTGCAATTATTTTATACTTAAAAGAGATATTAAATACATATTGTACATTAATTTTCGTGCGCTAGTATAACTCTACAGAGTGCCAAAAGAAACTACAGAAGAAGAATGCAGGAAGGATGGAAGAGCTGTCCCTTTTTTCTGCATATTACTACTCATCTATCACTTATAACACAATTAATACTAATATTTTTTCTAGCTATTTTTCTTCTTTCTTTCCCTTTTTTAGATTGCTATCTGCAATTACGCGAGAAATAAATTTTCCTATGATTTCTTTTTATAAGTAACATCTCACTAATATACCACAAAGAGGTGCTCTAAACCCACAGTAGCTATTGGCAGCAACTCTACCAAGAACAGATAGGACTGCTTGCCTCAAGGTAGGGGTTTCTGATTTTAGTACTATGTTTCTCATGGCAGTCATTGCGATAAAACTTGTGTCCAGCAGACAGAACTTAAAATAATGAGATTCATAGCTGTCACCACATTAACAAGTCAGGTAAGATTTATTCTATGAAATAGATTCAGGCAGAGTACTCAGCTATCCATCACCTCATTTTTTTCATAAATAATCTATTCAGTTGAATAGAATGTCTTTTCCCCTGCAGTAATAACTATGCAACAAGTGAATTGTCTGGCACTATTTTACAGAAGTTTTTGTCCTGACAACTGTGGTGTGTATGTTTAAAATATTGTTTTTGTAAAATATTTTGTTGATTACAGCTGGTTTATTTGCACAAGTAAAAACAAGCATCTGTACAAGTCTTCAGACAATCAGGGCTGAATAAATAAATTTCCCTTGAGATCTAATTTCTAAATCTTTCTTTAATCCTATTGAAATGAGTTTTGTAATCCTAGATTAGTTTTAACAATTTTTCCGAATCCAAGCACCGTTCTGATTGTCAGAGAGGACAAGTGTGGCTAAGGCCCAGAACCCTGAACAGTGCATTATTCCTCGTCTGCATTACTTCATACTAAAACAGATGGGAATGAAACTTGATTACAGTCTCTGCAAGAAGTATGTAGCTTTGACCTATTCAATCAAAAGAAGATTCACCTGCTATAATGGCATCATCTGGGGGGTCTTCATGTAGGGCTGTAATTACACGGAGACCACTGGGGGTGAAAAATCTGAAATTCTGATTCTTCTTCAAACTATACCTATAGATACCACCGAGGAAGGATTTTTCCCATTTTGGGTTTGGGGAAGCCTGGATTTGAATAGAGAGAAAAGTTTATAGTTCAAGTTTATTTGGAAACACTGGTTGAACAGTCCCATTTTTAGTTTTCATTTATTTCTGAGTATAATTTAGAAAATTATGTACATAATACTGTGCATGTGACCTTCTGATCTGTGTTCAATTTGTCTTATATAGGCCAAACTTTACTTCTTTATTGGATTGATAACAGTTCTCCCTAAAAACTTCTTTACTTACGAAGAGATATATTTCATTCTGAAGATGCCTGAACCTGAGTTTTAAAATTTATCTCTGTATTTGTATTCCAATGTGAAAATATTTGGTTGCTTTGGATCGTTTCAATTTGAAAGATTTCAGAGGTCATTTGGATTTTGGTTCCATATTATTTATAGTGCAAAGAATCAATTCTGTATTTTGGAAGTGTACTGTGTGCAGTAATCAATATTTATAAATGTTTAAGAAAGAAAGAACTTCCAAAATGGTGATCCTGACAATATGATATATATTTAATAAATGACTTTTCAAGCAGGTTTGATTTTTACTTCAGCCGGCTCTGCCCATCCATAATTGAAATATCACTTGTGCTTGTCAAGGTCTGCATGATGCTATAATTGTTTTTAGAGCTATATAGCATTGGAACACACAATTTGCTTTGGGACTGCCAGATAAGTAGGTAATTCAATTTGAATTCTTCCATCTAAAATATACAGACTTACTGTAACAGGTTCCAGGTAAACACAGGATAGATGAGGCACAATTGTTTAGAGAGAAGAAAGGTAAGGTTAGTGATATTGAAACAGATTTTGTAATTGAAGGAAAATAAACATTAGCATTAGAGACAGTTTTCAGACTGTACATATGCCTCAAATATATGAATGATCATTCTTTGTTAGTATTTTTGCCTTGTTACCCTCATCAGGTCTCTTTTTAAGTGCTTATTAACTATTTTCTTCCATTATCTTTTACGTCTAGATGCTCGCTAATTGGAGGTTCTTTCAAAGCTGTGGTGAATACTCTCTGACAATAGAGGGCTTAGGCTGCTATCAGGAGTACTGCATTGCCCGAAGTTGCATTAAGCAGAGCCTCATCAGCATTCAGCACCACTGCCACAGCGTAAAGCCTAGAAGTGGGAAAAATACCTACTGAAACATAAGAAGAGAAGATGAAAAGAGGCCAGCGAGCAGAAAGAAAAGCTTCTTATGTCTGTTCTGAAGCTTCTTTTTCTAATAGATCCCCCTCCCAAGCAATGTTGCGAGTGGCAGGTGATGTGTTCTGCAAATAGATCAGCAATGTCACTTCTGAAATTGCACTTTTTGGCATTCAGGTGTTAAAGCCAACCAGCTGGTAGCCGGGCTTTACCCAAGGCTGTATTATAGAAAAAGAGTGTATGTTAGATGATCTAGCAGCAATTACAGTAAAACACCTCTGGCTTGAGCCAGAATCACTGTTACTGTTACTTCCTGCAGTGAAGTCTGTCACTATCATATTTGCTTCCTTTTTCACTCCCAGGTGTCGATATATTTGGCTAGAATTATTTGCTGGGCTGAGTTTGTTCCACAACTTCTCCAGAAACTGAAGTAATTGTTAGTTCTCCAACAGTTCTCAAATATTGAGATCTCAGTAAAAAATGGCAAAGATATATATCAGATTATATTTTGAAAGGTATTGCAAAACACATTAAATAAATGATGAGATATCTGTTGTTAGACCTGCTCTAGTCACGGATGTAATATTTTTCTTCTTTCCTTTTTTTCTTTCACCGTAATAATCACTGCAGTAAGTTGTAAATGCAACGAAACCCCCTGCTATCTATGATGGAGAGCACACATAAACTGATTTATGATACTGTACTGTGCAAAGCTCAGGTGCAGTCATAAAATCTTGCTAGTTTCAGAAGTCTCTAGAAAGAGAGATAGGAAGAAAAGAAGAAAGGAAAAAATAAAGGAAGAAAGAACAGAAAGAGAAAGAACTAAAACAAAATACTCTCCTTTTCACGTGTGAAATATATAAGGGAAATCTGTATGTGCACAGATACTGTAATGGAATACTCAGTTGTTATTTGCAGTTTGTATAATTCTTGTTAATCACATTAATTACCTAAAATATTTGTATGCTGCTGTTACTGTCAGTTATTGTTATTGCCTGTATAATTCTGCATGCTTTAGGTGTTAATGTTTAGTTGTAGCCTGAGTTTTATGCAGCTTCATGAGTTACTTTTCACAAGCTTTCTGAAGAACTGAAAAATGCTGTGAAGAAAATCTACTTTTCTTCCATGAGGTCTTTCCCCATGGTGTCTGTAAAGGGCCTCAAGAGCTGGTGAACAGAGCTACTGTCTTGGGAGAAATGTGGGAAATACCTGAAGCACAGATGTGATGGGTACAAGCTGACTAGATGATGTGCAGAGGTTGGGTGGTGGTGTGAATCCTTACAGCTGCAGCACGGAGAGACTGAGGAAGCATAGGATGAAAGGGGTTTGTTAAGAAATGTGGGGAAAAGGGATAATGACAATAGTGATATAAAATGTAGAAAGAAATGAGGAGTCCTCCAGGCCTTTTTCTCTCTAACCTCTCCCCCGTCCTTTAGGCCAAATCGGTGTCTTGGTTTCCCAGCTTTAAAATAGCATCTCTGTGCTCTTGGTGGCAGGGTGATGAAGGTAGAGTTCCTTTGCTCCTACCCATGTCTTCATTCTATCAAGGTCTGACACTGCATAGAAGGCTCATTGATCCAGACACATGGCCTTTCATATCTGTAAGAGAAGCATATTAGAATTCTCTGATTTCTTGTTCTGTCAGCAGGTGTAAAGTGCTATAGGGATCTACAGGTCAGCTAGGGAAAGTGTGGTTACCTAGTCTTCCAAAAAATCCAAAAGAAGTACCCACCGTATTCCAGGAGAATGTAAAAGGTTTTTCTGTTAGTTCACTGAGGTCTTTGACGAGTTCATTCAGCTTTAGCAGGAATGATAAAGCCTTATTCCAAGGGAAAAATCAAATCTTATGCTGGGGCTTAGTGATTTTTATTTTGTGATTTTCTGCTCTCATTTAAATAACTGATGCAAATAGACATAATTTTTCTATTTCTAATTCACCCCTGCCCTTTCACTATCAAAATATAATTTCTAGTCTCGGCTCAGGCTCTAGCCACTTATACTTTGAAACATGAAAATGACCATAGTCATCATGCTGTCAAACTTTCAACCAAAAGTACGCAGGAGACTTTTCCTTCCCCATTCCCTTTCAGTAATGATCTTTCTTATCCGTATCAGAACAAAGGACCTGCTTTTTCAGTAAGTAATTGTCAATACTAAAAAGAAGTTTCTTTATGGTCTGTGCTCATTTAATCTACCTCAACAGCTCTCTACTCCTTGGTAGAAGGATAGAAGAGTACACATACTAAAGTGTTATCAAAGCCAAGATTAAAACATGTTTAGGCAATTAAAAGTAAACAAACAAACAAAAAAACCCCAATACAAATTGTAAACAACTTACTGAATCTTTTGAAAAGTGAATTTCCTTTTGTTCCATGTGTCTTTTTTTTTTAAATGGAAGTAACGCATTTTACCTGCGTTATTTATGTAATTTTTAAATCAAGTAAAATTCAACAATCAACCAACCAACTGGCAGAACATGGTTGGCCCAGACTGGTTTGATTTCATATTTTAATACCTAGGTTACATATAAACTTTCTACAGGAGTTTGCATGCAATTATTTTAAAAAATAGGTTAAAATGGGTATGGAATAAAAAGAAAAAAAGGTCTAAACTGTAAATTCAGAAGTCTTTATAGCTGATAGTTTGAGTTTAACATAGTTTTAATGACTGGTGGATTGAACATGACTTCTTTTGTGGTCTGGAGTCTTATATGCCTTGGACAACTACACATGTGAAGTATCAAGACAGCATCTATGAGGCACTGATGCAGAAATGAAATTTCAGCGTGAGCCTTGTGTGATGAGAGCTGTTCAGATTAAAAGCAGATAAGAATTAAATTTAAATCAGGTATTGACTCAACAGGAACTGCATTTTACTTATTGATAACAGTATTTCTTTGATCAGCAATGACATATCCTTTCCTATGAGCTTATTCTCCGATTGGTTGGACGATACAATCCAATTGATTGGACAATACAAGAAGATTGTTTCCTTAACAAAACTGAATGCTGGTTTTTTAACGCTGTTACAATAAGCAATTCATTTCTACCGAACAAAGATCCATTAGAGAAAACTATTAAATCTACATGCGTTATTTGATGCAACAGAAATGAAATCCCAGCAGTAGAACACTCTTTGGAGCAACGTTTCAGCTTCAGCATTTACTTTCATTAGGTGTTTGGCATCTCTGCTTGTATGTTTTTTTCAACAAGAAGCTACAACCATCCCATGACAATGTCTTAAACTCATCCAGTTTTTTTCTGAGTTTTAAAATATGTTTATTACTAAACATATTCATAAGAAGATATGGCTTGCTAAATACCTGAAGATGACCAACACATTATCACTTTCACCAATCTGTGAATCTGACAAGATATTGACACCACTTACCAAAATTTCCATTCTGTTTGCAGAACAAGTTTATCCTTCAAAAAGCCTGAGCTAACTGAAAGGAAAGACAGTATGCTCTTTATAATGTCTTACCATTTACTTGAGTCAGTCTGCTGGAAGCGGGACTGGTGTCTCTATAGGAGTTTTCGGAGTGTTTTTATCTAGGTCAGATAAAGAAGTAGAGTGAATCATTCAATCTCATTTTAAATCATTGATATCAATATTAGAGCTGACTACTAACACTCAAATCCTTCAGGGCTACAATTAGCTTCAACTAGTCCTTCCTAAACAGATTATCCAGGAATTTTGATAGGAAAAGCAAAATGATATTACAGTCCAGTCCTTCTTGGTGAAACCTTATTATACCATGAAAGATGGGCCCAGAAAAGAGCTTTCTTTACAAGTCAATGAAGTATGAGCTTTTGTACAGGCATGAAGGCAGGTTAATTATCATTGACAATATACAGCTGTGGGCTGACTTCAGGGGCCTTGGGTTGGCTGATGTAGATAAGGTGCAGGTGTGGCTGGTTCCTGCTAAGTGGTTAAATAGCTCTAAGTGGTATAGAAGAGGAGCAACCAATGAAGGGAGATTGGGAAAGAGAGAGTGAGTGTACTGGATGAGGAGAGACAAGGAAAAGACAGCAGAGGGACTGGCCAGAAGAGTATGAAGAAATGACATGAAAAACAGATGGACCTTAAGGCCTTGTGGGGGATTGGTGGCTGTGCTGGGGCAAGGTGTGCTAACTACTTATTGAAGTTAACTTTGCATGTGATGGAAAAAGACCTTGTTGTAGCTGGCTAGTTTTGAGAGTGCTGTGACAAGTTTTTACATGAATTTTCTATTCAGATTAGGTTTTTTTACACTTAGCAATATTGGACTTAGTATCTTCCAGGAAATTACTACACAATAGGACTAACTTCTGTTACTTGGTAAAAATAATATTCCTGCTGCTGAGAGAACTTGTTGGGTTTTTTCTCTACTATTGTACAATACCATAGATATGATTCAGTGTCTCAGAAAACAGTGATTTTCATTTTTGTGTATGAATTAAGTTCACTTGCTTCAGCTTGAAGTCCTAAGCAAACAAAAAGGAATTCACATAGCTGTGTGCTAGCTGCTAGGGCTTGATGCACCATTTCAGCATAAAACATGATCTACTTTCAGTTAATCTGAACTTAATATGTGATATGAGGGAGTCAGCAGCACCTTCTTCATAAAGTGAAGAACTGAGGCAATCAGCTTTTGAATATTGCAAAGCATTCTAGCAGTTTTAATCATTTCTAAAATAAGTTTTAAAAAAACATGCTCTTTTCAATTATTGCAAATTAATAGAGAAAGCAAGATGGAAGGAGAAAAAGTTTAAGATGTTTCATCTTCTACTCCTGTCCAGTCCTGCCTAAATAAGCTTCTGATAATCTCTTTGACATACTGGTGTAGTCTGAGAACCTGCTCTTGGCTTTGAAGGCACAAGCACACTGCACTGTGGATCTCATGCATGTTATGTCAAATGCAGTAGCAGATGACAAAAGGCAAGTGGCAATGTAGACTAATGTATCTGAGGAGTGGGATGAACTCTCACAATAACTCAAGTATACTAATTTTTACACAGGAATTCAGATCACTATTATGAGAAGATGAATTGACAAACTGAAATAGTAAATAGGATAATATTAATGAAGAAAATGAGAAAGGACTATGAAGTTACAAGGTATCATAATATATTAAAATGAAAAGCTTTGAATACTTAATTCAGTTTTAATTTGAATGTCTTCTGTTGTAACAATCAAGGCCTGCTGAACTGGACCACCACCAGGAAATGCCTATGTTGACAGTGTGCTTACTATATGTTTTTTTAATATTGCTCTATCTAGTGAAATTAAACCATGTGGCATCTATTATTTCTCACCTAATACTGAAACCTATTTTTGATAAAATGAACAGAATCCAGGATCTTATCTATTGAGGATTTAAGTGGCTGCATCCTGATGTGGAAACAGGATAGGCAAAGTAATGAGGATACTCCAAGCAATCTCCATTCCATTACGAGAAGATAAGGTGCCATTGCTTCACTCCACTTTCTCACTTGCTTAGGTAAGTCTGTTTGATATTGAAGAGTAATATACATAGCAGATGAATTATGTATCTGCACTTCATGAAAGGGGAAAAGGTCTTGATTAATACTGAGTAGGATGTAGAAATAAAAAAATCAAAACAATAAAATTCTAGAAGCCAGTTTAAAAAATTGCTTTAAACTGTAGAGGTCTCTTGTTTGTTTGTACCAGTGCAGTCTGTGTTTTTAAAGGCTTTTTTCTGTCTTTTTCCCCAAAAAAGCTTATGTGGGGTACATAAGGCAGATTATTTCTCATTCTTACATATTCTTGCTATTAATGAATATATTGGAAAATATCAAAGAGTAGATTTTCAGGAAGCCCTTGAACTACTGTAAATCTGGGCACTGTGTGTCTCTGCTGAATGCAGAGATTGAGGAGAAATCTCTGAATTGATCCTGAATGACTGGCTCTAAGTGCTAGGAACAGTATAACTGCAGTGTAGTGAAGCTTCGGATGAGACATTTTGCTTTTCAGAAGGGTCAATTAAATGCTGTGGAGTGTACAGCAGCTAAATTGCTCCAGCACTCAAGCTGGCACATTTTCAGTGTCAGTGGTATCTAGCTCCACACTGCATTGCAGTAAAGGATGCAAACCTTAACTTGAAATCTGATTAAAGGAGCTGTGAGCTAGTTGAGTTACCTAAACAAAAAGAATTTCCCTTCATTTCCCTAGTTGCAATGGTCAATGCTATCCCCATAATGCAAAGTGGTTGACATAGGAACTATCCTGACTGGGTTCAAGTCAACTAGTTTACCTCTGTTGTGAAAAATACAACATAACTGCATGCATTGTCAGACTCAAACAGAGGAGGAATTAGAAGTTTGGTCATGTAATTGCCAAATGATGCTGCTGTTTAGTATTTTACATTATCCAGTGTTTACTTTCTGGGTGATTTTCTTTTTTCTCAAGAGAATTCCTGTGGCAAAGATTATGGGAGGAACTTTGCTGAGCACTTTCAGTTCATACCTTTCTTCTAATATAGTTCATTATCAACCTCAAAAAAAGCTTGATGCTGCAAATCAGTAATCTGTGGCAAATGAGTTTGGGGAATAATATACTTATTTTATTGACCACAGTACTGCAAAAAATTCCAGCCTTAGGGAGACAAATTTATTTTTTCATTAGCCTGTAGAAAATAGAGGTAATTTTAGGTGAAATTAGCTGACATTTCCTTTCACACTCAAAATTCTGAGTACTTTTCCCAACAAGAGTAACAAAACCCAGTATCTAATCTGGTCTTCCCTGTCAAGTTGTGTTGTGTTTTGTTTTTTTTCCCCAAGGACTTGTGTGGAAAAAGGAACAAACTAGCTATGTGTAAAAGATTAAAAATTGTACACATATAATTAAAGAAACATTTTTCCCATCACCCCAACTTAAATTAAAACAACGCCATCATACCTTGCCCATCTTTTGTTCATCTCTGATTAATTTGGTGTTCCATTAAATTTGGAATGAAACCATTTGTATCAATAACAACAAAACTTTCATGTCTTATTTTGGAGAATTGTCTAGCACTGTACATTTGAATTTTTTTTAATATGGAAGGTCAAAATTTAGAATGAAATAGAAGAGGAACAAAAGAATGTTATTAGAGTAGCCAAAAAAAATCTGACTAATGTAACTTTATTGTTATTGATATTGGTCCATATCATGCTGTTGACCTGGAACTCAGATGTGATATGCAGGCCTCTAGGGTTTATTGTTAATAATCATTAAACTCATGGAATGTCATGCTTTTTAATTGTCCTTTGCAACCTCTTGTAAGATATTCAGCCTGTCTGCATAACTTTGCAGTATGTGGTTGTATCACAAAAACTTTTGTCACTAGTGAGATTCTAGGGAACCTTCTTTTTCACCGATGCTATAGTTAAGAAACAGACTTCCCAACAAAAAAGGACTTCAATTAGCAGTGAGGAAAAAGGAAAAAAAAAAAAAAATCCACAGTATTTAATCTCAAAACTATCTGCTGGTTGATAGATATGGCATTATACATGTCCGCAAGTCCTGATTTAGGATGAAGCTGAACATGTACCAGAGAAGTATTTTTTAATCAATATCATACATACATCTCTGTTAGTTGAAATGAAACTATGGTCCTGGGATTTTGGAAAGAAAAACACAATGAAAGGATACTTTGAAAACATCCCAGCTCAGGTGTTGTGCTCTCCCCAGCTGGAAGTTTATTGTGATATTAGATTGGTTTCAGCTATCAAGTTTGTTTTTTAAAAAAGGCAGAAAACAGTATTTTTGTTTCTTGCTGAGAAAATGTAAGACACTGGAAGATTGGTTGTGGTGTTACAAACCTGTAAGCTGAAGAGGTTATTAGGAACTGGGAAAGAATGAGGATGACTGATTTGAAAACTTCCATTTGATTTTATTTGGTGTCTCAGTCAAAAGTCTTTCTTTTAAGGATTCAAGATTCCTCTGTCTGGTATCTTTCCTAATTCCTGAGAGCAGATGTTCTACTCTAATTGTTATGTTTTTCTTTTATTCATGATAAAAAATGAGCCCAGTTTAAGAGAAACGAATGAAAAATATTGCATACAGTGAATACAGATTTTTATTTCCTGCTTCTTACAGAGCAGTAGAAATTTATATATATTTTTAAATATCGTAATGTCACCAGTTTCTCCTTCCTCCCACCCCTGCTTAAAAAATGAAGTTTAAGAAATTGACTATGATACCAGAGCTTGCCTACAGAAAAAAACCCTGTTTTTTTTGTTTAAAAATACAGGGAAGTTTCATTAGGTTATTATGTAAACTCAGTTTAGTCCTCCTGGAATTTTCAAATTGACTGCTGAAGGACAAATTTTTTATTGGTAGCGATTTTACTTTTTTCAAGTTCTTATTTCTGCAGGGCACTATGAGGATAATGATTTTTCATGTAGATATAGTCTGAGACAAGAAATATGTTTTGTTTAACAGTGGCTGCGTAATGAGATTTTTTTTCCTCCTCTGCTGTGTAACTTGATATGAAGAGCTAACAGTTTCTCATTTGATATGATTTTACTTCAAGATCGTTTATTACATTTCTTTCTCTACTTTGAAATCAACATTATAGTTTGATACATAGTAATTATTAAAATCCATAAATATTTTATAAGAGATCTGTTTGTTATTACTGCTAAATGTTATTAGGTACACTGCTTAGCTCTGCTTTACACTGAATTCTGAACGTAACACATCAGCTGTGAAAACTTATAACTGTGAGGAATTAGACTCAGGAGCACTTTTTCAACATTGTCATAACTAGATTTCTGTGGAGTTACTTCTAATTTACATTAATAGAAATGATACTTAGTCACATTCATTTTCCTTGCACAATTCAGCAAGGATAGCATAGAAATTAACTGTAAATATTGATCTGAAATTTGTTATATTTTGTCTTCTGAATTTTCAAGTAGAAAATCAAAGTTCTTTATAGGCTCCCATGACTGTTCATTCTGGAGCAGATTCTTGTATGAGCCATTCTCCTGGAGTGGTTGAATTCTGATGAATGCTTTAGTTCTTAAATAAAGGTGTCAGTAACTTTTCTTTTTACTTGGCTGTTTTCAATCAGTAGCAAATTTTTCTGGAAGAGCTTAGTTTAACAACCAAAGGCTCCGCTTCTGTGTGGAAATGTCAAAAAACAAAATTGTACTTGCTTCCTCAAATGATATGGGACTATAAAAGCTACAAGATGAACAAAAGAACATAAATGCTGGGAGCAGAGCTTATGGAACATCCTCAGGATAGGCTAATGCATCCATAATCCACAATACATGCTTTGCTCACATAGGAAAACTCCATACTATTTAGAAGAGGAATGAAACTTTTTTTTATTGTTATAACCCATCTACATTTGGAGTGTCATGAAGTTAATGTATTAAGTCTGCAAGTGACACCAGGCTTGTGGGGGGACAGGGACCAGTGCAGGGCTGCTGTTCAGAGGGACCTCAGGGTGGACTAATGGGCTGACAGCAAACTTATGAAATTTAATGAGGGCAAATGCAGAGTCCTGTACTTAGGAAAGAAGATCCCCTTGAAATAACAGAGACAAGGAACTGACTAGTTGGGGCACAGCTCTGTGGCAAAGATCTTGGGGCCTTTAGGAAGGCAAGTGACCTGAACACAAGCCAACAGTGTTTCCTGGCAACAGAGGTCATCAGCATCTGAGACTATTCACTGGAGCAGAGCTAGTGAGTTGGAAAAAGTTATTATCCCCCTATCCATAGCATTCCTTAGCCCACACTTGGGTACTGTGTGCAGTTTGGGTCTCAGTTTACAAGAAAATTTGGCTACTGTTTACAGGAAAAAAACACTGGTAAACTCCTAAGCTCCAGAGGACCACCAATGTCATTGGGCTCTGAAACACTTACCCTGTGAGGAGAGGCTGAGGAAACTGGGCTTGCTTAGCTGGAAAAGTGGCTTGGGATGGACCTGAGCAGCTTGCCAAAACATCTGAGGATGAGACTGAGCAGGAGGCTGGATTTATGCAGAATTTACTTCCATTAGGAGAATCCTAATGTGAAACCAATGAACTTGTACCGTATGGTTTGTCTAACATAATGCATAGAAAATTGTTTACTAAACTATTGCACTGTAAATCTTTGCTGATTTGTCGGTAGTTTTAGTGTCTAGGGAGTGCTCAGTTTGTTAACAATTTGGAACATCTAATTTTCATTTCTAAGAAGTCAATAGCAATCCAAAATAAAACAAATTTGAAAGAAGCCTTAGTGAAGCATTCACATAGATATAAAATAGTTTCTTTTTGGGTTTTTATGGAAGCTTTGAGCAGCAAACTGTTTTCCAGCATAGTAGTGACACTTCTGAATAACGAGAGAAAAAAAAAAATTACTCTAATAAAAAAAAGGTTTCCCATACCCACTGTGTCTTCATTTAATATATTTGATGTTAATAAATTATTTCAATTCAATGTAATAATAGTAGATTTCTGTATGACAGGAGCAAATTTTCACTTAAAGTAATACCATCCATTATAATCAGAGACAGGGTACTTGAACTGAAGATCACCACTCAGTTAAAATAAAAAATAGCGGAAGTGGCATCTTTAATAGAAAATGTCATATGGATACATGACAAGTGGTGCATATTTAAAATTTTTTCTCTAAGTTGTGTATGCAATTTTAGATTTTAGAACTTAGAAAACACTTTACTGCTTTTTAGTTGGCATGGGGCACTGCATCTATATTTTTATTTGGGACATCAGAGTCCATAAAGCTGCTTAACTATATGCTTTATATCATAGTAGAGAACCACTGAAACAATATGCACTAAACCCACAAACAATAATTATAAAAGCTAGTGGGCAGACAGAAAATAAAATTGTAATTGACTTTAGGACTCCTGCAACATATCAAACTAAGAAAGGGCTTTGAGCTGTCTGTGAGTATGTGTGACCCCTGGACTAAATACCAAATCCTTGGGCTCACTTGGAAAACAATAAATTACAGCAACACACAATTGTGCCTCCGTTATTTGTAAGTGGAAAAACTGCTGTCTCAAAACGATGATTTTTGGAAACTAGCAAGGCAGTTTGCAAGTATGTGCTCATATTTATGGAAATGGTGGGGTTTAGATCATAACAAGTTTATGGAGA
The DNA here is from genome assembly GCF_023638135.1 of Falco biarmicus. Lineage (NCBI taxonomy): Eukaryota > Metazoa > Chordata > Aves > Falconiformes > Falconidae > Falco > Falco biarmicus. The sequence continues at coordinate 15,928,981 of NC_079294.1, read as the reverse complement.
AATAAAAAAAAGTACATGTACTTAGTCATCACAAGCTTGTGGTGAAGCAAAAAAGGGTAGGAGCATTTATTAAAGTTTTTATTTTTATTTGCCTGTTGATCATATTATGCTATCTTCTACTTTATTTATTTCTTATTATAAAGAAGGATATGAATCACTAAGAAGCATAATAACACCATTTTTTCAATCTAGTTCATTTCCTGCCCACATACAAGAGCATTTTGTTCTTCATGACAGTGCCCACCCTTGTTCAATCAACTGCTGTAATTTTTCTCAAATGCAATCTACAAAATTGTCATCTTACTTTAAAACAAACATGTCCTGTAGATGATTGATAATTAATTTGATGATTAATTAGGTCTTTTAGGAGCAAGTCTGTTCACCATGTATTCCAGTACCTGTTGGTTTACCATTGAGTAAAAGAGAACTCATGGTAATTCCAGAGATGCTCAAGGAACTTATTGCCTCTTTATTCCAAGATAAGGGCTTAAAAGGACATTTCAGAAAGACAGAGAGGGAGATAGTACCAGTACCCAGCCGCATATATTGAAGCTTTCTTAATAAATGAAACAATAAAATTGGTTAACAGGTTGCAAAATGCTGTAATGTTCTATATTTCTGTATATTCCTAATTTATACAGGAAAACTGGAAGGTGGTGAGTACATAATTTAGATTAAGGGAAATGCTAGATCCTCAGCAGAACAGTTCAGTAAACCTTGCAGTAAAACAGAATTGCTTAAAACAATAACTGAAGAGTATTGCAGATGTAAGTACATAGAGCATGATAGAGAAAATAACAAAAAAATACCTGAAGCTTCTGCATTTTAAGAAAAAGTTTAGAGCATATGGACAAATTGAAGCTTGTAAAGGCAAATTGGATTTTATTAGTTGGCTTTTAAAATAAGTCTTTGGTAAAGACTTTCTTACAGAAGGTTGCTAAAGAAAGTGAATTACGTATGTACAACAAGAAGTGAAGTTCCAGCATGGATTAAGATACAGCACAGCGGCAGAAGGCCAAACTGTTAGCTGCAGGGAACAAGAAACACGATAGAGGCCAGGAAGTGCTCCCTGTCCTTGCAACTGGACCATATCAATTTGGAAGCATGCATTCTTAATCCCATCTAATCAAGTTCTGTTTAAATACTGTACACAGTTATAAATACTTAGTATATTGGCATTACTCCTCTGTAATGATACTAGAAGTTATAGGCACATGACATAAGAGCTACAGTATTTGAGTTCTCAGATTTCTCTTGTTTAGAGGAAAATTGTAAATCATATTTTGGATTAAAACAAGACCAAAGAAAAATATAGCCAGAACTACAGGCTGGTGTGGTTCAGACACATAAACCCATCTCTGGTTGCATCAAAATCTAATCCAAGTTCAGGAGGATACCTTCAACAAGACGAGCTCAAATTTCAAGTGAATAATGAGACAATAGCACAGAGAGAGAGAGAATGGGTGATTATAACTCCATGAGATGTGTCATCAGGGACAGTCAACATGGATCTCCCAAGGGGAAATCATGCCTGACCAATCTAATAGCCTTCTGTGATGGAATGGCTGGCTGGGTGGATGAAGGGAGTGCAGTGGATGTTGTCTACCTTGACCTCAGCAAGGCTTTTGACACTGTCTCCTGTAACACCCTCATAGGTGGGCTCAGGAACTGTGGGCTACATGGGTGGACACTGAGGTGCATTGAGAACATGCTGGATGGCAGAGCTCAGAGGTTTGTGATCAGTGGCGCAGAGTCTAGCAGGAGGCCTGTAGCTGGCAATGTTCCCCAGGGGTCCAGTGCTGGGTCCAATCTCATTCAACTTATTCATCATTGATATGGATGAAGGGGCAGAGGGTTCCCTCAGCCAGTTTGCTGATGGTACAAAACTGGGAGGAGCGGCTGATACCCCAGCAGGCTGCGCTGCCATTCAGTGAGACCAGGACAGGCTGGAGGGCTGGGCAGAGAGGGACCTGATGGAGTTCAACAAAGGCCAGTGCAGGGTCCTGCCCCTGGGGAGGGACAGCCCCGTGCACCAGTACGGGCTGGGGGGGACCTGCTGGGGGGCAGCTCTGCGGAGAAGGACCTGGGAGTTCTGGTGGGCAGCAAGTTGCCCATGACCCAGCAGTGTGGCCTGGTGGCCAAGGCGGCCAGTGGGACCCTGGGGGGCATTAGGGGCAGCGTGGCCAGCAGGTCGAGGGAGGTGATCCTGCCCCTCTGCTCTGCCCTGGGGAGGCCACATCTGGAGTGCTGGGCCCAGTGCTGGGAGGGTCCCAAGAGGGACAGGGAACTGCTGGGGAGGGTCCAGTGGAGGCTGTGAAGATGCTGAGGGGACTGGAGCATCTCCCTGATGAGGGAAGGCTGAGAGAGCTGGGCCTGTGTAGCCTGGAGAAGAAAAGACTGAAAGGGGATCTTATCAATGGCTACAAATACCTTGAGGGCAAGTGCAAGGAGGACGAGGCCAGGCTCTTTTCGGTGGTGCCCAGTGACAGGACAAGTGGCAACGGGCACAAACTGCCACACAGGAACTTCCACCTGAATGTGAGGAAAAACTTCTTTACTTTGAGGGTGACAGAGCCCTGGGACAGGCTGGCCAGAGAGGCTGTGGGGTCTCCTGCTCTGGGGACATTCAAAACCCACCTGAATGTGACTCTGCAACCTGCTCTCGGTGAACCTGCTTTAGCAGGGGGTTGGACTAGATGATCTCCAGAGGTCCCTTCCAGCCCCAACCATTCTGTGAGTCTGTTATTCTGTGTTGTCCAGCCATTTTTTCAACAGACTTATTAAACACTCTTAGCAATTTTTTTCCCAAATTTGGGACTTTTCTCTGCTTTCCCTATTGAACTGAGGTTAAAAACAGGCTTGAAGTTTAGTGTAAAAAGTAAAAAAAAAATGTTATGTTTAATCATGTCCAGACAGAGTAACTCTAAGGCTTCACTCTATTATGCTTGCAGAAATAGAAGAGCTCTATAATTCCACCCACTTAACATGACACTAATCCATGGTAACATGTAATTACACATTTATGAAAGTTCTGCTCTTTATTTACAGGTATAAATACCTGATTAAAATATTTTTTATTGAAACCATTGTACACAAATGTCTACCATACACAAAATATAGAATAGAGACAATCTGATATTTGAACTTACAACAACGTGGTATTAGAAAAACATTCTTTGTGCTTATACTAAGGCATGAGAAAAATATTTTATTTCAATTTTATGACTAAAGGTCAAAAGCCATGCTAAACCTGGGTATCACTTAAGAGAATGCCACATCGAAAGCATAATCACCACTGCCAAACCTCTCAATTTCTCATTCTTGCATCCTAATGTTTCTGAAAAATTGGCTCCTTTCTTTTGGCACTATTGTTAGTGGGCATGCTGTTGATTCTATATCCTCCAGGCTGTGGGCTTCTTTGAAAAACCTGGGGAGAATCCAGGAACACACAAGTTCCACTGCAGCCAAGAAGGGAGAAAATGCTTTGTTGACACAGGCATATTCACTCTTACCTTGCTTTATACAGGATGCTGTAGTGTTTGGTGACCTTCGCTCTGCACCAGCAGTTCCACTTTCCTCACACAGATTTGAATAACACTTCCAAATCTTGGGTCAGATTTATATTTAGGAACATATTGACAATTCTGATGTTTAACAGCAAGTTCAAATCAAGGCGGCAATGACAACCAATGTTGTATTCATGGCCATCCTGGGCATCAGAGGTAAGGGGCAAGTAAATCAATGTTGCCATATCCTGAGGCATCTCCAACACTTGGCTTCTACATAATGCAAATTTGAGTGATGGGATGGGAAAAACAGTCAGACTCTTAAAAAAAAGTTTCCTTTGGATATATTTTGTTGCATTTGCTATAGATACAGCTCCGTCTTCCCGCACTTCTGGCTCCTTAGAAAGTTTTGTCCTTCTGTTCACATGAATAAGGAAGGCATTGTTTATTCAGGCTTGGGAGAAATCTTACCAATGTGTGCAAAAGCCTAGTTCTGTGGTGACCAAGGAAAGGACAAGGGGCAGTGGGCTGTATTTCAGTTTCACAAACTGAAATACAGTATATTCCATCTAAATATAAGAAAAACCTTTCTTTATGGCCTGAGTGGTAAAACACCAGAACAGGCTGTCCAGAGAGATGTGGGGTGTCCATCCATGGAGATACTCAAAGCCTACACAGGACCTAGACCTGGGCAACCTGCTCTAGGTGATGCTATCAGCATGGGGGGTACACAAAATTATCTCTAGAGGTCCCTTCCAACTGATCAGTGATTCTGCAACTCTGTGAATGGTGCCAGAATTTACTGTGTGAGGCAATGAAAGATACTGGGTTTTGTCACACCTTTCAGGATTCAGCTATAGGTGCATAAATAAGAATCACTTCAATAGCACTTTAAGCTGAAAATTGCTATATTTTGTAAGTCATTTCCTTTTTAGCCAACATATTTTTCTGAATCCACAGTTTAATACTTTAGAAGACCTTGTTAGAACTGATAGGTGCTAGTGCATATTTTTCAGTTTCTATTAGAGGTTACAAATGTGTAAGCTCTGTCCTTACCTAGGACTAAAGCATACTATTCCTACTAGGCCTATAGAGAAAAAAAATGTCTAATCAAAGAGCATAAACTTCCTTGTCTTAAATACAGCTGCTCATCTGTGTTTTAATCTGTGTATACAATGATGGATTACCACAAATGAATTTATTCCAGCCGTGTTCTCCTCTCTAATAAAAAAAGTGTTGCAGATTTCAGCTGATCTTGGTACTTCAGAACAGCAATATATGATTTAGTTGTAATTTTCTCATGTTCAGATATGATTTAAATGGTTTAATCAGTATATTTTCATGCTATTGAAACAATGTATGTTTAGAAAATATATAAAATAAATATTGGTTTCATTTTAAACTAGGTCACTATTCTGCACTTTGTAACATTCACTTTCGTTAACGTGATGGACAGGAGTGATAGCCCTTGAATGTTATAGGGAACAATTTAAATCAACTGTGTCACAAATATTTTAATTATAGCCTTTTGTAAATCGTTTTGCCTCCAAAATCTAACTAAATTGCTCTAAAAGTCTGACTCCAAAACCTAACTGAACTTCTCCAAGAAGGATTTATAAATGAAAAAAATTTCCAAAGGAGATATGAAAGCTTGTGTAGCTTGTGATCTGCAGATTAAGCCCGCTCCAAGCAGGCCTGGACATGCTAGCCTATGACAGCGTTTATTGAGCAGTACAGAATGTTACATTAATAATGTCTGTATTTAAAGAACTGACAAAGCTCTGGGCACACAATTGATTTAGAAAATACTTCTGTGTATATATATATATATAAAAATACAGTGTATCTTACCTATATTCTATTCAAATTTTTCCATTGTCTCTGTAGTGCTGAGCAGTTGCAAAGTGGAGTTTTATTGTTTTGCTGTGCGATTCTTCTCCAAAGCCATAATTCTCAATGTCATTGTAGTAGTTTGTCAAATAAATTATCAAAATAAGGGTTATTTAATTAAGTCACAGAGCTAAGAAAGAAAACACTTGATTGTAGTCTCACTCGTATAAGAAGCAACTTCATTTCACCTATTTTACCTAGAATAGACCTCTCTTAATTGGATTTTGTTCAGGCAGTACTTCCTAAAATCCTCCAAGTTTTATCCAAATCTATTATGAGACTGAGAATCTGTCACTTCCTACCTAGCTTCATAAGTATCCTGTTAAGTTCTCCTCCTCCCACCACCCAGTTCCTTCCTTCTAATTTGTACTCAGATTCTGCTTCCAGTTATATCTCCTGCTTATGTCTTTAAGTGAAGACCTGCTAACTATTTGTGCTTATTCTCCCTTGTACACACTGTAATTAAGTTTTTTCTCAGCTTTTCTGATGAAGAAACGCCTCATTCATCTTTTGGAAGAAGTTTGTCTAGCTATAAAGTCATTTTCTTCTGTTCCTGAACTCTCCAGCTATCAAATACCCTCTTAAAATCTTTGCCCTTTAGCACGTGCAATATTCCAGGTAGGGTTAGTGATCAATTGGGAAACAGCTAAAATAGAAAGTGAAAGGCTAAAGCTTTTTAAGACCATTGCTGTTAAAATATTCTTAACAAATTCTTAACCACAAAAACTTATTTTTCTATCAAATAGTATTTCCACTTCTGGAGATAGTCCACCTGTATCTTTGAGATGTGATTTCTGGAGGATACAGCTAGAAAGTGTTTCACAATGATTTTTAGAATTGCAAAATGTCTTTGATCTGACTGTATGTTCTTTGATTTGCTGTGCTGCAAAATTTATAATTTTTTTTCACATGCATTTCAGTGAAGTTTCACCACTCAGGTATCTGGAAGAAGAAAATTTATGCCCACACTTACATTATTCAGTAACCAAATGAATTAACTTGACTTAAAAATTGGCCCATCAGCTTTAAAATGTGCCATTAGTTTCTAGTCCAATACATGAATTTTGTTAACAGAGCACTATATGCTTACCGCCTCAGAAATTGTCCCTGCAATCTGTAGCACACCCTCTACTTTTTTTTTCCTAAACTGAGAGAGGAAGAGGAAAGAGTGGCAGTGACTATGCAAGATTTCATATTTATCAAGAAGAAACTTCATTGGAGCATTTTTGGCACAAAGATAGACCCAGGCTCGTTGGCCTAGGCAGGTCTTAATATGCTACCAAAGTAACTTCTCTACTTTCACAAACCAAAGAGGGAAATTAGGGAATGTAGTCGCACCAGGCTGAGGTTAAATTTGTGAACATGGTATGGTACCACTCTGAATCACTTGAGGAAATGTTATTTAGGACTGTGCATCATAGCTTTTGTGGCTTGGAAGATAAAACAGGTCTGGAAAATAAAACGACATTAAAAGCTCAAGCAATTAATTCTTTCCTACCCAGTGCTCTCTTCCTGTGATTTTTGTGTCGGGGGCACAATACAGTGAGGTTTAAATGACTTATCACTGGACCAATAATTGTTTTTAAAAATTCCAGAAGAAATTTTAGAATTGAATTTATCAGAAATTATATACTAGTCACCAAAAATTAAGCCTTTGAAGACTCTGGGCTTAGTGAAGAATTTGGGTTTGTATTGATAGGACATAAAGTATGTAGCACTAATGAGGAGAGACAATATTTGTTGTTACAACTGCCAACAGACTCAACATTTAACCTTGTTTGTGGATTTGTGGAAATGTTAATATAGTAAAAAAAGCAGTGTGAAGGATTCTGTAACATGCACATATGCCACACTGAGTATCAAAATACGTCACTGGTGTCATTGCTGTGCTAAATTGGTCCTGGCCTTTAGGCCGTTGTGGTTTCTTTGTTACCATATTGCAATCATGGATTGCATTAATTGTTCACCAAATTAAATTTTTAAATTATGCTTATTTTCTAATATTTCAGACATATTATTTTTTCCATATGTGGAGTATAACATTGTTTTATTGTGGTAACTTTGTGGCTTTCTTGGCTTCTAGTACTAGGCAATATATACATTTAAAATGTACTTGTATAAAGGAGAGTCTGAATTGAGTGACTAATAGTTCTGTTGTTAGTGGAAAATGGATTAAAAGTATGTTAAGAAGATTGCTTTCTAAACTGTTAGGAGTACAAAGTTTGAAAATAAATTTTTCAAACTTCTTTATGAGACCTAGTGAGATTCTATGTGAGTAGAACTTACAGCAACTTATTCAAGATCAAGATTCTTTGTCTTCACTCGAGTACAGGATGGTGCTCCTTTATTTTCGCATGTCCAATGAGTACAGATAAAAGAGCTTTGACTTCTTGCTTTCTGCATCAGGAGCTTGATCCAAGGCCAGCTCCGTGAAAATGCTCCTATTGATCTCAGTGGCTTTGGATCAGACTTCAGTTCTGTTGTGACTGGATTGAAAAGCAATATATTTCTCTCTTTGGAATTCTACTTCCCTAATTTCATTTAGAGAGTTTTGTTTAACTTTAATTCTTTTCCTGTTGCAATTCAGGAAATCATTGAAATAACTCAACCTACTTCCTATTTAACACATTTTGTTATCAGCTGTAAAGATAATTAAATACTCAATATAAATTTAGGCACTTAAACTGACAAAAATGTTGCTGATAAGAATAATAGAAGAAACAGAAAAGCAGAAAAAAAATCCAAGGGTAATTCAAACTGCTTAATTTGTAAATAACAAGAATTTAATGAGGCTGATATTCAAAAAGGGTCTCACTTCTTAATGTATAAAACATTCATTTTTCATGTTAATTGTCTTACTATAACATTCTCAGGACTCTACTTGAAAAGAAAAGGTTATACAAATATACATAGCTTACATGGAACTCTTTCTCTGCTCCCAGAAATATTGGTTCACCTATGGACTTCAGCTCACTGCTATGGTACTGAAAGAAACATTTCATTGAGTGTGTGATTTTTCAAAAAAAGGTTTTTCAAAGTTCAGGAGACATACCCTATAAATAATAGGATAGCTCTTTTAATTGTAAACCTGAAACTCTCTGAAGTGTTGTGATATGGAACATGCCCTTAGAAGTAGTTTTGTAAAATACCAAGATCTAGAGGCAGTAGACAAAGAAAAACAAATAAGAAAGTGACATTATGGCATTGGTCAACACTATTTGGATATTATTCTTTTAGATCAAAATGTCACAACAATTGGGAAAAATTTCAATCTGATTATTATAGTGATTCAAGGACACAGGAAGCGCTTCAGTGAAAGAATTGTTCCGTCTGCCCTAGATGTTTATATTTATTGAGATGAATTGTCCCCTGGAGGGACTGGACTCTCTCCATTTACTGTGGAAAAGTCTCAATGGATAGATAAAATAGAATGGTCAGCTCTTAGAAAGAGAAAATTAGGTAATTGAGACCCATACTGGAAATTGATTCAACTGTGTGGAGTATTTCCTAATGACTTATCTAATAAGTTAAAAGAGAATGATTATATATACTTTTGTACGAGAAGCTGGAACCGTATGTACCTGTTTGTGAAATATGAGAATATTTGTTTTGGTAGTTTATTCATTACTATCAACTCTGAAAATGTTTCTGTAGTTTATATTAATTTTGCATATTTCTTGTCAGCAAATTTCCGTATCAGAACAAAATTTAAGGGGTGGGGAAGATGGGAAAATAAACCCTGAAAGAAATAAAAGTGTCAGGAATTATAACAAGGAAGAAATTACATGTTCTAGGTTTAAGAACGAAATTAGAGGGGAAAGAAAGTACTGTGTAAAACTGAGAAATGGATGGTGAGGTACTGATGCATGGCTATGTCTCAGCTATACAGCTGAACCGCTATATCTCAGTTACCTATCTCTGATGAAGAAGGTTTAGTGCCTTCTGCTGCATTTGAGAGTCCCCAAATGGAGTTCAATGTTCAGGAAAGAAAGATTTCTTGAAAGGATTAAATTTGGTAAGTGAGGCAGAAACAAATGCAGACTTCAAATAATAAAATCTGTAAAGTTCATGGAAAAACTTTGGGTCTGGAGTGGGAAAAAAAAGGAAGACAAGAGAACCAAAAATGTTTTTCAGTCATTTTAAGAAACATTAGAAATAATCTGGACTTTACCATAAAGGTCATTTAAATTAATATTTTTGTAATGTCATCCAGAGATGTTCACAGTTAATAAAAAAAATCAACCAGGTTTATGCTGACAGGTGTGGAATTATGTCCTGAAAACAAAACAAAGTCTGGCAAACTATGTTGGTATGTGGCAGCCAACAATAATGATTTCTGTAAATGTTAAAGGGATGAATGGACCTGTCACTGTCTTACAAGTGATGAAGAAGACAAATTTACTGTTGTGCTGCTACAAGAAACACATTTAAAGATCATTGATGGAAACAGTTGAGAACAACATGGGCATAAACCCATATTGTTGCCCAAGACAGCTTAACAGGGAAGGAAGTGGAAATTTTATTATTTGAACATAACCCCTGTGTCCTCAAGGACATATTTTGACTAGGTAATATTTGCAAAATAGAAAAAAATTATAAAAGTGAAGGAATACTTGTTACTAAAGCTAATCAGGATTTAATCTTTTATTTGATAGGGTTCTTAAAAAATGACAGGTAAAGATGTTATATTGGTGGACAGGAAAAAGATTAGTGAGATCATAATCTTGACTGGTCAAGAAAGTTGAGAGTTATGCAAAAGATAATTTCTTAAAAAAAAGCTAGCCATCTTTTTTTTGGAGAACAAGTTCTGAATGACTCTTGAAAGGTGATTATAGGACTATAAATTTTTACTTTATTTAAAATAAGGGACAAAGACACCAAATTCTAAACTAAGTCTACCATCTGACACAGTTATATATATATCAACAGTCTCCAGTATCAAATAGAATAGAATACATAATCTCTGAAGGCAATTACAAAAACACATTCACAAAGCAAAATGTGCCAAAACCAGTTTGACACAGACACATTTCCCCATCTGTCACAGTAAACACTTATAAATACTGAATAATTAACACACAAATAGAAATTGGAGCAATTTTGTTTCAGTAAGCCCCAGCCTACCAGCTATATGTAGCTGCTCCTTACTTTGTGCTCAAGAATTTGCTCTTGTCTTATTTTTATAGGGTGAGATCTTCTTCACCTTATGATATAAATTAGGTGCTGGAGCTACAGAGCCCAGACGTACAACTAAACGCCAATGCAGTTGATATCAGATGTGATTATGTCCAGGATTCATTCCACTGTCTTTAAATAATAGCTGAATGAACTCATAGTAGCCTGGAGCTTTATGGAATACAAACTATGCTGCTGATGCATAAGAAAAAACATCAAAGCATTAAGAAGCCATCAGTGAATCTACATGTATGGAGAAAGGCAACAGACAGGTAAGTCAAAGCATAGTTTTGAGTTAAAAAGGGTTTTTTAAATTGACATTTTTCTTTACAGCTTATGACAGTAAATGCTGTTTAAATCCTGAATTTGCCTTCAGCAAGCAGCTTTATTGGTATGTGGTGTGTGTGGATTTAGTATAAAATCACACCTGTAACATACAAGGAAATGAGAAGTATCAACCACCTACTGCTCTGTGTGGCTGGACATGATATCTCCAACACTGACTGCTTTGGTGTTTTTATAGTATGCATTGGCTTTATTTAAGGTTAGGAAGACACATTATTTCTTTTTTTCCACTGCTTTATTTTCAAAACTAGCAGAAAACAGTGGCAATGCATGATGAGTGAGCTAGAAATAAAAGGATTCATCTCTTTCTCCTCTGAGTCCATAGCCCTTCAATATATGTTCACTTATGTTCTAAAACTGCAGAGGTCATATAAAATCCATTTGCCTACTATTTCCAGGAGTTTGAAGACTATTGAACACAATCAGATGGTAAATGTCAAAATTGTCAACACTGATTAAACATTTACAAATGTATCAAACATTTCTGAGATGTACATCTGCACAGTTTCATGTGATTTTCTTGCTTCTCTTTTGCCAATCTATGCCCAATGAGTAGACAAAATTGACCTACTTTTAATTGAGTATATAGACACAGCTGATCTCACCTTCATTAACTCTTTCTATGGACCTGTTTCCCAGTTTTCATAGGGTAATATTTTTTCCTAAGCACCTGTGAAGTTTAAGACTTTGCTAAGAAGTTACTTCTTTCCTCCATACCAGTGCTAACCTCTACTCAGTGTGTCTACTTTCAGTCCGAGATGGGTTAATGTACTGTGTAAAAGGGAGATGGAGTGGGAGAAGAACAGACTGAGGTAAAGAAAATGAAAAGCTACTATGTGATCTTTACAAAACATGGCAGATTTATTGTTGCTTTCAATTAATTGTTACTCATTTACATCCAGATGTTATGCTATGTTGGATTACTCACTTGCAATGCAATATCAGACCCCTTATTTTCAGCATTGTTGATCTTTGTGATCTGAAATGACAATTGCTATATGTTGTTATCACCTACAATAATTCCTGGAACTGTAGCTCTTGAAGTCAGAAGTGACCTTTATGATCAGTCAGTCTAATATCCTACATAATAAGGGCCATATAAAGTCAAATAGCAAGTCATCTCTCTATCTCAACAGCTTGTACTCCAACCAAAATAAGAGCTAATGGTCTATGTCAACTTGAACTGAAGATCTGACTTAGCTGGAACTCACTATGTGGCTCATTAGTGGTTGCCTTTCCTTTGATTCATGGTTCCTACGTGAAATGTTCAACATAGTAAAACTTACTGCTCTAAACTGTATGTGTTTGATGCAGGCAACTGATGTCTACTAGTAGATTCAACTGGGAGATCAAGGAGTGAATAAGCATGGAAAAATGAAGTGCTTTCTCGAGCCTTAGCTATTGGAAGGTAAATGCTGGCTGCTAGGCAGGAGAGCAAAGACTAACACCCCAATGACAGCATTCTTTAAAATCCTCCCAGCTTTTTGTTCAGGGCCCGAGGAGTAGATAGAGATTCGAAGCCTAAAAGTGTGCATGAAGCGATATAGGTATGTCAGGAGTATTTCTCTAAAGGAGGAATCTGCACAGGTAGCATGGCCTGAAAATTAATCATAATGGAGCCAGATGAAGAAAACAACCAGTGTTGTAGATTAATATTTTGAACAATGAGAAGGGAGAATCTGAGAGAAACCAAAGACTTGCAAAAGGGCAGCTGGCTCAGAGTGACACAACTGCAGGTTGGAAGTGGCTTGTGTCCTGCCTCTGGGGAGAGGAACAGGGACAGGAAGGGTGTAGTAAAAGTTACTGCAATAATTAGGCAACTAAATCTAGCATGTGAATATCCACATTTGTGAAAGGGAAATATAGAAAGATGGGAAAGGGTGTCTGTGTGTGTGTGGGGGGGTGAGGGGTGTGTGTGGGATGATGACGTACGTACATTAAAAGAACAGCCCCAAAAGTGTGACATTTACTAACAGATTGAAGGCTGTTAAAATTTTTCCTATCAAAGTCCAGGTAAAATCTGTGCTACAATTCAAGAAGAAAAAAAAAATGGTCCAAACACCCTACCCCTAACAATCACAACCCATTGAAAAAGTTAAGGAAACTGTCTGGAGAAAGGGTGACTTCTAGAAATTGGAAGGTTTGTTTCAATGAGAACAGGAAAGAAAATCAGAAGGGCTGAAAAAGAATTTGAAATGTAAACAAAGAATGCTCAAACTGGTTTTAAAAACCTTTCATATCAAAAGCAGAAAGCCAGCTAGGGAATCAGGGGGACTATCTGATGAGAACAGTGTGAAAGGGGCACTTAGAGGTGACAGATAAAGTAAAGAAGCAAAATAAACTGTTTTGTATTAGTTTCTGCTGCTGAAGGTGTTTGGAAAAATGTTAGTGTTATTTGTGTCAGGTAAGTCAGAAGGGCTAGAAAAAATTGATGCAAGTATATAGCAAGTTTTAGAATAAATAACCACATTAGATGTCAATAAGTCACCAGAACTAGATGGCATTTGCTGAAAGTCTTGTCAATAAATCAATAAGATTGGATGCAATTTGCTGAAAGGCTGGAAATCTTCAGTTTGGTGAGGAGAAGGTTGAGACAAGATATTATTGAGGTTCACAAAATGCATGAAGAGGGTGTTCATGAGATCACACGAAACAAGACCCTTGGGTCACTCAGTGAAAATAGTAGGAGGCAAAAGAGATAAAGGAAGACACTTTTTTGGAAAGCAGGCAATTACAAGTGAACTTCTGAAACTTGTGTAACAGGAAGCTGCGGAAGCAGACAGTATCTACAGGTTCAAAAGGGGACGAGGCAAATTCAGGCATTCTGCTTCAAAACAGAATGCTGTTCCAGATGGAGACGTACCCTCTGCAGTTCCTCACACAGCAAGCTAGATACAGGGATTTCAGAAGGGCAGGGTAAAGGCTGACAGAAAGTGATCAAGCTCAGGTTTTGCTTGTGGAGGAGTCCGAATGCTGGTCCACATGGATGATTGGTCTGACCAAGCAGGGCTTTTTAAACCTGGCATCTTGCAAAGAAACTCTAGAAAGGCTGCTTGAACCACTTTAAGTAGCTGAGAGGAAAAACGGACACAGTCCTAAGACAAACCAGAACCATCACCTCCAAAGATATCATGGTATAAATACATACACTGGGTAAACATGCAAAAAGTAATCCTCAAAGCTTACAAAAAGCCTTTGAACCACTAGCTTGGAGGGCAACCAGCTCTGGCACATTTGAAGCTTAGCTCTATAATCACCATACAGCCCAGGTTTGGCTGTGACTGTACCAGAGGAAAAACTGAAACCAAATCTGTTTCTATTATTAATGATGGCTATAGAGAAGCATTTATTGCAGACACCAAATCCCTTTGTTTTGGCAATATACTGCACACTCTCATTCTGTGTTAGCACTCTCTCTTAGCACTCTTGAGGTAACTTAATTTCTGGCCCATATTTTGTAAAAAAGCTACAGAGATTCCAATGGCAATTAAAATATGATTTTATTGCTGATTTTTGAATAAAATATCCAACTTTTCTTCAGACATGGGACACAAAGGCAGTTGGTGCTTTTATCAGAAGTAATTAACATGCCACCCACATCAAAGCATTGTATTATTTTTAGTAACTTATGTTTATCACAGAAGATGTACCAATTCCGGTCACCAACAATTCCATTACGTAGTAGTACACCAGGAAGCAGCAGTGGTTTGCCTAGGCCAGCTGAGCACCGTTCTGGGTGGCTCCTCTGTGTTCCCACCCCACTGTGCAAGCAGATGTTCTGTCCTTTCCAGTGTTATAGCAGCTCAATGGGAAAAAATCATGAGATAGATCAATCTAATACTTCAGTCTTTTGACACAGTGGTAGACAGACGTAAGTTTCTTTGTTCTTTGGGTTCTTCAAACTCAAATTACGATTTTACTAAGGAAAAATCAGTCTGATTTTGTTGGCTGTTTCTTGCTTCATTTTGGGTGAGGAAGGGGGGGTCAGAAAAACATTCAGGCACATGGGCAATATTGTACTGTTTAAAGATGGGAAAGCATCCTCTATACTATTGCTTAGGTACTTCTTTTCTATCAGTCTCCCTGTACCATACCTGCTATGACTTTGAGATAGAATCTAGCTCAGCTTTTTGCTAAGATAAGGTTGCTTCACTAATCTGAGTGATCAGTATCTTTCTTTTTCTCCAGCAGATAGGACTAGAAACAATCTCTTTGGTTATCAAGTCCAGGCCTCTGCTATCATAAGCAACTGCATCATCCGATCCCTTTCTTTAACTTATCTAGTTCCATCATAGCTAATGTCTTGCCCCACTAATACTACTAGAAAGACGTTCCAGAACCTGATTACTATGCTTAAAACTATTAGTTATTTGAAATTATATGGATTTATAAATTATATGAATTTATAACAGCATGTTATTGAAGGTAGCTAAAGGTAGTGAATTGGGCTAAATCTAAGATGCTTATGGCTTTCTCCATGATAAAGAATGACGTACATACAATATGCGGAATGGTATCTTAAAAGCCCACAACACAATAATAACTTCACCTAGATATTATGATTAAGATCAACTTTACAATCTCATTTTGAAAATCCATTTACTCTAGGCTTCTAAGATATATTAGTCAGGGATTTTAGTGGTTTATGTTCCATATACAGTAGGCAGTGATGTGTGAACTACTGGAGCTTCTTTTCAGGTATAGGAACAGCTTCAGTAAGAAGGCTCATTTCAAGGTTCATTAGGAATATATTTTTGTTGTTGCAAATTACTCAACAGCCTCTTCTTTTTAAACATTAGCTGAGGCTCTGCATCAGCCAGTAATATGTAACTTTTGGAGCTAGAAAGTCAAAAGGAAATCTTTATTATAGTCACTGATGCAGAGAAATGTTACTAAGGAACCACCTTAGCCCTGTTCTGTTCCCTTCCCCCCAGGGCTTAGAGCTATTTGTTTTTAATACCATCTAATGTTGCTTTCAGCCTGGAGAGTGGATGAAAAAAAGCAGATACTGAGTACACCTTGGTAGGGTGGAAAAGCCTATTTTAGTAAAAGGAAGATGGCCCAAGCTGGTGAAAGTCTGAGAGTTACTCTGTGGCTCACTCTGAAACACGGACAGGGTCTGTGCTGAAGTGCTACACCAGTCATTTTGCAGTGCTGTAGCATACAACCTCTTTTTGATTATCCAGGTCAAGATTTCCTGAATAGGAAAGGCTGTCACATCCAGAAACAAGTTCCATAAATGCTAATCAAAGCAGGACTCGGTACTTCTTAGTCAAACTGTAATTTATACCTATGTCAAAAAATCATACTTTGAAATATGTCCATGAGGGGATGGGAGGAGAAAGGAACACTTCAGAAATGCTGTACTTTTATTTTACTTTCCTTAAAGCACATGAAAGCATTTGAAACAAATGTTTTGCAAAAACGCTCATCATACATTTCAGAACATAGGGATACCAGAACCTCGTTAGCGCAATGCCTAATGTAATTTGCTGTGGTCATTCACTGAAGAGGTTGAGACTCCAAAAAGCTCAAACATTTAGAAAATCTCAAAGGCTAATAAATTTTTGGACAAAATATAGTGTCTGCTGCTTCTGCTTTGTATCATTTTGACCCAGTTCTATTTGGAAGCTAAAGTGATGCTTTTCCTGCAATATGCATTTTGAGGTGTGTGTGTGTGTGTGTGTCTCCCATGCTCATTTTTTTATAAATAACTGATTTAGTCAGGTGTATGCTATATGTATTATAAGGGGCTTCCACCTATAATAAGAAGCGAAATTTTAACATTTCAATTGACGAAAAAAATGCCTCCTTTAAAATTAGGTACCAGTAGTTCTAAGAAACATTTTATGGACTGATATGGGTAAAAATAAATTATTTAGTGGGGATAATGTTGTCAAGGACAGTAAATGTTTCACTTTCTAAGGCACAGCACTGATTCAGTACTGAAATGTTAAGGGGCAATTTTACTGACACCTTAAAAAATTACTCAGTGGCTGTGCCATTTGCTGATCCTGCTCCTTAACCGTTAAATGATATGACTAAAATCTGAATAATTTACTGGAAAACTCTTAGGTTGGAGTAAGAGTACTTTAAAATGATATCAGTATTTCCATGTAATAAAGGAAGCAAGCTCTACTAGTAAAACAGTTCATGCAGTAATCATTAATACAGTCTTTCCCCCTCTTTCTTACAGAAACTAGCATCTCTGTTATCAGTGTTACTGCATACACAGTCCCTGTACTGCTTGATGTATTTGTGTTCAGAAATCCTACTAGTTTAACTACGCTGGTGTGATCTCTCTGACTTTTTTATCTTACTCATGAGCACTATGTACATCTCTTTCCACAAGCATCGTGTTGAGTTCCTTTGTTAGAACTTTGCTCATAAAGGGTTATGTGCTGCAGAATTTTTTTTTGCTTCAGCCTGCTAGAATGCTGATGAAAATCAGAATAAGTAACCATAATTAAGGTAGGACATGTATAATATATCTTATGATTTTCATATTACATTACTGTTTCAGGCAATTAAATACTGTAGGCTTTCATTCATTTTAACACACATCAATATCTTAATTTTCTAAAATGATTTGTATCCCAAACTCTCACATATGCTTATCATGAAGTTTGTCATCTCGGGGGTCTGGTGTTATAAAATGATTATTTGGCAACTTTGAAGACTTCAGCCATTCCACTAACACTTTATGTTTATAGACAATACCAATTCAACTATCTTTGAATAACAGGTCATTTATTTAAAATTAAAAATGAGACCTTCTTCTAAAATCCTCATATTATCAAGATGAATCTCTTTTGGGCAAGAACCATCAATTGGTCCATGTTAGGACAATGTCCATCACAAGACTATAGGCTGGGATGAATGCGTGGCTGCAGTGGTAAAATACATGTTCAGAAAGATCACCTGCTAGTGTAATACTCTACACAAGAAATTTGATGCATTTTTTGTAGGAACAAAGGAAATGGAGGAGGGCAAGAGAAGCACAAGCAAACAGTAAGTAACATGTGAAGACTATCCTAATCCTACTTTCTCTTCTGAAGTGTTAATAAATAATGCTAAAATAATTTTCTTGTGTGAGTTTTACAAATTGCCATTGTGGTTGTTTCATTCACATGTAGGGCTTAGACTACATTGCTTACGCGGTAATCAGATAACCCACAATCAGTTGTTAGTCATCCTTATTGCACCACTGTGGCCTATTAAAGCTGTGTCACCTAATATTGGACAGTATTAGGATGTTATTTAGTCACTAAGAAAAAGTTCTGGCTGCTTATTTAATTGACAGCTTAAAGCATAAATTTTGTATAGCTGGTTGCTGCACATAAAAGGCCAAACTTATATTTCATTTCACACTATTGCCTTTGAATTTATTGGCTCTCTTTGTTGTCCTTGGGGAACCACTTTGAATGCAAGGAACTACAGTTATAATAGTTAGAAAGAAGTCAGTGGTTACAGGGGAGGTGATCAAACAGTAAATAAAATAAACATTTATGGTTATTTTAACAGTATGCCTTTATGTGTGTTTGAAATTGCATCTCAATAAAGCACAAGCTAAGATTTAAAACCACACAGTTTCAAAGGTAACATGCAAAACAACCTCACTCTTTTGCCAGACTCCACCCTGAGGGTAATGACATGTTTCAAAATATTGCTCTGCTAGGTTTTCATTTCTGGCAAAAATGATCGTCCACCAAACTGTTTTGTTCTGCAGCACAGCAGCACTAATTTATAATCTCTGCTTCAGTAGCAAGAAGCTTTCTGTCTTTCCCTCTCCCATTTAACATTTATATTTACTTTATTC
The DNA here is from genome assembly GCF_023638135.1 of Falco biarmicus. NCBI lineage: Eukaryota > Metazoa > Chordata > Aves > Falconiformes > Falconidae > Falco > Falco biarmicus. The sequence continues at coordinate 15,910,246 of NC_079294.1, read as the reverse complement.
CCTCCCCTTTTTTATTATAATTACTGTAGCAACTGCATTTTTTGAATCAACTTTAAGCAAAATTGAAGCTTAAACAAAGCACTGGAAAAGGAGCAGTTGAAAAGTTTTCCTGTGTGTCTGTTGGCAACACATATACAGTATAATAACACAGTTCTGAGCCCATTTTCTACTTTGAGATCTCTTGGCAGTTTGCACAGGAAGTGCCTGATTTGATTTCATAGATGGGAGAGAAGGGGGGAAGCAGAAGTGGGGGGAAATTACATACAATATGTTCCTGATCACCACGATAAGAAAGCACGTCTCTTCATGACATTTTCATATGCTCTGGACCAAAGTGTTTTTGCATGTTATCTTTGCAGTTTTCCTTAAAATGCATCAGTTACATACTTTAAATACAGCAGTTTGGCAGGATAGTGGTAATCTAGTAGGAAGGGTAAAAGACATGATATGGGTAATCAGCCCGAGGAATTGGAATTAAAACAGTAATTCAGTATATGCAGGCTACTGAACATCTTAATCTGGCAGTTATTCTTGGTCCTTGTCAGCCTTGCTGAATTAAAAGCAGAAATGGAGCACCTGATGACTTCCCCACATAAAGCCAATGGGTCATTCATTTCTTGAGTGTACCTTTACCCCCTAACAGCTGCATTGTCACACGTTCACTCTTCATTGTCACATGCAATACCATCATCTGTGACTCTTTATCAGGGCATTGCCATGAAAAATAGCGCACATCCTCAAGACCAAAAAAGGGATTGTGTGTAAAGTGTACATTACCTAATCTGTAGCAAGGAGGAATCTAGAGTCACGTAGAGGCTTGCCTCTTCAAGGAAGCAATAGAAGCAATTTATGCTCCTGAGCAGCATTTTCTTATCAGTGTTGCACTTGCTGTTCCTCTTGCTCTTATAAGCTTTTTTTCCCACCCTTGTTACAGTTTCTTTTTACTGTTAGTGTGTTGCGTGAAGTGGAACTAGTGCACACTTTACTCCCAAAGGAGTAAAAAGTGATACTAATTTGAGTTGTTTCAGTAGATTAATTACTTTTTCAGAATCCACTTTATCTAACTAATTGCAACTCATCACTTATGAATTTGAAAATATTACAAATCCACTCATTCAGTATTATGATCAGATTTTCTCATAAATACTATGCCTGCAATCGTGATCCAATTCCTGATCGAGAGAAGCAGGCTTTCTGGATACCTACCGTTATTGACATCATTATGTTTTCTTACCTGATTTTAATTGCCACCTTTTCCAAATCTAAGATATACCTTCTTCCTCATGTCATTTTATTAGCACTCTGCATATAATACACTCTTCATTACTGCAGATAGCAAAGATTTATCTTCATATACACGAGCTGTCACTTGGGAATTTTAGGATGGTCTAGTTTAGAGTTTCTAGGAAGCAGCTTGCTCAGTTCTCATCTTCCCTTGTTTTTTATCATTGGCAGTACATCTGCAAACTGAAAACTGTTTCTGCCCTTTTGTCTTGGATGCTTCTGGGCACTAGAATGCTAAAAGCATTTTTTACGTGGCAGTGAGAACTGGAACGCAAACCCATTTTGATAGATGATCCAGATTATTCTTCACATTTCCCTGTTGTTTTATTGATTTACTAAATAGAAAGACTAATTCAAGTTTATGTTCTGTATATTTGCTCTGGTCTCACCAGAATTCTCCACCCTCCCCCGAGATTAAACAAAACAATTTTGTCTTTGTATCTGCCACAGTGACAGTGAAGTAACCATCAACTAATCGATTTTATTGCAAAACTAATTTTTATTTTAAACAAACATCAACATATTTTGTTGACACAATTAAATGATTTCAGCGCTGTGCCATATATCTAGCATGCACCCTAGGGAGCAGGTAGAATCTACAGCAGAAATCATGACACACGTGCTTTTGCATCAAATTAAATATTTTCCCCTTAATCCTAACACCAGCAGCTGTTAGGCACCGTGGCTTACTGCATATGGCCTATATAATGAGACAGATTCAGGCAGTTCAAGTTCCTCTGCTGAATGCTGAATAAGGCCCTTCTCTCCAAGGACACTAAGACTTATTGCTGTTGAAACAGTCCTTCTCATGCAAATGAATACATTTGGTATCCAGGTTTTATAAAGAAGAAAAACAGCACAGTGTTTTTATTACCAGGGAGACAAAAAAATAAAGAGGGTTGGTATATGAAATGCAGGAAACCCTCACAGAATTTGATGCAAAAATCCTTTATTTCTGTTAAAACAATCCAAAAAGGAGTCAAATTAAAAAGTTCTTAGCAAGCCTAAAATTGGAGGTGGCTATTCCTAACAGTTGTCAGTGTCCTGGAAAAAGTCATTTACTGACTGGGCAAAAGAACAGAACTGTCTGCAGGTGGGTGATACAGCTAATTGGCCCTTGCTATTAAGAGCAGAAGTAATCTGGTTCAAGCTCCACTTTATTTATCTCCAATTCCATTTCTTAGCAGACTACAAGGTTAAGGCAATCCTTTCACACTGCCTGACAATGTGAAGACAGCTTTTCCATATTTGAACAATCAAATCCTGTTAAAAGGACTACAGGAACACCAATTAACACACTCCAGTAAAAGTGATCTAAAATATGATTGAAAAAGCCAAAGCAGATCACTGCCTGAAGTAATGTGCTTGTTTTTTCTGCTGTAACGCACGCTGCTGGACTTCATTACAAGTGTGGGAAGTGAAGGGGTTTTTTTTTTGGTTGTGTTTGGGTTTTGCATACTAAAGCAGATTAAATGGGAAGAATAGTATAATTATGCATTTCTTTTGTGCTCGGTAAAAATTAGTTGTGGCACTATAACCGAAGTTACTTCAGCTTGGAGGGCCAATTCCTTTCCCTGCTGTGTAGCCAAAGTAAACAAGTTGTTAGCCAGAGATCAAGGATGAACTGTAAATATATCTACAGGCCATAGATAACCTGTAAAGCCAGAATACAGCTGGTGTGTTACATTTGTGATATCTTTTGGAACTGTTGTGGCTTGTACCTCAGATGTAAGAATTTTCCTCATATGCCTATATACACAACTGTCATAAAGCTTTTAGCCTTCCCATTGCTCTTTCACATACTGACAAGACTTACAGATAACAAGTCTAAACCCTCCAGGTCAGCTGACAGGTATTGCTCATAAAGTGTCTCACATACAGAATTTTACTATTTGTTTCATAGATTCCACTTTACAGAAATTAATACAATAAAATAATATACCCAGTATTGGTTATTTAATCTAAACCTTTGTTATTGCTGAACTTCAAAACTATTTATACATTTTATACTGAAATTGCACTTTCTTGCCTTAGATACAAAAAGTCACATATAAAGGATGTCTCTTATCCTAGAATAAACTTTAAATGTATCCAAAACTTGTTATGTTTGTGCTTTTTTTTTGAATAAAATGGGTGCATTTGAGCTAAATATTACCATAACCAATTCAGTTCTTCAGTGTGGTTTTGTAAGTATGAATTCCAATGCATCTCCGAGTTTATAGAACACATTGTGAGATGCATTTCTCACAGTATGAATACTTGTACTACCATATGAAGTGGAACAGGATGAGCAGAGCTGTTTTTGAAGGTATATTTTATATATATGACAACACTACAAAAGTTATGTTTTCACACATTCAATAAGATAAAAGACGCATGTGTTTGTTAACTTTCACATTTTTTGTCCCAAATCTCAGTTGTGATGGACAATTAATACTGATTACCAAATCCTACTAGCTTTGGAGCTCTAGTAACAAGATATTTGTCCTTCCCGTGTATCAGATAAGCATAATCTGTTCTAGTTGTCTGGACATTTAAACTAGGATAGTTAAGTGCTAGTCCTGGTCTCATAAAAAAAATGTGTTTAATGATACTGTGTTTTCTAAAGGCATTTTAATCAATTTCAAGTATATACAAACTTCAGGCCAAGAACAGTAAATAGGCATATATGTCATTATGTCCAAACTGAAAAATGCAAACAAATATACAAACTACCTCCCCTGCTACAACTCCTTGTGTTTTCACCTAGGATGTCATGATACCTGACCGTTTTGCAGGCAGTTCAGTATCAACACAGGTACTGACAGGCATCTCCGTGTCTGTTCCATACTGATACTGGATGGTTCCTTTAAGTTCCAGTTTCTAGCAGAACTTCCGGCATTCAGGATCTAGGTCTCAATTCTTTTTTCTTGGAAGAGAAAAACACAAACCCAGTCTCTTCACTTACTTTCTCCTCCTTACTTTCTGACATTAGTGGATATTTTTAGAGGACAGGTGGGTGTTTTTTTCCCCCTCTTTTTTTGATAATAACGTATAGCATAGCATTTTGGGTAACTAACTACCAGGTGCTAAATTTTGCCATGTACCCGTTTTACTCAGTACTCCTTTACCTTCTGTCAGGGTATGGATTAATAAACTAGTGATCGATTTTTATTTATTCAGCATTTTTCTCTTTTATTGTTCATGTAAATTTGGCTTAGTGAGATTGTGCTTTGGTGAAGCACATTTTTACTGAGGATACTGTGGTCTAGATTGAATTTCTGGATGATAATTTAGGGACCTAAAAGCAATGTTATTACTGAGTTGAGCGTGGAACTAGATTTTTGAGAAACCTCAAGGTACAAGGAATTTACAGCACCTCGTTCTTTCTGACTTTAACAGCAATTCCATAAAAAAATGAAGACAGTATGAATGTTGTACAGTTGGGACCAATCTAACTTTAATGCTCTAAACTATGAATACTTTTAAAAATACATCTTTAAAGTGTTTTTTAAAGTCAGCTGGGTTTCTTAACTTTATTTCATATGGTCTCTCTACTAGTCAAGCTGAGGTTCTGGAGCTAAAACATACAATATTGTTACTTCTATGACCAAAAAAAGAACGGGTTAATTTGTCTGGTGTGTTTCCCATAACAATTCTCATCACAAGAACATATTAATCTTTTGCCATTTTCTGGTTTTGTCACATAAGGCAGTAGAATGTTAATACCACATATTGTCTCTGAAAGATTGTAGCATTCTCCATTGCTTTGACCTTTTCATTCTTCTGTGTTTCAATTTGATCTCGAAGTTGGTGATTAATGATGATTATAATAACTATATAAGGACTGAAATATAAATTGTTAAATGAACTAGAAAATGTATCATGTTTTGTGCTACTGTACTTCATAAGTTTTCTTTTATCTTTCATTTATTTGAGCTTTTTCTTAATAATAGCAAATATACAAATAGCTAAAAATAAACAGACAGACTTAGTCCAAACCAATAGATATGAAAATAACTGATTTGGAGGAACAGACGCAAAACTGTTAAAACTTAACTCTATCATAGAAAACACTGGCTGTACTGCAGCAAAACAAAACACAACATAAAAAAAATTCAACAAAACCTTGTGATATGTGAGCCAACCTTTACATGCACCCAAAAAAACCCAAAATCAATTTTGAAATCAATAGTATGCTCTTTTGCCCAAACAGCTTTGCTTAACAAGGAGTTAGCATTCCATAAAACAAGGCTGGCCTTTGGATTCAGATCATTAGCTATGATTCCCATTATACTGTAGGTGCCATAGGAAAAGGGATATATACTTGTCTCTGGTTTTGCTTTACCGGTTTTACATTTAGGAACCTAGACTTCCTACCATGTTGTCTGGCCAGTTAACAGGTGTGCTCATTCATCTGAGATGAAATGGTAGTCACATAACAAACAGATCACACATTGCGATCATGTTTTAGGATCTGTTTTTAAAGTTATCACTATAACAGTGCAGAATATTGAGGGTTTTTTCATGTAAAATTGTACTGGTTTTGGCCAGGATGGAGTCAATCTTCTTCATAGCGACTTATATGGTGCAGTGTTTTGGGTTTGTGATAGAAACAGCGCTGATCCTATAGGGATGCTATAGCTGTTGCCAAGCAGTGCTTGCACAGCATAGCATCAAGGTCTTTGTTTCTCACACTGCCCTGCCAGCAAGCGGGCCGGGAGCGCACACGAAGTGCAGAGGGGATAGAGCCAGGACAGCCCCAGCTGACCAAACAGCTATCCTGTACCGCTCGGTGCTGTGCTCAGCAGTGCTAAAACTGAGAGGAGGAGGAGGAAGGAGAGGTATTAGGAGTTACAGAGCTTGTCTTCCCAAGTAACCATTATGTGTGATGGAGCCCTGCTTCCTTGGAGATGACTAAAGACCTGCCTGACAACAAGAAGTAGTGAATAAATTCTATATTTTGCTTTGTTTCCATGCGCAGCTTTTGCCATCCCTATTAAACTGTCTTTATCTCAACCCATGATTTTTTTCACCTTTACACTTCTGATTCTCTCCTTCATCTGACTGCAGGAGAGAGAACAAGCTGCTGCGTGGGTCTGAGCTGCCGGCTGGGATTAACCCACAACAACAGTCAATGTACATACTCTATAAGCAGATTCCACACCTGGTGTTACAGTAGTTTATTTTCTTTTTATAGGTTAAATCCCACTCCACTTTCCAATGAAGGGTAAGATACATAAGAATATCATAGTCCTGCAGAAATAGGCTGCTTCCAATCCGTAGCTGTTTGCAGGACCACCAGATTTTAAACACCATTGTGTAAAAGTTATTCTTCCTTTAAAAGTCTATTATTAAACCTTATTGCAGTAAGGTCTTACCTTTTAGATGGCTGTATTTTTGTAAACATATTAGACTGGTTGGTTGTCTGCTGTGTATTAATTTAGCTTCATAAAGCAGACCTCATTTGATCTTGAAAGTATTTATTACTTCTGGAAAGAGATAAGATAGATCCTGTTTGTCACTCTTCTATCCTTTGTATTGTTTGTATTTTGCTTCTTTTTGGTAATAATTCAGCCCTGGCCAACTTAATACTCAGTAATTATTTCCTAGATTGTTATAATAAGCACAAGAATCCCACCACCCACATACACACGAAATGAAACATTTAAGTTGCATCCTTGTGTTTTAAATATTCAATGAGTATCAGCAAATACATCACTTTATTACAGACTTTGTGTTTTGTCTTCCTGTTTATCCAAATCATAATAGTACTAAGTGGAAGTAACAGTAAATTCAGTTCAGGCAGATACTACTGAATCTAGCTCTAAGACAGCATTACCTGAAGAACAGAAAAATGTACCTGTTAGAAATATCTATTATTTTAAGGTACCATTGGGTAAGTTATCTTATTAATGATTAATGCCTACAAAGAGTTTGTATTTGTAAAACACTGAGGAAAGATGAAAACTAAAAAAAAATCACAAAGGCTAAATAAAGTGGTTGAATCACAAAGAGGGGTAAACACCTACAAAATGTTCTTTGGTAGTCTGAGTGCGAAGAATGCTTGTATGGGTTATCTGGGGGATGATTGTTTTAGAAAGTGTTGGAATGACAATTTGAAATGAAAATTTAGGATTAAAGTAAGAGGGAGGAAGCACCTTCCAACAGAAACAGCTTTACACTTCACTGATGTTAGCATTCCAAGATAAATTGTGAAATCAAAACGATCTCTGAAATACAATGGATGACCAACATTTCATTTTAAAAATAAGCCCAAATACATAATATTAAATTGTTCCAATGAAAGCGGAAGCTGCTCCAAAATCCTTCTCAAGTTTTGAATGTGGAAGGAAGGTAGGATTCTCTCACAGGTAGGATTCCAGCCTCCCTCCTAAAGTTGCACTGAAATGGAGAGGACAGGGACTGGGTTGACTTTTTCTATTTGGCAGTGTTCATGTTCTGTGACAGATCCTAAAAGAGCAAGAAATAATAGTTACTTCTCAATATGTAGTCATTCTCTCCAGATGATCACTGAGAAGTAGAAAAGAGGAGCAGTCAGCGTGAAATGAGACATTCACCTCCATAACACTGCAGGAAAGAGGAAAACAGGAACAAACAAGAGTCAAAAAGTTGTTGAGCACTTTAGAAAAAGACAGTAAAATGGAGAAGCTGAGAGGTGGCTACTGAGTTGAACCCAATAGATGGGTCAAATAGATCTAAATTGATCCAAGGCAAATGGATTTGCTTTAGTTAGCTACCACAGTGCCAGCATTAGCTGACTATGATCTGCACGCCTTTAACTGACACCCAATTTCCCACCCTCAGTAAACAATGCTGTGCAGGAGCTTTTTTCCTGACACTATTTTCTTTGTTTTCATACTAAGTCACATTCCCTCCAAAAGAGAAAATAACCCCAAACAACCCCCCAAACCCCAAACTTAACCACAAAAACAAACAAACAAAAAAACCCCACAACCAACAACCCACAGTTTTTATTGCTTTTGTGCCAACTTGGTGGGGCACACTGGCCAGATCTAGATTCTAAATGCAGTTCAGCTTCTACTTGCACAATAGATTTCCCTTCCGTACCGAGCCATGTCATCAATCTGCTGACATGCATCTGCAGAAAAAAACTTTGCATGTTTTACATTGAGGGCAAATCTTTCCCTTACACCTTCCCTCTAAAAACCTGAGAAGTGGTGAGGACTAAAAGCATAGAAACAAAATTAAAATCTTCCTCCCCTGGGTTGTCAGCTCTCACTTTCTGGTACTGAAGCAATATGAAGCAGATCTGAATGCAAAGGAATGAGAGAACTATAAAACTACACATCAAGTGTGAGTCCTAAACTCTGACTTAATCTGCATAACATTCAATTAAAAACTGGGGGGTGGGGAGTGGGGTGGTGGTGGGACACGACACGGACACAAAATTTGTGGATTAGAGGAAACTGAATATTCTTTTATTCTGGAAACAATGTTTATTCTGTGAATGGGGTAAGGCTGTACCTCTCTGAAGTTCTGGACTGCTTTGTTCTAGAGGTAAACCTCAGGAAAACTTTGCAAGTATATCGTCTAAGTCAGCATGAAATAACAAAGTAATAAAAAAAAAGTTCCTTTAAGAGATTTCCCATTTTTGTGGATTACCTTGTTACCTTGAGTAAAACATAGCAGATTTAGGCATTTTGAATATCAGCAAAAGAAGAGGCAGTGTTCCTCTTCTACTGAATTAGTATTCCTGAGGAAGTTCCCACTGCACAGACCTGAAGGACTTCAGAATTTATGCTCCAGAAGGAGCAGAGGAATAGATCTCATTTAAATTGTTGAATACCTGTTTACGTTTCATATGGATTTGATTTACTAATAAGATTTTTTTCCTGTTTACTTTACAGGTATGTAGAAAGTATTGTTTACAAAGGCCATTCTTCATCTCTTGTTTATATTGAATGTTGATGAATTTAATCTAAGTTCTTCTAAAGCTATGATTCTTAAATTTCTAATCCCTTATGTTTCCAAAAAATCGAAGTCAAGCTTCATGACCTAAACTTCCAAACACTAAATAATTTTTTGTTAGAAAGATAAAAAGCCATAATTATTACTGTATTTCCCATGTGTAAATAGCTATATAGAAAGAGCAAGTAGTAGTTGTTGTTGTTTGGGGTTTTTAAATTCCAAATGTAACCACGTAATGTCAACCCTATTTTCAAGTTCCTGGATCATTTGTGTGTTCTTCACAGAAATCTTTTCACTTCATTACTCAACTAAACTCTGCTTTTATCCCAAGTTGTTTTATTTTTCAACTATTAAAGAGCTACTACTACTTTACTGCCTGTCTTCCTCATCCTAGACAGTTTCACTAAGAATTATATGGTGAACTAACACAAACTTGTATGTTCTGTGATGTGCCACAGCTGTTATGACCTGTGTTTTAAGGAAAAATTCACCTGAGCTATATAAGTTGGCACACCGATCCGTAGGCATTTGATATACTGCCACAGTCCAGTAAATTAAATCATCCTGTTAGTTTTTCAAAATGTCAGTCTGATCATCCCTCTGACCCCCCATTCTTAAACTGAAGAATGGAAATAACAGAAACTTACTGTCTTTGCTGAAGATGTTCGCTTACTGGCAGCAACACCACCCGCATTTGTCCAGCATTTGCCCCCACAGCACTTCTTATGTTGCTGGGTTTTGGACCTGCAGATGGTTCTAAATGTCACACAGCAGCAGAAGGGCCCATTTGACCTGTTCTTTTTCCCAGTGATGTATAATTTAGTGTTTCATAACATCCAGCCTTTCAGTATTACACCAGTTAATATGTTTAACATTGGTCCTGCTTGAGCAGGATGTTGAACATGATGCTTGATGCTGTCCTTAAAGGTCTGTCCTAATCTGTATGGATGGAAGTTTAGAGATGGTGTGGAACACTTGTGAAACAGGATCAGAAAGGTCTTATATTTTCTATTTGCAAATATTTAGAACTAATGAAGCATGCTAGACATAGTTCCAATGCTGCTTACATTTTAATTATTTCTAATACATGCTGTGATACTCCTTGAATAATTCATGCTTGCGAAAAAGTAAAGGCAGGCACACATTTGTGTCAATCTGTCTGTGTGTTTCTGTTTCACTGCTGTTCAAAAAAACAAATACGTAACTACTGATTCTATTTCCTATCCTGATTTTTCCCTTTGATTACAAGGGAGAAGTTTTCATTTATATTGTTGAAAGGACATCAGAATCAAACTCTTATTATTTGTAGATCATAGTGACATGGGAGAAAAGAAATATAAATCTCTAGCCTTGAAGTGACTGACTTTTTTTTTTTTTTTTTATTTTGTATTAAGTGAGAATTTCACAGGAGCTATTGGATGATGTTATGTTTTTCACAAAATAACCATGAGTTTTTAACAAGAATATCAATGCAAGTAACTTCTGAGGATATTATGGCCAAATCACCCATGTGCAGTCAAAAAAACTAACATGGAAGAATACGGTATTGCTACCTTTCAAGAGCAGAACTTTTGCAAGACTGAGAGGATGGAACACTTAAGGATGTATTCTTATGGACTAATGACTGGGCCAGGTCAACGTTTGCTTAAATCCAGCTGCTGCCCCACACAAACCAAAGGAACACCACCACTGGAATCAGTATGGAGTGAAGACGTCAGTTTAATGGGGGATTTTAGAATCATTTAATCCCATCTGTTGGTGTGGGAAAGACAGATAGAGTCCTCACTGCCTCTCCCTAAATATACTCATTTCAGATGACGTGTTCTGGTTCATGTATACCAGGGGTCCTCAAACTACAGCCCATGGGCCAGATATGGCCCCCCAGGGTCCTCAATCTGGCCTCTGGTATTTAAAGACCCCACCCACCGCACCCCTCCCCCCCCCCCCCCCCCCCCTTGCCGGCGGTTGGAGGGGAAACCAGGCAGCCGCAGATGACTGCCTGCCACTTCATCCACATGCCGGCCCCCTGTGTAAAAAGTCTGAGGACCCCTGATGTATACAATATCCTCTGTAGGGAAGACACCATTTCTTGCCCTCCAATTGGCACACCACGTAGAAAAAGACATAAATAAAATAAATACTACCTCCACAGCATGAATTCCCCTTTTCAGGGGGTCCAAAGGACTGAGCATATACATGTCATGGGATGGGAGGATTAACAAAAAATTCTTTATAACTGTCTTCTAGAGAGCCTCAGGTTTCCAAAAATGTTCCAAGAGATGATTACTGTCTCAGAGAATTTCCTCTCATTAGACACAACTCCTTCTCAAACTCTTCCTGTAGTGAAGACTATTTTTCAAACCTCAGGGTAGGGACACTTTTTCTCGTTTCCCCCCTCAGGGAATTTACTGCTCATGAAAGTGCTGGCTCAACAGTCCTGAGGTTGAAGTTGTTATCCACAACATTAATGAATAATGCAACATTGCCTCTAAAACTGTTTCTGTGAAATGAATGGGGTTATTTGGGTCATACCAGAACTACCAAGCAAATTATATTTTTTATAGGAAAAGTCCTTTCTATAATGAAATCTCCTAGGTAGTAGAAAGGAAGGAAAATATATTAATCTGATTTTTTTTTACACTTATATATCTCTGAGAACAACTTTGCCTTTTTATGATTTAGAAAATACATGGGTGAGACAGTTGCTGCATTTGTGACAATTTTTGAAAGGCAGATTGCTATTAACAGCATTGAGATAAGGAGCGGTGAGGACTTTTGTTTTATATGGAAGTCACCTAGAGTGGAACAACACAAATGCCTTCTGCTGTAATGCAAACAGGTTATGCAGGTATACCCCCCCCCCCCAAAAAAAAAAAAAAAAAAAAAAAAAAGATCTCAGTTGCTGTATTGTAATGTAGAAAAATCTATATGTATTTCAGGACTACAAATGGTTCCTCCTGGGAACTTTTTGGTAAGCAGCTCAGGAGAATCCAGTTCAGCTTTCTATGGCAAGATTATACAAAGGCACATTTACATGATAACAAAGGAAGAATAGTAAGTTTGGTGATATATAAAACAATACATTTTTGTCTGATGTCAATAATGTTGATTGTAAAAATTTATATTTCTTGCTCTTCAAACATTTCAAAACTGAAATCCAAATCTCACCTTAACCGAAATCTGTCAGTATTAACTGTCCTCTCTTTCTCCAACACAATTCAAAGATTGTGGCCTGTTCTTCAGCATTACACTACTTCTTCCTATCAGTTTTCACAGAAGTAGAATATTGTCATGAATAAGAAATGGGAATGGTACCTTTCTGGTAAAAAAATCATGCCTGGAAGATAAGAATATCCATTATTTAAGAGGAAAGAGAAATTCAGATAGTAAAATAATTTTAAATAAAGGGATGCCAAAACCAACTAATACTCAATTCTTACCTTCTATAGTGAAATCCACATTTATTGAGTTTAAAATTTCATAGACAACAAAACCCTGAAGACTAATGGATAAAAGGGAGGGTGGTGTGTATGTGCATGTGGGTAGAGGCGGGAAATACAATACTCTGATTTCAAAGGAAGAAAAATATTTTCTGTTTTAAAGATGCTATCAGGAAAAAAAGGAAATTGTTGAGAATCAGTATCATGACAAAAGAAGGGCTTAAAGAATTTAATTTGTTTTATACTATTCACTGAAAAATCTCTGTCTCCTATTCTTCTTTCAAGAAGAAATCCAAGAGAAACCCCTACAGCACTCCCCTCTTTCACCTCCATATGACACTTTCTAACCAACAGCCTTCAAGCGTCATATGTAACTTTGAGGGTAGGAAAGAGGTACAGCTTTAGCTGTTGGTCATCAGTTCAAACATGGATCAGGGTGACTATGACCCCCTTCTTAGGTTTGTATTTTTTAAACAGCAAGTGGCCTTTGAAATTAGTTGATGATATTTGTATCCCGTAGGCAGATGACATCATCTTTGATCTCCCAATATTTTTTAGTATTTTAAGAGATGAAAGATGCTATCTGGAAAAATAGCAACCTCCAACTTCAGAAATTACAGTTGTGTGAGATAAATACACTTGGGATTTTAATCTGTGTTCAATAGTGCTGTAAAGCTCTAACTCTAAGATTCATGTCTCCTGACTTAACCAGCTAAAGAACATAAATTAACTAACTGCATTTTAGCCAGAATGCAGTTCTGCCCAACTAAGCCTCTTGACATGCAGATGGCAATACTTTAGCCAGCTAGTGCCTCAGCTTTAAAGACAATCTCGTTTTTCCCTTGGCATTCCAGAGGGGGCTTGAAACTAACACCTCCAATCAGACCAAGTATCTTTTTCCCCTGTTTTGCCACAAAGCCTTACTCAGTCATTATAACCATGACACTCCCTTTTATCAACACCTTGAATGAACAGCTGCTCTCTGTCCATTCACTTTCCTCCTTAATATCAAGGATTACCTGGGAAAAAGTAGTGCAGAGGAAGCATAGACTAGTCCTATCAAGCTGTAGTGTAAAATAAGGCTTCTGGACTCTCTACCTAATTAAAAAAAAAAATAAATAAAAAATGTTGCTCATGGCTAGATGTTACATTTATTCCAAGTACTCTCTCCATTTGAAGCCCAGGAACAAACAAAATAATCTGCTTAGTTCTTTCCAGAGTAGCAGGACTATTACAATATCAACTGACAAACATCACACTGATGTTTTCATGGACGTGAAATAATATACACGTAGGAACAAGTCCTCGGGGACCAGAGGGCTGCAAAGGCCAGGGTCAGTAAGCTTCAGTGGGTGAGGTGTGCCCATGGAACAGAACTGTATTTTAAGGTGAACAGATGCCAGGGTAAGTGTCCTACCTCTCCTTGGAGAGCAGCCACATCACAGTTCTTATCTGACTTCTTAAGTTCTAATTGGAAAGCCTCAAATAGGCAAAACCAAACACTTCAGACTCAGCTGCAGATATCCTCTGGCTGCATCCCAGGGCAGACCCTGCCTTTTTTGCCTGTAGCAGGAGCATGTCCAGGCCCTTTCTAGCAACTTGCTACATAGCTGTATCCTAACTGCAGAAAACAGTGGCAGAGACTTTGGATCACACTGATTTTAGGACTGTTGATGGAACTGGAAAAATGCAATCACTAAGAAACTCTGTAACATAAAAAATGAGCTAGAAGACTATTTGAGCTATTATGAATAGATTTCTGTACACTTCATTTTCTTATACCTTAGGTAAAATACAGTCCTAGTACATGAGCACACCTTACCCACAGATCCAGGCTTTTTGCCAAAGTCCCTTCCTAGTTACAAAAGGGGAACAGAGGCAGAATCGTTCTGATGAGGAAGAATTTCTTTTACTCAGAATTGTGAAATGCAGAAGAAAGTTGTGGGGGCCCAGGGTGCATTACACTCCTGAGGATCTGACATCCTGGTCTTAGGAAAAACTTAGAGTGGGTATGCCACCTTGAAAAATCCTCTTTGAGAAAGCTCTGCTCATTAGCCACCAGTAAAGGCTTCAATAAACACGTCTACTAAAGAAACCCCAGTGTGGATCTCAAGCACACAGAAAACTTGTTATCAGGAGACACAGTTCCACAAATAAAACAAGCATTGGCCCAAATGGTAGGTGACTTGAGGGAAGAGCAGGATCTACCAGCTCTCTTCAGCTGCGGTAGCTGTTGAAGGATACTAGGAAATTAATAAAGCGCAACAAAGCATGTTCCACTAGCTAACCCTGTAGCAAACTACTTTGCACTGATGTCAGGAGATTGTCCTTTGTCATCTGTTTGTGATGTCTATCGCCAAGAAAAATGCTGCAAGCTGCCTGTTCCAAGAGTGGTAACTGCCAGTCTCAACTGTAATTATGGGTTTTCCAGAAAGCTGGGATGTGATTTAGATGTTGGCATGATGAAATGAATTGAAATGGGTCATGGACAGAGAATAAGCTGGCATAATGATATCCTGTACTTGTGGGAATCTTTACATAACAATTCGTATGGCTACTGTATTTAGTGTATGATAGGTTCTCATTTTGAGTGACATTCGTAAGATGAATCAGGGAGCAAAACTGCCTAAATTCTTTCTAGACATTCACCCAAGTCTTGTCAATTCTATTTTAACTTGAGGACATCCTTTCTGAAGTTAAAAACCTGAAATGGAAAGCTTAGTAAAGATCCACACTACCAACACCTGGGCAGTTGCTGAAGGTCACTACAGACTTCCATACCTAGCAGAAGTGATGGCCACACCTGCCAGCATCAGGTTTTGACCTGGATCCACTGAACTCTGTAACAAAACTATTGTAATAATGTTGTGTTATTTCAATGTCACAGTGTCCCAAAACCAAATCTCTGTAGACGAAAACAACTAGCGAACGAATAAAAGTCTTATTCTTTTAAAGATAATAGTCAGAATTTTAAGAAAATCTCAGGTATTAAAATAAAAATTTCTATTTAAAAGTATACACGTCACACACAACACAGACTGAAGCCAACAATCATCCTGTAGTCATTCATACAGCCTGCTTATCCCTTGAAATGCAAATGTGTGGCAAAAACTGTGACTGATTACTGATGACAGGAATATGTTTCTACTTACATTTATATCTTATATATATTTATAAGTAATAAGTATAAGTAATAAGATAATAACATTATCTTCTAATGATGGAATGTTGCTTCCTTAGATGCACCTTGAATAATTGATTCTTTGTAGCTGGAAGAGTTCACCGCTCCCTCTTGTGATGGTAAACATCATGCAGATCTTTCTATGGATTTCAGGAATGTTAATATAATGAAGGTATACTTATAAATCTGGCTGTTCTGCAAATGCAGCTTCTAATTTCAAACCAACTTAGACCTGCTTGTTCTACTACTACTTTCCACTACCTAGGGAGAACAAATCATTAATTTGTAGACAGCGTGTATGTTACTTGTTTTTATTGGCCAAGCAAAGGATGAATTTTTTCATGAAGTATGTTGACATTTTAACAAATTACAGTTTTGTTTGTAATAAAAGCCATCCAAAACCAACTTAAAGAACTTTATTATCACCCTTCTTCCAGGCCAGCGTTCATGCTGTTATTTACTGTTACAGAACATAAAAGGGTTTCTTTTTTAGCTAGCATCCTTCCAGTTTTGATTCTTCATTAAACATCCATGTAACAATGAAAATGGAAGTTTTATGGAAACTCGAAGGGGTTATACCATATTTAATTTGTGTAGAAAGTGAGTGGCAAATATAAATATCAGGTTAACCTCAATTGTTGGTAAACCTATGCTATATTGGCTGACTTACTGTGCAAGTCTAGTTATTACCCCTTAAAATGTATTCAGAATTGTGTGTGTTATTGATCAGGTAATTGGTCTGTAGTCACTCGAATCATCCTTCCTCCTACCCCCAATACATTTATTACATCTGTTACTGCTCAGAGTACCCTTCCTGACTTGTAGATGTATTTAAAACATTTAAAATATGTATTTCTAGTTCTGCAAAGCCACCTTCTCATTCTCTTACTACTTTAGGATTATGACTGATCAAACCTTGGAGCTTTGCTTCTAACAAACAGTTCTTGAGGGGGTTATGCATACAATATTTTTTTTACTAAACAATATAAACCAGTATACTTGCACCTTTTATGTAAGAAAATTTTACCTTCTGTACTAACAAATTTTAGAATTGTATGGACTTATCTGCTATAAGTGAGTATAACGTAATTGCTGTTTAGAATAAGTAATTCAGAAAGGGTAAAATAGTAACTTATATTTTGAATATTATTTTCTATGATGAGATGGTTCTATTTGTGCATATTTACGACAAAAGTGTATAGATGTAAATAAGTAGTAAAAAAGAAAACTATACTAATGGTATGTGAATGTCACTGTGGTCTAAAAAGCATATAGTACGCTCATGGTCTTAAAGCAATGTTAACATATGAACAAGTATTTAAGCCAATGAAGCTATTGAATCTTGGCATTCAAATCTGGTCCCCATAGTCCTAAGTTTTAGTTGCAACAATAAAAGTTTGAAATTCTGGATCAACTTTTTCTTCAGATTGCAAAACCTCTTTTTTTTTTTTTTCTTTTTCTTTTTTTTTTTTTTTTTTTTTTTTTACAGCTGTTTTGTGAAAATCTTAGGTGAGTTTTAAGAGATGCAACAGTATCACAAAGTATGACACTTAAAGGTTGACTTTTGTCTGACTATCTGACACAAATGGATTCAATATCTTTTGAACTCAGTGGACTTCAAAATGGACTAAACAATCCAAATATAGGAAGCCTTATATTTGGAGTTACTCCAGTTAAGAGCTTTATTCAGTGACACATAATTAAGTGTGATTATGCTTTATTATATTAAAGCACGTACAGAAAAAGCTCAATAACTAACCCCTTTTATTTATTCCAAGACCAGCAGAAACACAAACACAGAAGGGGGAACTCCAGTAAGAATGATTTTTTTAAAAAGAACTCCCAAGATCATTTTTTCTTTATTTATATTGCAGAAGTGACGTTCAAAAACAGAAATTAAGTTACTTTGTCCAGTCTTTCTGGAGGATGGAAGATGACATGTAAAATAATTAAATACCTACATTATACTGATTCAAGAGGTACTACACCTCATGGGTATTTATCGCTGATTTGATGAGAAGTGGAAACAGTTCTGACCCTTCACAGTCATTCAGGAGATCCTGGAAAGGACAATACATGTAGCATAGCTTAGACTATTAACGGGATAGGATGAATTCAAAATTGTCTGTAAAGTTATGTAACGAAGATTTGGGTGGGCAGGGTCATTCCTCTCAATATTCAGTTTTTATTTCCTTAAGCCACCTGTTCCCAGAGTTTACAGTTTTTACTAAGGCAGGTACCTCTTCAGTTTCAAGTATCAAGTATGAAGAGATACTCTTCAAGTATCTCTCTGCTTTACTTGGAAACACAGACTTACAAGTGTTTTAAACAGCGTCAGTAGAACAAGCTTAAAAATACTTGGATCCAGTGATCTCTAATCCCTTAGAGCCTTGTGAAACCCAACTTCCATATGAAGATTAAAGATTAACCTCAAAGAATAACATATTCATTGAGCTGAAAAATACCACTCTGTAACAGCAATTGTGATCCCTGAATCTGAAGGGAAAACTTGAGGACCATTTCCTCCAGTATTTATACACTTTCTATTGTATAGTTAGTATGCAACTCTGTGCATACCTTTATTTTTCATCCTACACAGAAATATAAGGGATGCTCCTGAGGTGTCCTGTGTTCTTGGTTTAATTTTAAGTTTTTGGAACACCATAATGCATTAATTTGATTCTATTTAATATTAGAAGTGTACATGTAGATGACAGTTGTGATTAGTGTATGATGCTCCTGGGCAGGTGAGAGATACTGTGCCCTGTGGAGCTCATAGAATGTCCAGCTGCATATAGAATTAAAGGGTATGTGAGTGGGTTGGAGCGTTGGAAGGTAATAAATTGCTTAGACATGTCCAAAAGGAAATATTTTAATGAAGTTCAGAACAGGAAAAATATGTTAGCTACCATGAAAACTGTTTGAATTTGAATGCAACCAAGAAAAACTATCAGACTAATTGAAAACTATAGTAAACATGTATCTCAAAAATGGACAAAGCTTTATTTATTTAGACCACAAACTTGGATAAACTGAACATCAAACCTCCAGATCCTTGCAGATGTTTTAAAAAATGTAGGTGATACCAAGAATATTTTTTTCAACCAGATCAGCAGCATTATTTGTACCTGTCTAACCATATATCATTTCATCCCCATTCATATGATGACACGTTCACCCCCTGCAGCTTCCATCAAAGAAAATCCCTGTTTTCACCCAGTGTTTCCTCAGACAGATGTGTTCCGACAGGAGCAGCTAGATATCTAATTCTAATCCCCAGCCCCAGAATAAGCAATAGTTTTTCGGTTTACTGTGGTTTAGTAGGTTTTTTACAGCTGTAGGTGGACACAATAAAACTATATTTAGCTGGTAATGCTGGTAAAAAGCAAATAAAAACACCTCGAAGAATATTAAAGGATCATGATGTTCTAGTCATCCTTAATCAATAAAAAAGCTGTAAGAAAATGTTTTGATATGAGAGTTCTCAGTTGCTGAGAAATGCAAAAAGTTACTGCTCCAGAAAAGATAGATCTTTTTCTAAGAGGTGAACAATATAATTTGTCTTTGGATCCAGGGGTACTACAGATAGTCTTACCCAAAGGGACATTTTACCTCCACTTCATCACTGTGTAAATCTACTTTACTGTTATAGTAGTTAGCTTATATCAAGAACTAGGGGCTTTTTAGTGGTCCAGAGCCTTAGTTGATGATTGCGAAGGATTGAAGTGTTTTTCATGTCCTGTAGACGATCATGAAGAAATCTGGTTTGGAAGGGACCAGAAGGGACCTTTGGTAATCTTTTTATCTAATCTCCTTCTCAAAAAAGGACTAACTTCAAAGTTTGGTCAGGTTGCTAAGGGGCTTCTTCAACAGAGTCTTGAAAAGCTTTGAACATGAGACTACTGCAACACCTCTGGGCAACCTATACCGGTCCCTAACCACTCTTTTTATGAATAATTTTATGTAGGTGCAACAAGAATTTCTCTTACTGCCATGCTTCTCTTTCCCCTGTGCATATCTGAATAAGAGAGAAGGATCTGGTGCTATTTTCTCAGTAGCCACCCCCTTTAGAAAGTGGAAGGCTGCAAGTAAGTTTCACCCTTAGCGTTGACTCCACTAGCATAAACAGAACAAAAAGTTTGGGAAACTAAGACAAGAATCCTATATTGCTATTCTCTGAATAGTACTTGAATTTGGGGAACATGTAACTTCCTGCATAATTTTTTAAAAAAGATTGTATAATGCATGTAAGGGTGGATTATTTCCCTTTGCCTTTTTTGACGATCTCTGCACAGGCACACTAATGTTACTATTTTGGTATACAGAGACATAGACACTCAGGAACTCTTCCTTTCTTGGTTAGCTTTACAGGTCAGTCACCAGCTTTACAGAATCCAGTCAACTTCCAAATCGGGGAATACCTGAAATTAATCAAAATACTAATCTTCCTGTGCTGCTTTTATGAGAGGATAAGTTTTGAGTTAATATTTGGTTAATGATTAAAAACTTATTGCTATTAAGCTTTCTCATAATTTGCTCAAATCCAGAGGGACCAACAAAAATATTCAAGCATACGTATACAGACATCACAGTTTTGCAATCTCGCCAATTGTAACAAATATCCAAAGAAACAATAAATACTTCTAAAATCTATTTTTCTAAACCTATAGTCGAATTTTTAAGGTGTATATGGAATCATATTTTCTCATTTTTCTGTTATTAAAGTTGTACAGAAATATATATTTTTAGTTTATTTCTTTTTAAGGCAAAGAGAGGTTTATATATTAGAAGTTGAAGATTTTAATTTGAACAAATTTGAGAAAGTTACTTGCTTATGCTCTGATTTTATAGGTATGGTAACAACTCCTCAAATATGTGGAATATGATCTCCAGACCTGAAAGGAAGGAGAGTGCTGCATTGTTTCAGTGAGTAAGAAACATAATAGTACAAATTAGTAATGACTATCAATTTCAAAATGCAGATTATATTGGTTTATATTATGAAATATTTAACATATTTCTAAAGGAAAATGTTGAGATCCTATGTTTTTTCTCCTCTAGCTTCTCCATATTTTTACATAATGTCCTGAAAGGGACCAAAGTAAAACCTTTCTCTTGACATTGAATTATTATTAGCTGGAGCTCTGAAAAGAATCAATTAGGTTAGAAAAGAACGTTATGATCATCAAGTCCAACCATTAACCCAGGACTGCCAGGTCCATTTATCACTAAACCAGGTCCCTAAGCACTGCACCTATGTGTTTTTCTAAACACCCCCAGAGATGGTGATCCCACCACCTCTCCGCACAGCCTGTTTTAGTGCTTGACCACCCTTTCTGTGAAGAGATTTTTCCTAATAGCCAATCTGAACCTCCCCTGGCACAACCTCTCCTGTTGTTTGTTACCTGGGAGAAAAGACCTACCCCACTGGCCTACAAACCCCCTCTCAGGTAGTTGTAGAGAGCAATATGATCTCCCCCAGCCTCCTCTTCTCCAAACTAAGCAATGTCAGTTCCCTCAGCTGCTCCTCATGACCAGTTCTCTAGACCCTTCACCAGTTTTCTTAGTAAATGTAACTCAGTTCAGATTGAATAGACTTGTTTGGTTTTTATTTTACATTACACACAAATATGTGCAATTAAAGAATGGGGTACAAAGAGTACTCTTCCCCTCCCCCCCCCCCTTTTCTTCGTACTTTTGAAAAACTTTGACTTGAACGTTCACCTATTTGACTGTAAAAATGTAACTGAGTTTGCAACTTCTATCTACTAATAGTCCTATCATATGATACAGTTAGAGAACTTGTGGCAGTGCATGTCATTTTCACATCCAGGCATTTAAAGGGTGGGGGGTGGGGAGTAAATCCAAACAATAATACAATGAAGCCACCAAAGGTGGGAAGCATTCTCTGAAGAAGAAAAGATTTTGTGTTGGAAGGTGTTAGGTTGTCATTATGAGGCTTTTATTTCAATAATTAGTATTCAGCCATTGAAATGTCATTATAGGTCAAAGAGGAAACTATTGTTCCAAGTAGACCAGAATTTAATAAGGAAGGACACAGTAGAATTGTCAACTAGATAATAAATCAAAATAATGTCAAATTATGCATTCTTACAATACAAGAATCAGCTATGTGATAAACTTCTGCATACTCCCGTTTTTAAGTTTGTTAATTTTTGTGCAGTATTTTCACTTCCTTTTCTTTATTGGATAGCACTTACTGGTCTGTCCTGTCTAAACCATACTCATTCAAATCTCATCCTCTTAGAGCAAGAGATATTAATGATGCATCTTTATATACTACTTGAGTTTTAGTTTGGGGGGGATATAGAAAAAGTTACATGTACTGTAAGCATATTATGGGTATTTGGCTAATATGGATGTTAACATGTAATATCTATATATTTATATATTTTTATATCTTAGTAATATCTAATTACTACCATGTAATAACAGTAGCCTATTACCCTAATCAGAGAAGGCAAAAGAGCATCATGTCACAGATCACCGGAGCACCCAAGTAATTCCTTCTTTGCCATCAAATCCAGTTTATGGATCCAGTACAGTAATTAGGTATTACTGCTATCTGAATCGTATTAAAGAGCCACATAACCAATTGAAACAATCTACACCTATCTTTAGATTTCGTCTTGGAGAAGTTTAATAGTAAATAGAATAAATGAGGAATTTTTTTCTTTCACTTTTGGGTAAAGTTATCACTCCATGACAAATTGTGAAATTCTCCACAGCGCTTTGAGGCCATCATCATAGTTTCTGACCAGCAACTCAACAGCAAATTGGAATGAGTTTCTTTATTTAATGAAATAAAAATTGGAGATTAAACTCACTTTTGCAGGTCAGAATTATTTCTTTTTCTTAACAGAATATTATGCGTCTGGTTAACTTTTGCATATGAGGTGCTGTTATGTTAGCTGAGTCCTATAAAAATGTCTACTGCTAGAGTGTTTTGCAAACAGGCTGGGTACAATATCAGTGCAGCATGAAGACTTCTCGCAATTCATTTTTGTACTGAAATAAGTTTTATAACAGATGAGTGCCCTGGAGACAGCTGAGAATCATAGCAAATAATTTTTTTCCCCATTTGAATGGGTACAAATCCCCTCAACCATACTTGATACATTAATGTGCTGACATTTTGTACTCTTTGGCTGTACTGACACACTTACATTCTTGGTCTGGTTGGTATCAGTGCCTGATGTGGCAAGTTTTTGAAGGTTTGCCAGATGAGAAATTGCTCAGAGAGCAACAGAAAAGTAGAAACATGGTCTGTATCACGGTGTAATCCAGTGCCCGACCTTAGCAGAGAAAAGAAAAGCAAGCTCATACTTTACAAAAGCAAGGAATAAAAACCTGCAACACCAAAGCTACAACCTACATATTTAAACATCTAGTTAGATAAAGTGAGATAAGCAACACAGAAAGAATGAGTTTATTACAGTGAGAGAGAACAAAAAGTATATTAGGTAAAGGGTATTTTTCCTGTTATAAAGTGAGCATGGTTTTGAAAAGGAGACCATTTTGCATGTACACCCACAAGCCTGCATGCACCATGTTCATATACCCTAACATAGGGATAATACAGATTAGCCATTTATACACAGCATCACTTCAATATCTGCAGGAATCTGAACACACATATATACACAATCTTGATAAACATGCAAATTGAATATCTGCCTTCAGAAGTGAAATTATTGGATCACTTATTAGCTATACATCTAAGTGCACTCTTTTTCATTCAAAAGTTGATCAAATGTGCCACAAAATGACTAGCCCCTGCTACACTTTTGTTAACTGGATGAAGACAGACGTATAAACCTGAAAAAAAGAAATCAATGTAAAGTTGAAATGAGGAGCCAACTCCAAGAGTAAATTCGTTATCTGGAAGGAACGAGACTAACTCAACAAGCTCATATCTAGATACTCAAGGTGCAGCTGAGTTTCTTGTATAGATTTGCAAAAAAAAACGAGTGAAGATCAGCAATAAAAGGAACAGAAAAAAAAAAAAAAGACTACACTGTAGAAGACCTTGATGTTCCAGTGCATTACCTAACTTAGAAAGTTGACTAATTACTCGCCACATTCTCCATACTTTAAGTATTACTGCCCTTCATCTGCACCTTTCTTACTCTTATCGTTAGAAATAGCTATTAAAATGCCTTGAAACAGAAAATTTGTCCTCCACCCTTCCTGTTAACATACTCGTTTTCCTTTGTAACTTAGTGGAACTTCATGTTACTAGGGAGCATTACATTAAAGAAGAAACATTGTCATTAAGTTGTATACATTTTTGCTTCCTAAGAACTTGTACAAAGTCTATGTATAAATGAAAAAAAAAAAAGTTCTACAGATTAAATGCAAAGGACTTACAACTATCACCTCAGTCTCAGAGTCCTGTCACACATATGACACTCAACATATTGCAGAAAGATAAAACATGATTGAAACAGTTATTTAACTGATATTTACTTCAACCCATGTATTTTCTTTTTCAGCAAGCTTGAACTTAGATTCAGACAGATTTCCATAGAGGCTAAGGCCAAAGAAAATATTCAAGCTTCTGCAAATGAAGACCACAGATTTTGCAGCTATTGAAATCAAGTGACTACAGAAGGTTATGTGATGACAAAAAACGTAAACAAAAAGCAAACAAACATCATATTAGGTTGTCAACATATTAGTCTATACTGCATTATCAGTTATTACACATTATAATATTTTAGACACTAACAATTTCTTTAATGTCCCTTTATTAAAAAAAAATCAGAACACTGTACACGCACACACACTGAAATAGGAAACTTACAAATAACTCTAAAACTTGTAATTTTCACAAATACTAAAGGGTAATTTCTCTCCCTAGCTAGTTTAGATGCAGGTCGAATACCCTTTGGCAGATAAGAAGTTCTAACTCATTTCTGGTAGTGCACAATCAGAATGAATAAAGAGGAAGTATAACCAAGAATCCAGCCTCCAAAATATTTCTTATATTCAACTGGACCCCATAATACCAGAAGATGAGAAAATATGCCTGCGTCTTGTTAATATACTTCTGACAGATAGGACAGTATCACCTTCTTGACTAATACTGCTTCAAAACAACCTGCCAGGAGGGCCATTAGTAACATTGATTACACTGAGTGCAAGAAAGCCCTTGTATGTCTCTTCCAAACCCATTTTTCTTCAACATCCATTCATACGTTCTCTGATCTTTTGTGCTAAAGCAGAGAAAATAACCTAAGGAGGTATTATCCTTCCTATTATGATTTGTACAGCGCTATTGTGGTTTCTCCAATTTTCTTCCTTTTGCCATGGAAAAACAATTTTTTTGACCCATCTTAGAACTTCTTCATTTTATTCCTAAAGCATAATAATATCTTGGTCTTGCAGAGTATTATCATCATTTTCTTTGTTTGATTTATCTTAGGTTCATGTCTTCAGTTGGCAATGAACCTCAAAGCCATAGAAGAATTCTTTTCAATGCAGTTCATTACACCTTACCCCAGAATCAGGTTTTATTCACTTTTCACAGCAATATATATGCAGTTTCATCAAAGTCTTGGTATTTCACTGCTATCCTTTCTTGGAACAGGTGATATGTTTGGGGAAAGAAGGGATGGGAGAAGTTCCCTTTCCTTAAGCGTGACAGTGGCAATAATACACAGTGGAGACTGAAAGGCTCATTTTGCTTTTAATCTATTGGTGTCACCTCTTTCCTCGGCTACATTTGAATTTTCAAATGGTAGAATAAACCAAAACCTCCTTTTCACCCAGTTCAGAACTGGTTCCTATGCCATAAAAGGCTAAAAGCTATTGATCTGCCCCGGAGAAAAAAAATCCCCCTGGTTTTCAGGAAACCAGTTGTCTGTCAGGATTTGGCTGGAGCACTTTGTTCTCTGGTGGCTGGTCCCAGAGCCAGAAGTTTAAACAGGATCACTTTGTCTTTGACTCCTTTCACCAAGCTGTCTTCTTGGAGGTGTCTCGTAGCTCAGAATTTTCATCAGCCTGTTTATTGTTAGTGACAAACTCTATTATAATTTGAAGTTATTTTCTTTTGTACAGCAATATAAACACTCAGTCCCCTGCACTGCACTGACAAGCACCAAAGTGAGCTGAATATATTCAAAGAATGTTAGCAGGCTTTCATAAGTAAAGATATAGCTGGAGATCAATCAGGGCTTAATAAACACCATTTTTCAAATCCCATTAGCCCTACCAGGACTCATACATACTTCCAGAACACAACATCCCAGGCTGACAAGACCTCTCAGCAAAACCAGTACATTCATCCATGCTTTTAAACAGAGGTTCTATAGTGCAGTTGATATCTCCTTCTCTAAAGACTGCCAAAGTCCACCTCATCTGTCAGAGTTATGATATTTTCTGAAAGGTCACTCTCCCTTAAGCAATATGATAAATAATTTTTATTTTATTCGACTTTGCTCTCCCCTTCGTTAGAAAACCATCTGAACTTTTAAGTCAGTACGGAGAAGCACAGTTATTTCCCCAAGCCACTGAGGGAGCTAGGTGTAGAACTGAAGCTCAACTCTGGTTCTGCAAAATGTTTCTTTAAATTATTTTTCTTTACCCTCAAAGTTTTCCATAGAAGTGTGCCAAGTTCAATTAAACCTTTATCAGAAGGGAACTGCCAAGAACATAAGCAAGATTAATTAGCACAAATGAGATATAGCAAAAGTTACCCTCCCAACACCATACAGTGAAAAGCCAGTGATCAAGACCTTGCAGCCAATTTCCCTGCCCTGTAGAAAAGGCTGGCAGAATCTGACCTGGTTGTCTAAATCCTTGCTTATCTCTGTCATACATACATTTGATACTGAAAGGTAGAAGCTATCTATGTTAAGAGTTCCCTTGGGAGTCAGTGACTGTAACAGTGATCTGTATATACATTTATGTATAGATTACCTATATACATACCCAGGAAAAGTTGGAGAGAGACAGGTAATTAAACCTTAAAGGATTTTTAAATTCTTTACCCTCAGGTAATTAGAGACATGAATTTTCACCATTCCTGACATTAAGATGCAAGGCTGTCAAGAAATCAAACCTTCCTTACCACTTTAAAGGATGATAAAATTAACAGTTCTAAAACTTTTGCCTTTGCGTTACTGTTTCTATCATCATCCTTGAAGGTTTGCGACTCGAGGTCATAACAGTTTGTAGACAGTATCTTGAGATCCTACATCTAAAAGAAAACTCTTACTAGTGATACAGTGTACGTAATTTGTCAATAGCAATGAATGGTCTTTAATTTTGGCAGCTTTTCTTACCCCCTTGTAAGATAAGGACATACAGGTGCAGATTCCACTGGTTTTCTAAACTTCTCCCTCTTCACTTGTGTATTTTTCCATCTCTTTCTTAACTTTCAGAATTAAAGTTTTTCTGGAAGCATTGTAAAGGAAAGAGATTGCGTATTAAGAGTCATGAGAAAGTCTACAAAATTTTGTCCGATACCTAAACCCTAAAACTCTACAAGAAAAGCAAGAATAATAGCTAAGAAAAATTATTCTGCATTAAACCATGTGAAAGATATGAAAAAATGTCTCATGTCCTAAGTTAAGTGTTTTATGCCATCAAATAAAATTCAATTCAGACACAAACTAATTTTTTAATAATAAGCCGGAATCTTAAGTTGTTTTGCCATCATAACCAACTTTATACTGAACTTGAAAGAGAACAAAGAAGAAATATTACCAATCTGTAGCTGTTCAGTAAAAAACCTGAAACATATCAGCAAAATTAAGAGCAACTGGTAGCACTTTAAACAGGTTACACATTTCCATTGCTTATATACAAACCTGCTTACAAAGACTGTAGTTTGACAAGACAAGGGACAGACGGGTTAGTTAAACTGACATTTTAGTACTTAAGTAGTAGAAATTTGCAATACACAGCTTTGTCAGCAACAATTATAAGAGTTGTAAGTAACCCAGAAACAGCAGAGCAGCAGGTCAGAAAACTACTAGAGATGATAGAGAAGCATGATTCCCACTGCATATTTCTAACATTTTGTGGTAGAGACGACATTGTGTGTCAACTCCCTAGCTTGAGGGTTTGGAAGAGGAAAATACCTAACAACATACAACAGCTCCTACTTACCATCAAGATCTAGGTACCATACCTCTCTACATGATCACACTCTCTAAGGTAAAATGCAACTTCAGCTGCAGCATATGAAATACTCTAAAACCAGTAGCTGATTAAATACTGTTGTAAACAACCATTCTTTCTCCTCTCTGCCTTATCATGCTTTCCTAAGGTTACCACAAATTTGGCATGTATAATATGGAAAGCTATTTTAAGACAAGCATCACATTTAATTAACCCATCGCACCTTTGCAGATTTACACTAACATTTTGTAATGTGAGAACGGTAACAAAGCATATTGCAGCAGCGCAAAGACAGGTAAGATACAGGCTCAGATTTCTCTCAATGCTCGGCTGAAGAAAAAGCATCCTTAACGTTAACAAGCAATACTACCACCACCACCCCCCCAAAAAAAAAAAATCACAAGACACTACTAAGCAAAGAAGGCTCTAGTACTGTGAGCTTGTACCAACCATTTTTAGTGCTTGTGAAACGATACTTTAATTATGTTCTCCCCAGGATCTAGCATTTTTCACCTTTTTCACATTAACCTCTAAAGCAAATAGGCTTGAAAGTTAGGTTTTTATCCTGAACAGAATTAGGCACGGCCTCATGATCACCTGATATCTGGCTCTTGATTAGCTACACATTGGTTTTAATTATCCACCTGCTTTCAATTAAGTACCAGGAAATCCATCCTATTAACAGTACAAGCTAATCACCCTTGCACATAAACAGAAGTCTTTTTTTTTTTTTTTTTTTTTTTCTCAGGGTGCATCTGAAGGATAAAAATAGTTAAAACAGGGGGTTTTAAGCTTGTAACCTTCTTGCCAACAGTAGTAACAAAACACCTAATTAAAAATGTATAGATAAATGAGTATTATACACTAACAAAAGTGTCACACCTTATTGTGAGGGTATATTGAAAGAAACTGTGTTTAGGAATCAAGAGTCCATTTTGAAAACAACACGCATTTGGTATGGCATCATATCCTAAAAATCAAAATCCTGACCCTGCTCTTCCGCAAGATATGGATGTCTTTGTTCCACATGCTGCTTTGAAAACATACCCTGTAATGACCATAAGATCAGCTGTTATAGCTAACAGCCCTGATGTTCTCCAGATGTGTAAAATGCTGCTGCACATCTGCATACAACATTTTAGAATCTAGAAATAAAATATTAGAGAATGGTTCCAAATATCATATAGAAGCATAAACTGCACCAAATTATTTTCTGTGGTTCCCAGTTTAGTGCTTTCACTAAAACCTCTGCCATGGATGGATTTCATTTCATCATTATTTCCTTTACATACCTCGAAACATTGTGCACAAAACCCTCCACAAAAATAGTGCAGATAATTTAAAACAATAATGAGGAAATAAAGAAAATTTAAAGTTCCATTATATAGATGAGTGTCTCTTTAATAAAAATAACCTACATGTAAAGAATAGCTGTGGTGCATTAAAACAGATACAGTGAAGTAAATTCTTTAAAATGCATTATGCATTTGTATTTAAATAGGCAGTACAGCTTTCTGTTTTCAATTAAAAAACCCAGTAATAAACATCCAGGACTAATAAATGAAACCACATAAAATACGAGGACACAGAACTGTGGAAAAGATGTTGTTTTTTTACTGTAATGCTGGTCACAATGCAAATTGCTATCAGATCACATGTAAAATAGTCCTAGTCACTAAAACTCCTGTGAAACCATGTTTGGAATTTTATCTCTTCTGGAAAATAACTCCAGAGAAAAAAGACATATATTATTCATTTTCTACATTCTAAGAATGTTTACAGGACAGAGGAGAAGGTGACGTATAGCGGAAGGGTATTATACCTGATGGTTCTTATATACTGAATGTAAGAAAGCCTGCCATAAGATCTAATTATCAAGAATTGCCTTTTCTGCCCCAGAGCAATCACTTTGATGACAGCCTTCTATACACTGTAAAACAAAATGGGAAGCCTGTGCTATATAAACTGGCTCAGCGCTTCCTTTTACTTCCTCTGATATCAGTCTCTCCATCTCATTTATTTTCCACACATTAATGGTAGCAGTCACCTTGAGCTGGTGATGCAGAGTAATTTTCACAGAAACCTTGATCAGAAACCATAAATCAGCCTGATGTGCTTTTATGGTCTAATAACATTCTGCCTGCTCCTACAGGCCCTTATGTAAAACTGCATTGCGGAGAATGCTTCGGATTGTTTTTTTCACATGCACTCCTGTCTCTGTAAGATATAAAATACCTGCACTGGAATAAAATTGAGATACTTTGTTTAAACCTGTAGACATGAAAATGTTCAGAGATCAGCCTGTAAACATGAAAACATTCAAATATCAAACGGAAATTTTCTCGGTAGATTTTTCTGTGCTTGGCTGTTCCTTCCCATATTAGGTCAGAGAAACTAAGTATTCTGGCCCTGCTCTCCCAGACACAGTACATCAACAGGCAGAGCACACTAAAGCTGAATGCTTTGTCTAGATTAGGAAACGCTAACCCATATAGCTGTATCAGCAAATCCACCTCGTGTGGGAGCCTTCTGAAGGTGAATCTTGTCTGTAAGATTCCATCCTCATTTGTAAAGATGTTAAAGTTTTTTCTTAAGTCAAGAACATAGAAAAGGAAGATCGATTTCATTGTTATGATCGTCATTTTCTTCCCATGAAAAACAGAGTCATTACTTTAACGATGGTTTCCTGTATGCTGTACTCAGATGATGTAAACCGTAGGGGTTTTGTTGTATACCCACAGGGTTTTTTTCAGCACCTGGTATGTGAAGGTATACTCTGATTTGAAGAAATGCTTAGCATTCTCAGTGTTTTTTTCAGCACCTGGTATGAGAAGGTGTACTCTGATTTGAAGAAATGCTTAGCATTCTCAGTGTTTTAAATAGGGTTTTAAAAATCTCTATATATTTATTTTGGATTAATCTCTATGTGCCTCTGTTCCTACCTTGAAGGGAGAATAGTTCCTCTCCCTGACCTTGCAAAGATGATGTGGAAACACACACACATCCTATAGTAAACCTAATTCCTTCTCTGTAACACTGGTTTGTGTACATAACATGTATAAAAGCTTGGGCATGCACAATTTATGCCATATATACATATAATTCTTACTACGTGGATTGTTCATCATTTTTGGTTCCTCATCACATAATTTTTGACAGTATTATCTTTTCTCCTGTTATTGACCATAGTGTGTTTTTTACTTCTGTGCCTCATTTTCTACAGATTTTTTTAAGCCCCCCAGGCAAGAAGCGTATGCAGCTGATAGCTGCAATCAGTGCACTACCAACTGTCCATGATTCACAGCATCTTTCACGTTAGGGCTCACAGATAAATCCCCAGAACTCAGTAGAAAATGCCAGCTTGTAAAAGGCAGATTCATCATTTCAGGACCTGGGATATTAGTATCTGAAGAGAAAACAGGGCATGAGATAGGTAACTTCTCATCTTTCTCTGATACATCTCACAATATGAACATAAGGGAGATTGGTTGTCTGTTTACAGAATTTTTTTGCAAACTCTTTGATTTGTGAACAGAGTGTGCAGGGTAGCAAGGAAAGAGCAATGGAGGGAAATGAAGTAAAGAAATATTCCTTTCAGATTTGCTGATTCATAGACGTGAATAATGCAGTGATAGCATGAAACCAGACAAACAATTCAGCCTTAATATTCAGTTATGGAGAATGTTCTTTTCCTATCCAAAATAGCTACAGGACCACTTTTACAAAGTTAAAATTAAGGAGGGAATTACCAAATTAAAATTAACTGAATGTTAGTTAAATTAGAGTAAGGATGATTACAAGATATGATACTTTTTATGTGTAAGCTTCCACTGCTTCGAAGAAAATAAGTACTTTGAAATGTAGTGGATACTACCCATCTTATCTTGAAGACTCATCCTGCTTATTTTGGTACATAGATACTGTGGTTTAACCCCAGCTGGCAACTAAGTACCATGCAGCCACTTGCTCCATCCCCCCCTCCCTCCAGTGGGATGGGGAAGAGAATTGGTAAAAAAGAGGTAAACCCCATGTGTCGGGATAAGAACAGTTTAACAATTGAAATAAAGTAAAATATAATACTAATGCTACTGATACTAACAGTAATTGTAATGAAAAGGGGGATAAAAAAAAAAAAAAAGAGAGAAAGAGAAATAAAACTGAAGGAAAAAAAAGAAAATGTGATGCACAATACAGTTGTTCACCACCCACTGACCAATGTGCAGCCACGCGTCCTGGCTGTGTCCCCTCCCAATTCCTTGTGCCCCTCCAGCCGTGTTGCTGGCAGGGCCTGAGAAGCTGGAAAATCCTTGACTTAGTATAAACAGTACCAAACAACAACTAAAACCATCAGTGTATTATCAACATTATTGTCATACTAAATCCAAAACAGCACTATACCAGCTACTAGGAAGAAAATTAACTCTGTCTGAGCCAAAACCAGATGGTACATCAGTGAGAAAAACAAGTTATCAAAAAGCAGGATACTCCTACTCTTGTATATATTCCTTTATTTTTTTACTGATGATTTTTTTAAGAATGATTCTGGTGGTTTTCTATGGGAATTTCTATAATTACATAGGTTAAATCAAGCTTTTCAAATGTCCACTCATTCTGCTGACCACAAGACACTGTTTTGCTGAAGTCAAGAGGTATTGGGGTCCTGAGAGGCCTTGCTGGTAGACAAAAATGGAAATGAAAGCAGGAGTGATTTGTCTTGCACACTTAAGAAGGTATTTATTTTTTGTTGATTGGATACTAAGGCAAACAGACTCTAGGGTCTGCTAATATATTGGATTGAAATGCGCATAGATTGGGCACCAAGCACATTTTGATAAAAAGTCCATGAGGCTGGGCTGTTTTGGCCCTAAGGAATCTGTTATTGTAAGTTATTTGCAATCCTTGTGATGATATAGATACACATGTACCTACATTAGATGTAGGTAAAATTTAATCCATGGATAAAATACTCCAAAATATATTAGGGGATATGATTTGATATACAGAATATGTGGTTTGAAGTAAATATGTTTTCCAGAACATTTATCTCAAAGTAATATCTTTTATATTCATTTGACATAGCTTTTTTCTAAGCCATGAAAGTTGTGAGTATGAGTATCACGAGCAATACTTACCAAAGTTTGGGATTTCTTTAATTCTAGTGACAGTGTTTTCAATGCCTCTTGATTTCTGCTGGAACAAATTTGTATCTATTTTGTATAACTACCAAAGGGTTACCCAAAATGGAACCTTCCAAAAGTAGAAAAAATTAGTAGTCTTTATCTCATTTTAATTTTACCTAGTTTCTGACAGTCCTGATGAGATAGAGATATTTTTTTTTTTCTTTTTTTCCCCCAGCATCACTGTAACAGAAGGTATTTTATGCCCTGGCAAGTATTGAACAGGGGGATGTGTGTGGGGTGTGTTTGTGCACATATGTTTGTGTACACATTCTACAAATACACTTCTAGTGTATGTTTTACTGGAAGAAATTATGGAAAACGCCAAATATTCTGGCTTATTTTGTGTTATAATTCTCACTGAGTCTGTAGTAGTTTGATTGCTCTGCAGAATGTAATAGTCTAGTAGTGACTGCCATATCAGTCACCACAGCTCTTGTTTTTGTTTTTATATTTAACCTCCTGTAGTGTCCAATACCCAGTGTTCTGCAGCTGTGGAAATTCTTTCCTTGGTGATGGTCAATGCTTCACAGATGATTTAACTTGTTAGGATTCCACACATGGAAAGAAATGAGATCTGAACAGTACTTGACAGTGTTTTGTCTGTTAAATTATTTGAACCAAGCATTCTTTTTTTTTTTTTGTTTATGTATTGTTTTTGCAGAATGTAGTGGGTTACTATTGATTATTTCCTGTTGTTCATGCCCCAAAATAACTATTCAGATACTTTTGTATGTATTCCAGTAAACTGAATGGTTATTTCAAGTTCCACATTTATTCTAATGATTACAAGCTCAGTAACCATTGCTGAGAACGAAGGCTGTGACATACATCTAGTTGTGGTGACATACATCCATGTTGCATGCACCTGGCCTACTGAAAGGATGTTTACTGGTCTTACTGAAGGCATCCCCTAATTTGATTAAAAGTGAAAATGCTGCTGTGTTTTGTTCAACAAATTTCTTGTCAAGAATTTGGTCCATTTTTTCCTTACAGGTCAAGGACTGGTCTGCAGTTAGTTTTCAAGAATACCTTCCCCAACTCTCCCACAGGTGAGTCCCATGTACATCATTCCCTTTGTTGTTTTGCTTTTAGTAAAACAAGACTCATACAGCAATGAGATCGTAAACATGCATGAGTGACCAGAACAAATGTATATGTATTGAACTCCTGTGGATGGCACCAGAAGCACATGTGTTAAAAAGTGGCTGTTAAGACTGCAAACAAGTTGTATAATGTGCACACTAGAAATTTTGTGATAGGAATGTGAATAAAAGCTGTTCTAACAAAAAAAAAAAAAAAAGAAAAAAAAAGGGGGGGGGAAGACAGTCTATCTAGTAAGCAGAAGCTTGGCTGTCTTGTTGATGACATGAAGCACATGAAGCACAAAAACTATTTAACATTTCTTTTCTGGTTTCACTTGATTTGTTCTCATATACTGGAAAATCTAGGTGTATGTGTGTATCATAACTACAGGTATTTGGTTCTAATTGCTCTGGCATAAAATCCAGGCTGTTTATTTGTCTTCAAATCTAGGAACTAGCTTCCCAGGGAGCTTATACTTGCTCTTTTGTTTCTGACTTTCTGTTTTGGCTTTATTTTTCTAACTAACTGTAACTTGCAAATTTTTTTGTATATTTTATTTCCATTGCTAGCCCTAGTCCAGGTAGCAGTTTCCCTACTTCCTAAACAGAGGGGAAAAAACAGATTCAAAGGAAATATTCAATGCTACATTGTTGCTGACGACTTCAAAACTCCAGAAAAAAAAATTTCTGTGGAACTATTTTGGCTTCAGGGTGAGTCCAGTGGTAGGTAAGCTTCCATTCACCCACTGAAAACCTCAAAATAAGCCTGGCAAAAATGTAGGTAATTCCAGAAGGAAGCATAAAGAATTGGTACACTTGTTTTCTTCTAGGCATTTCTTATATGTAGACATCTGCAGTTCTGGCAGGTCTGTTCACTGCCACCATCATTCTGTTTCTAGCCCTCATTACAGACCTCTGTTCACAAAGATGGCTAAAATCCAATGTAGTATTCCCCTGCTGTGGGGCTAGCAACTTTTGAAAGAAATAAGAAAAGTGGATGTTGTATTGCAGGGTATAGGCTTCATTGCATGCTACAACTTAAAATCACGTTATACTTTGAAAGCACTGCGCAGTCTAAAAAGGGATTTACAGAGTTGTGGTTCAGTTTATGGGAGTTTTCCTTCATTGTTTCATTTCTAAATATTCTAGACTCCAGAAGAAAGCTGTCATTTCAGAACATCAGCCTCAAAACCATGAAGGACAAAAGAGATGCAGTAGCTATGCAATAATAATCAAGGGAAGCAGTTTTCTATACCACTGTAAATAAAAAGGAATTAAAAACATAAGAGATATTGTAAAGGCTTTTGAAAGAATTTCTGAGACAGCAAGAAGGAAACCAAAGGAAAATTAGACTTGAAGTTCAAAAGGCTGCAATGCCACCTGCGTGGATATTTCTTACTGAAGAACTAAAATTAATCTGAACTCTGAACCTTTTGAAGTTCTTCCATCACTAACGCAGATGCAGCTCTATTGTAGGTGGGTAACACATTGGTTTCAGCTAATTGTATTCAAAAGTGTTCAACAAAACTGAGACACATTCAAGCATTCTACATATCTATAATGGCTTGAACTGAATTCAAATGCCTTGGGGTCCCCCCTGTGAATGGTGGAGCTCACAGAAATCTATATCAAATAACCTCTTTTATTTCTTTGAAGTGTCATCATTTATTGGTAAAGTTTTGTCTCTTCCCTATTGTGCAGGTCATGCTCTAATTAATCCAGGCATTTTAAAGGTGGAGAATAGACACATTTCAGAAAGCTCAAGAAAATCATATTTAGTAGTTTTCTGGAAAAAAATATATCTTCAGTTAAAGGGTATTGTTTTCAATGATAAGAAAAGTAAATTAATTATGAGAATAGTACTGCTGCTTTTAAAGTCTTTGTTCAAAACAGAATTCTGTTCATAAAAAGAATAATTATGTTTTTTCCTTCTCTTTTTGAACTGAAATAGAGTGTTTCGTTGTTTGGTTGGTTTTTTGGGTTTTTTGTTTGGTTTTTTTTTTTTTTTTTTTTTTTTAATCTGACCTCTCTTCATTATGACTTTATGAAACTGTAGAAGGAAAGCTTAGGAAAAGCTTTGAAATTTTTCACATCTTTCACATCACACCAATTGAATGAATGGATTAAGAGACATAAAATCCCATACCATTAAGCAACAAGTAGACCAGATTTCACTCACATTGGTAGTGGAAGGGCTTTAATTTTATTTATTCAGACTTCCTTCTTCCTTGAAACAGGATCTACATCCTTTCTAAATCAGCTGAAATAGAAAAATGTCTAGGAAGGGCTTCTCCTTAAGAAACAAATGTTAAATTATATTTTTGAAGAGACTGGTATATTTAAGAAAGAGATTTCAAAGAAATTTTAGGTGATTTTTAAGTGCATTTGTCTAGATCATTTCACATCACTTAAAATTCCTGTCTTAATTCTCATCTTATTTAACAACTGAACAAGATAGGAAGAATACCTTGAGCTTCTCAGCTAACAGAAATGAAGAGAACTTGGTCACTGCAGAGGCAATAGAAAAGTAATTTTGTGCTATTCAAGTATATACATAGATAATAATATCCATTTTGATTCTTCTCTTCATACAGAGATGTACCGCAAGTAGATATCCATACACTTAGCCTTTAAATAAGTTTTGGTATGCTATTACTTTTCTGTAAATATTTTTTTAGCACCCTCTTCTTTCTGAAGGCAGGATCAAGTATTGTTATTTGAGGTGAAGACCAGTGCAAGGCAATGTGAAAGAATGGACCAAAGGGAATAAGCCACATTCTTTGTACACCTGGAATGCCAGGTGTGCTCTTATATAAATTTCCAGAGGCTGAAATCCCTCAGACCTCACAGCTGGCACATACTGTAATGCTCCTTGAAGTCTCCAGGCCAGAGCTATCCAAATTAAAAAAGTCTTTGACAGATGAGTTTTAGTAATAGAACCAATGACTGACACATGAGTAAAGGATACAGTATTTATGCTTGTCCATATAGTCATTTTATTCTAATGTTCTTGAATTTCCTTATTCTATTCCTGAGATGAACATGCAATCTCAAGTTATAGACTATCTCTAGTTAAAGAATACCTTTTAGAATAGCTAAATTAGATATAATGATTTGAGGTTTCTACTTGTGGGAGAGAGATTAATAGTATACCTTCAAAATGTGCCTTTATAATTTGATTCTGCCACTGTGCAGAAGAGAACTTTATTAAAACACTGCTAAATTAACATAACAGAAATTAGAAGGGCAACATAAAAACTTGGAATAAAATTCAGAAGTATATATAAAGTAATTTTTTAAAATATAATGTGAACTGTTTTTGTGTATGTCTTAAACCTTTCTGCTGGGCTGTCCGAACATGTATGCTACCAGAAGTGGTCTTCAGATTTTATACAGTATATTTTTTCCTACTTACCAGTATATAATGTACACAATTACCTTTACTCATCATTAGTTACTTCAGTGAAGTCTAGATTTGTAAAATTCCCTGAATCAGGAATAGAAAAAAAAGGAATATAGAAGAATATAAAAGTGGTGTAATTTAAATTAGTCTAACACTCTTTAATAATTTTTGGACTGTAATTACCATATACATTTACATATTGGTAAGTAATTCAACTCAGGAAAAAAGAATTTTCTAGTTGACTACCTTACCTGAAACTAGTTCACTGTTTTATTCAGATAGCATGTAAAAAATTACTTTTTCTGCCAAATTCTTATCTGTCTGTGGAATTACTACAGTATATAAAGCACAAAGCTTTGTATAAAAGTTGCTTTCTTTGTCTAAGGGACATCAGTTTGCTCCTGTAAAAATACAATATCAATAAATAAGCTACTGGTATATGTATATAGTTATATGTTTGCTTATATGATTAATAATTTTAATCCTGTTTTAGAAGTTATGCGGTTGATCAGGTCCTGATTCATATAGTCTGTCACTATAGGAGTAAGACATTGGCTGTTTTGGATGTCTGCTGACTGTTATACCATTATGAACTGTAAATCTTTAAGGCAAATCAGAAGATAAGGAAATGCCAGATTCCCACTGAACTCTGTTCCGGTTTCGGAAACAAATATTACATCAGATCCTAATTTCATTCCTTTCTAACCATTCTATTTTCACAATAAGTATCTCACAAAACTATTTCTGTTTAAAAGACGGTCATCACTTTCTAGTATTAAATTATTAAATTCTCTAATATGAGAGTGATTCTACAATAAGATAAATCAAATTTACAACATGCTGAAAACATTCAGATATAGATTTTGATTTCTTTAGATGCCAGTCCAAGTTAACAAGGTATATTCAGTTCAGATTTGGGAAAAAATGAGAATTAGACTTAAGCTTGCTGTATATATTCCAACAGAGGAAGAAAAAATGAAGAATGTTTATATTCAGCTATGGCTATGTCCATCTTATTTTACTGGATCTTGAAGGTCTGTAAACAAAGATGATCTGGCACAAAGTATCCACATGCATGCCGTAATGGATGCATTTGATCTACACATATTGTACTCTCACTGTTGTACACTTATAAAAAACTTTCTTTGTGTTTTCCTTCTTGCCTCCTGTCTCTTTCCCATACACAATGTTATGATTTACATGAGACCTATGTAAGGAACTTTGCCTGTTGATGTCTGCTGTTGGTTTCAGTCTATTTAGCATTCTCACAATCAATATTCAGTTCATTTCAGGCAGGAACTGGAGGATCCAATGGCATATATTCAGGAAAAGTGACCACTAATGTCAATAAATCAGAAAAGTGACTTAACTAAAATCCAAACAAAATATGTTTTGGAAGAATCACTGAGCTGCTGAAACATTTACAAACAAGTTCACATTGGTCACCACCTCACAGTTCTGGGTGTACATGGCTAGCACCCACACCAAGTCTGGTGCCTTCTAGAACAGGAAAGGCTTTTCCAGCATCCCTGAAGTGGGGATGCTGTCCAAAAGCAGAGCACCAGTCATTCCTGACAGGATTACTGCTGATTTAGATGAAAAAGTCAGGAATCATACTGAAGAAAGCAAGGGTTTGCTCGCTCAGAGGTCTTCTTAACATGAATGTCAGGGAATTTTGACCATGGTGGTGATATTTCTGCTCGTTGTTACGGCAACAGCAAAAAGAATCTGCTCTGTTTCATGTAAAAAATAAAACTGATCAGAACAGGATTGTGTGAGAGAAAGTAAGAGAGTCTGCAGGCCATAATTTTCACTAAAAATCACATTGAGAAATTTTGGCACAGCTCTTTGCTTTGCAGACAAGTCAATCAAGGATGCAGAGGAGTTTCAACGCATTGGGTTGTTGGGACATTTTGTTTGCTCATTGCCAGCCGTTTCTCCATGCAACACTGAAACAGGTATTTTGGGCAGAGCTATTAAGTTACACTTTGTATTCATATCAGGAAGCAGAGACTCATTTGATGACCTGTGGTTGCTACAGTCACTAGCTGTAAACAGAAGAGCTGTGCCACTGACAGTACAGAAGGGTATTCCCATGTGGTGGCTCACTATATCATGTGATAAGAACAGGATCTACAGTCTTTTACAGCCTTGACAATTATGCTAAATACGCTGTTATGAGCTGCACTGGCACAGAATGATGAAATCTGGTGTGCGCAGCACCTCTTTGGAATGTCTTCATGATGGTGGGTGCTCACATGTCCAAAAGTATGTGCCATCTATCTCCTCCCCTGCTGTTGCCTCCCTGCCTTCTCCTT
This sequence comes from Falco biarmicus, assembly GCF_023638135.1. Taxonomy (NCBI): domain Eukaryota; kingdom Metazoa; phylum Chordata; class Aves; order Falconiformes; family Falconidae; genus Falco; species Falco biarmicus. The sequence goes on along the minus strand of NC_079294.1, from coordinate 15,870,276 downwards.
GCCGTCCCCTACTCTGCAAGTAGTTTCAGATTCCTGTGCATTAGCTCCAGAGGTTTCAGTTGTGCTACTAGTAAGGTAAGTAGGCTCTCAGGGGTGAGATAATTCTGGCAGGCCTTTCTTATTGCCAGTAGTCTTCACATCATCTGTCCACTGAAGGACCAGCCTCACAATCTTCCTTTTTGTTCTTTCCTGCTAAAGGGAGGAACATGTGCTCAAAATGCCAAATAATCAGGCAAGTAGTTTTAAGTTAGAGCAAGGACAGTGCAGGCGAAGCTGTGAGAACAGTAGCAACAATCTTCATTCTACATGGTGCAAGAAATATATCACAAACTTTAGTAAAATGGTGGAATCTTGTAACCTCAGCAATACACCCCAGTGTATGCAGGGAAGTCTGCTCAATGTGCCACTGTGTGACTGATTGCTTTTGGAAGTAACAAGTACAGTGAGGTTTAACTGTTACTGTTTGTAAGTCTTTACAGGCAGCAGTAGACAGCATTTTGCAATTATCTGTGTCAAGCTTTTTGCTTAGTTTAGTGTACTCACATCATGTTCCAATACCAGAAAGAAAGCACTTTAGCCAGCAGCCGAAACATTTCTGGTCTGTGATTACAAGCATAGCACACAGGCATATTTATGTGATAATAAAAATGTTGGGGAAATAAAACCCAAAGATGTGTTATTAGACTTCCATTTTTTAAAATTCAAAACACAGTAGCACTATTCCTCTGCCTAACTACATGAAAGCAAAATTTACTTACAGTGTCAGCTGTCACTGAAGTGACTGACCAGAGACAAAACAAAACTTAATATTTAATTCTTATTGACCTTGCAAAACCTATCAAGAATCTCATAATGAAAAACATTTTAATTTCTTTCTACATTCTTTAGTGCCATGGCGAACAGAAAGGAAGATTTAAAAAGTTAACCTTTCCCTTAACAGTTGTCCTTTAGTCTGTATGAGTCACTCCTTCATTGCTAATTGTGTGTACCAGAAGTTGTGTTCAGATTTGTTTTGACATGAGTGAGTATTGGTTTAATTATGCATGGAAGTAGAAATGCTTTTTAAGGCAATTTACCCTACTTATGTAAGATTCACTATATGACTTTAAAAAAAAAATAATTAAGACTGTTTCAGTCTTTATCTGAGCAAAAGAAGCTGCTCATGACTTTCTAGCAAGGCGACTGCATGGCATTTTGATATTTCCTTTGCTCTGCTAACTTATTTCATGTTAATTACAAATGTCTAAAACCTATTTCAGAAAAAAACAGCCATGCAGTATGCAGAAATGTTATCCTCTTTAATATTCTAGCCTTGGAATACAGAACTCCCAGACACAAAGGCTATTCATGAATGCTTATTAAGAGAAGGAAGGATGAAATATGTGCACTGTCACTTCTGTGGGTATGTGTGAATAGGTAGGGTGGCAAGTATTCCACCCCTTCCAAGCACTCATTATGCCCCAGATCACCTTCTCTCTTTGCCTCCACTGTTCATTTTTTTCATTGCAGACTCTTACAGGGGTACATCATGGAAGAGGGACTGTCCCCCTGTTACAGTGATATTTTGTTGGGATTTTTCTTTTTTATACCTCTATGGTTAATGAAACCCAGCAAAACCAAGTGGTTAAGCTTTTAGGGTGAGAATTTTTAAAACCATTAATAAGAGCAAGGTCAGTACCACAGTTATGCTTGTTTATATGTAAGACCTACAGAGCAACACTTTTGAAAGCTTCGTATAATTTACTTTGCTAAACCACAATCAAGTGTTTCATGTGTAATCTGTGTGGGAATTAATGTTTTTTACAAGAGGTGAAGACTGTAGATGAATCTGAAAAAACAGGGACTAGTTCTGATGAATTATTGGTAATTTTGGGAAGTGTCTGGGTTCAGAGATATTATTGTAACCACTATCACATAAATATTCTTCACACACCTGAGGGAATAGTATGGCTGAGATAAACAAACCAAAAGTTATTAATAACAGGTTGTTTATTCTGTGTAAACAAAACTAAACAAATCCAGAAAAAAAGTTAAAATCATTCATGTATTCATGTATTCATTAATATAATTACCTGTGTTTCTTTCATGACTGTTTATAAATTCTACCTATGCATGGATGGTGCAACCTTTTCATGTCATATGCAAATAGTGTTTCCTACATTTGTTCACTCAGACTCTGCTATATCCCCCCTTCATAATTTTCTTTCCCCCTCCTTCCTTAGTTATTCCCTCTGGCCTATTATCACCTCTGTTTTCTTTCTGCTGCTGTTGCTTCATCAACCCACTATCTGCATGATGACATTGCCTTTTATCCTATTCATGTCCTGTGAATAGTATCGCTACATAATATTCCCAGCATTTGTGCAACTTGTTTACCCTTTTTGATACTGTTTCTTGTGTCTGAACCGGTGGAAATTTTAACACAAAGTTTAAAAACAAATCCTTTGAGGATACTCTTCTAAATACACAAAAACAGAGATATTCTAGCTACAATTAATGCATAGACCCTTGAACCTGAAACAACAGTCAGCCAAACTACTGTTTAATCATTGTCTGGACTGCACCTTGATGTGTTGGCAGGGACCTTCTTGGTCAAACCTGTCTTTGTAAATTCAGTCTTGATTTGACTCAGATCTCTGCAGTTTTGCACCAGGAGCCAGAATCTATACCTGGCGCTGCTGGACTACTCTGTGAAGCTGGCCTTTGCAGCTGAATTATCCAGTCTTTTTATTTCTTATAAAGCTGAAGATTATGCTTTCTTTCTCCATGGCAGTTATGCCAAGGAGTACTACTGAGACAGGTGGAAACAGTAATAATGGCAATCTAGGCAGAACATTCCTTCTAATAGTAGTAATTTTCTCTGCCTACAGGATTGCATATTTGTTCCAGATGTCTTAAACTTTTTTAATTTGCTGCATCAGTGGGTCAAAATTGAAGTCCTACACTTTTTTCCAAGACCCATGAGATCTACACACTTTAGTAAGAATGCACATTGCCCACATAAGGTCAGATTATTTACATACCCACTCTTGTTCAACTAGAATTAATAGCACAATTTCCAACTTATTAACCATCATCTTTGAGATTCTTTATTAATTTTTACTTTTCTTGATTATTGGTTACCAGCAGAACCTGCACCTACATATAATTTCTATACTTATTGTGTAACATGCACATTTTTTGTTGTTGTTGTTGGTTGGTTGGTTGGTCGGTTGGGTTGTTTTGTTTTGTTTTGTTTTGTTTTGTTTTTTAAATATGGGTCTCCATAACTTGGAAGAAAAGAGTAAGTAACCACAGTAGTTTGACTTCAGTTTCCTTAGATTTTGATTTGGGGTTTTGGGTGGATTAGTGATTGTATATAACTGGCACTTATGTATGCAATGGGGGGATCTCACTCTGGGTCCCTGCCTTCACATGCCGCAAATGGCACCTGAAAAGGGACTTGAGGAAAAAGAAAACAAACTGGTGGCATAGCCCAGCTGAACCAAGGAAGATGGATATGTGAAGACAGATAAGTGAGCACTCTCATCACCACCACAGGATGGTAGGTGGTTGGCTGGGAACCATGGGACAATCATTAATATGGGAATAGAAAAATTGGGAACAGAAAAATCATATGAATGTTTTGGACTGAAACAGCTGATATCACCCTCACCTACAGATTCTGCATTTTGGGCAAAACCAGCTAAGTCGGCACATTCCGTGGAGGCTGTATGAATTTCATTCATGTATTTGCACCAAGGAGCAAGAGAAAAACTTGAATCTTTTCTGTGCTGTTTTGCAAGTGTGACTAGATCTATAGATTTAAATTGTACTATGCATTTTATTGATAAACACCTGAAGAGAGGCTTGAGCTGAAGCAGTTCTGAAAGCAAGAGAAAGAGAGTATACTACAGTGCATTAGATCAGTGCAGAAAGGAGGCTATGCAAAAGGGAGACGTGCAATTATTCAGTGCGTTCCCTGTCCAATACCAGGTAGAGTGACCAGCTGTGTGAGAACAACTCCCATATGAAGCTATAAAAGAGCTCACACACTTAGGTAAAGATTTTTGGGCTCAGATCAGCATTTACCATGAACTTGTACACTGCCATAGCAGAAAGATATGTTATGACCCCATATGATTGGAAAGTGCTGTGTCCTATGATAATCACCTTTATGCAGTATACAGTTTGGATAATGGAGTGCTGGGACTGAGCTACAGCACAGACAATGGATAATTTAATGAACATGAAAAATATACATCAAGGGCCTTGGTGGATCCCTGCTTGGCTCGTTTGACCAAACGGCGAGCCAGAGAACAAGCCAGAATAATGTGGATCTTCCTGCCACTTCTCTCCTTGTACCTGGCATCGCCACTGCATGAGCTTTAACCACATTGAATAAGTTAGGATGTGATATGAAAAATATTGATGTGTGGGTTTGTTATATTGCTAGGGTTTTGGGCCATTGTATAGGTCTATCGTGTTTGGTGAACCTGATATGAACCAGCTATCCATCAAGCTATGCCAGTTCAAATTCACACAGCCTTAACCTTACCCAATTTAACAAACAAAAAAGGGGGAACTGTAAGGGCCCTTTCTGAGAAAAGGTTTTGTTTATTGTCTGGATGCCAGGTTGCAGAGCAATTATGACTTAAAACATAGTGAGGAAACAACTAACACTAAATCTGACTCCCTGAGCTCACCTGTAAAACAATTCTGTGCACACCTGCCTGCAATGAGGGGCGTGCCCAAAGCCTCCCCAGCTTAAGTATCAGGGAAGTAGGAGCCTCCTTAGATGATCATGGGGAGAGTAAGCAGTTTGGTGGAGTGTGAACTACTTGCAAAGGTGCTTTGCTGCAGGTAGGCATATTCCAGGGCAGGATTTGGGTGGGTAAATGATTGTATATAACTGGCACTTATGTATGCAATGGGGATCTCACTTGGGGTTTGTACCTTCATATGCCGCAGAGTTTGTGTAAACTACCTCTGCTTAGTATGTGAAAATATTTATCAGCATATCCTACTCTTCAGGGATTTTTTGCCATATAACAACTGAAAAAAAATAATAATGTTGAGCTATTTCTTGAATGTCCAAATGGCATAGTTTCAAGAATCTTTCTAATGGTATCCTTAGACTCTTCTCATTTATTGAGTTCTGGAATGCTTTATCTGTGTGTAACAAGGCAACAGGATATCTATAATCTTAATATTTTGGGACTTCAGTAGGAAAACTGAACGTAAGAAAGATGAGAGTTTTGTTCCTTAGGAAGTATAATTGTTTATGTATTGTACTTGCCTGGAATACAAAAAGTAATGTAGTGACTAGAAACTGAAGGTATTGGGTGAGATCTCACTCAGTATGTGCAACTCTTCTACTTCTCATACTTATCTATGATGCCAGAACTAACTATGCATTCACTGAGTGAATGCCTATGCACCATTCACAGACTGTTAAATTAGTGGAGCAAAGGTAATCTTGAGTGGTAACCAGTAGCAAGAACATGTGGCAGTAGAAATTTTATCTGGTTTGGTTAAAATACCTGTTGCTTATTTCTAGTGTGACTGTTCTGCGTTCTCTTAGACTTTTCACACTACTTCTTAGAAAATGATTGTTTTTTTGAATGCTGGTTTTTTCAGATGTGCAAGTTGCCATGAAGTGTTTTGTTTGATATTATGTTTCTATAATATTCCAGTCATTTAAGAATTTTTCTGACTTGTAAGTGTTGTAAGCCTGGAGGCAGAAGAGAAGGAAAGGGTAAGTCTAATTTCTTACTCTATGTCTTTCTTTCAAATACTCGGCTGTTTCTTAATCACACAGGGGTTCTCAAAATACACTGCTTTCACTGTCATTTTCATAATTAATTTAAAAATACTTTTTAAGTTATGTCCTTAACTGGTTCTCTTTACTCAGAAATAAATTTATGACCGTTTTTACTGGACTATTTCCTCACCTCTTCATTTCACAAATGGATCGATCTACAGAGCATTATCAGATCAGATGGTATATTTCACATTATCAGATCTCTATTGAACTTCATGTTAAAAATCCATGTAGTAAAACATAAATCGTGTGTTGGAATCAAAAGAATAGAAGCTACATTTAAGTTTAAGCTTAGAGATTTGATTTAGATCCCTATCCAGGATCCTGTGGTTCTTTGTACTATGCCTATCTCGGGGAAGTGCAGGCTTATATTTATGAATATGTACAAAATGGTATCTTAAGTTCTTCAATTTACTGGCAAAAGGTTGCTGCCTACTAATCTTTAACTTCAGTTAGAAGCATATTTGAGTCCAGGTCTAAGCATCTTCCCTTAATTATTTATTAAATATCTACAGTCACATTCTTTGAATTGATACTTACTTGAAAAGGTCCCATTTTACTTACTGTGCTTTCCTCCTTCCTTTTGCAAACAAGAAAATTTGGAACTGTATTTTAATTTCTGTGCCAATTTCTTGGTTCTTAACAGTATTATGTTTTGCAAAAATGTAGCAAGATAAAACTTTTATTTATGTAATTTGAACACATTCTTTTGTTCTTTGAAGATTATTGGTATTTTTTGTGCAGGAATAGGTTTCAAATTTTTCAGTGGGATTCAGCCCATCTGGCTTTAATTTCTATTGGATCAGCTTAATTTTCCTGGTCTAGTGGAGCTACATACTCCTATATGACTATATTCAAAATATGTGGAAGGGGTCGTAACGTGCTATTTTGTTGCTGTTGTGAAAAACAGACTAAATTTACAACAGTTGATACCAATCAAAGGAAAAACTGGACATTTTAGAAAATACATGAGTACTTAAAATGTTTACACAAACAATTAATAGCTTTATAGTTTATGTTGCAATTCTAAAAATACAAATTTTACAGGGTGTAACACTAATGACTGGCCTCCAGTAGGACTTTATGCTGATGATGCAGCTTTTGAGCTTGGCAGTTCAGCCAGGTTTCCATCCCCTTCACTGCACATTTGTCTACCCTATACTTCATCAGTTTGCCCCTGAAAATGTTGTGAGGGACAGTGTCAAAAGCATTTCTAATATTGAGCTCTCCCTTCATTCACCAAGTCACCTCTACCTGAGAAGGTTGTCCAGGCGTGATTTCTCCCTCAGAAATCCATACCAACTACTATCAGTCACCTTCTTATCCTTCATATATTTGAAAATGGCTTTCATAATTACTTTCTCCATCACTTTTTGAGGTGAGGCTAACTGGTCTGTAGTTTCCTGGCTATCTTTTGTCCTTCTTGACGGTAGGAGTGACACTTGCTTTACTCCAATCCTCAGGAACCTCCTCCAGTCAGTGTGATCACCTTTCAAAGACTGAGTGGCTTTGCAGTAGTTTCAACCAGCTTCCTCTGTCCCACAGACTTCTATGTGTACAGTTTGCCTGAACTTTATCTCTTCCTTGCTCTGGACTGTCCCACTGTTTTCAGGGATCTGGGGTTCCTGAAGGCCAGTCTGACTAGCAAAGACTGAGACAACACAGGCTTGAAGACTCTTGGCCTTTTCTGTGTCCTTTGTCACCAGCAGTACATTCACACTGTCCCTAGTCTTCCTTCTGCTGCTGACGTGCCTGTAGAAGCCCACCTTATTGTTGTCCTTCATGTACCTTCCAAGTTTCAACCCCAGATGTTTTGCCTGTCCTATACTGTCCCTGCACACATGGACACACATTTGCCCTGGGTAACCAAATCCTGCTTCTACCTCTTGTGTGGTTCCTCCTTATGCCCAGATTTTGTCAGGAGTTCTTTGTTCACCCATGCAGGCTTCCTGCTGCCTTTGCTTACTTCCTGTATATGGGCATGGTCCATTTTTGAACTTGGTGATGCCAGCCCTTGAAAATCCAGCTCTTCCATACTCTTGTCTCTCCAGAACCATATTCCATAGCTTACAACAAATTCCCTGAACAGGCCAGAGTCTGTTCTCTTGAAGTCCAGTGCTGTGATCCTGCTATTTGCATTGTTGCCTTCTATCAAGATACTGAAGTCCATAATCTCATAATCACTGCAGGCAAGGCTGCCCACAGCTATCACATCCCTAACCACTTTTACCTTGTTTGCAAGTGTTAAATTCAGTAAAGAGTCTCCCCTAATCAGCTCCTTATCAGTTGTGTCATAAGGTCATCAGCAATGCATTCAAGAAACCTTATAGTTGTGTGCTGCTGAGTTGTCCCTCTGGCACATATCAAGGTGATTAAAGCCCCCCATGAGGGCCAGGGCCTGTGAGTATGAGACTTCTTCCAGTTGTCTGGGAAGAAAAAAATACATAAGGCCTTCTTCAATCAGGCAGTCCATTGCAGATACTCACAACAACATGTCCATATTGGTCAGCCCACTAATTCTAATCTATAAACTATCAGGTGGCTCATCACCCATCCCAAGGCAAAGCTCCACGTGTCCTGTCTGCAGCCTCACACAAATGCAGCTCCCCCTCCTGTCCACCTTAGCCTCCTCTTCCTAAAGAGCCTGCAATTTACTGCAACACTCCAGTCACATAAGGTGTTCTACAATGTGCCTGTGATCCCAAGTAGACTGCAACTCTGTGACCATATGCACACCTTTAAATTCTCTTGTTTCCTCCCCATGCTGCCTGCCTTTCAGGAAGGCACTCAGTTGTGCTCATTTCCCAGAAAAGCTATGAAAGCTTCTCCATAACGTAGTTCTGTAGACGTTTCCTTATTTCTGTGAATGTGCTCAAGGTGGGGGTCTTTTCAGCCACTTTCTATTTTACAGTGGCTTACCTGTCCACAGCACCCCACATGCTTTGCATGCCAACCTGATCTAACTTCTTGATTGTGGGCTGTCATCTCTGTGTCTCATCATTTGTACTTCAGAGCTTATGCCTTTTTTATTAGTAGAAGTATCGATACATAAAAGAGCAAAGATAAAGGGAAGACCCCTACGCTTTTCATAATGTTTTTTTCTTTTCACATCTACATGAATCCATACTGCTGAATATGTCCCTCTTACATTAGATTTCATGTTTCAAAAAGAGTACACTTAATTTCTTATGACAGAAATGCTTTCTTTTGTCTGACCACTTTTGTCTCAATCTTTGTTTTCACCTGTCCCAGACACCATACTACATCCTTATTTTTCTTTTCTCATTCTTAAGAATTCTCTTCTTTTAGTTTTGCCCTTGTCAAAATTGTACTTTCTTGTTCTATTGTACCTATTCCTCAGTCTTTTTTAATGCCTCTTCACATTCCAGGGATACAAGAAGTTTTGCCCTTCCATGGTTCCAGAAATACAACTGTGTCAGCTGAAGAAGGGTTTCAAGTGAAAGCCCAATCTATAATGTGTCCTTTTGTCAGACCTTCTAGTAATTTCTCTCATCTCTTTACCTAGCTTTGAAGTTAAAGCAGATAAGGTCTAGAATACCTCTTTTTCTCTGGTTTATACCTCCAGTCCCTTTAGTCACCTGGTTTCCTTAAAAATACTGCCTTCTGCTAAAACTAACACAGCTTAGTTATTCTGACAGGCTTGGATGACTACATACAATTCGAGGAGAAAGAAAGCTCAACGGGCTCTCTGCAGCATACTACTGACTGATCACAATTGTTCCTGAGCAAATTCTAAACTGTTGCCATAAAGTTCTACTCCCTTATGTTGTCTGGCACTGCTGTACTTCAGATGTTTCTTATTGCCCTGTTCTCTGTACCATCAAATTTTATTTTGTTTCCCTCTTGCTTGTTCTGTCCAGGTGCTCTACTTACGTGAATAACTAAGTAACATGACATGACTAACCACAAGCCTATTCTCAATGTTCTTTTTATTCCTCTGTGAATATAGTACTAAATTTCTTTTTTGTCATTGTATGTTTATATATCAAACAAAGCTTTTAATTCCCTTGCCACTGTAATAACTGAAGCTTAAGAGTGTAGAGAATTTCCTTCTCAAAGAAAATACAGTAGAAAATTAAAAAGTACAGAGAAGGACTTTGGACATGGAACTGCTTCTTTAGGAAGACACCTAAATAAAACTAGGACAGTGTTAATCCACCTGTACTTTTCCATGATATGAACAAATTCTGAGGATATTGGATTTTTGTGGGCTTTTTTCCTATTACATATTACCAAAATATGTTAAATCCAAGGACAGGATTGTGGGTTTTTCAGTTCTGTAAGTTGGAGGCTGACAATCTGATTGTTGTCTGTCTTCAAATGCTTGGTACCTATAACATGGAATACGTTTAGCTTCTACATATTCTGCAGCCCAAGGATATGAATTTGTGAAGCCTGCAGTAGCTCCTCTAAAGTCTGAACGAGTTTTGTTTCCTTAATATTCTGCTTCAGTGGTGGCTATAACTAGTTCTGTGTAACAAAAAGGAACCAAATAAAAAGGAATTTCAGACTGATGCTTGTAAGTGATAAAGTAGTTCTCACCTGTAATATTTTCTGGCTACGCTGAAAAGAAAGATATTTTGTCATTGGTTTCAACAGAGAGTTTCAGTCATAGTACCTTCTGTTATTACTGCTGGATTGATTAGCCCCTTGCTGTTCTGCTTCCCTTATGGGTCTTTAAGCACATATTTATTCCCTAGTGGAACCGCAGGTTTCAAATAGGGCAGGCAAAAAAAAAAACCCAACAAAATGACACAATCGCCCCCAAAATCCCCTCCCCGAATCTCTACTATCTTTGTGTCTCTTACAACAGCTACATAAATACAGCCAGTGACTACAAACCAGACCAGAAAAGATTGCTCTGTCCTGCTTCACAGGAGCTCAGAGTCATTTTTTCTGGTTCTTTGCACTGTCTGTTTTGTGGTCTAGAAAGATTTTGGGTTCAATCAAAGCTGAATTTGTTCCTTTACTTAGGAATGATGTTTATACTGTTTTCAATTTCTGTTTAAAGCTCAATGCAATTAATTTCATAGTGTAATGAAGAGGAAAAAACTCTTCAGTGGATTTGAGTTCAGTATGCTGCTTAAAAATAAAATAATGAACCTGTGTTTATTACATTCTCCAATGATTAAAATATTAACTACTTGTTGCTGGTATCCTTTCATGCTCCCTATCAGATAATAACTGGCTTCAGGAATGAAAGTATCATAAGAATAAAAAAATCTGTGCAAAATATCTGTGATAAGCATTATTCATCTCTGCTTTCTCTGGTTTAAATCATATCTCTTTCTTTGCCTCCATCTAAACACAGAACATTCAGTTGCAAAATAAAACTGTATTGACTTATTGATATGAGCATTTGACAGTTATTTTGAATACGAATTAAAAGTGAGATAGCAGGGCCATCTTGGGCAAGGCCTAGATGTCAGGGAGCATCATCTATGCATTAGTATGCTCACATTTTCTGACCAATGCTAAAAAATTTTTCAGACATGAGTAGTGTTTTTTGAGGCTGATGCTTACAAGAATACATTTAATGAATTAAGAATGCTGCTTTCTGTAAAATCCAGAACTTGCAGACATCTTGGTGTTGCTCAGACAGGACCAACCAGATTCTGTTTTGCTAGCAGTGAGTGTGATGGGAAGTGACACTTTCCTTCTGTACTAAATGGGTTAGCTCAGCTGTATTCTGAAATTCTTCTCTATAGCCTTTCTGTAAGTGGTAAGAATTCTGTGGGGTTTCCTAACTTACCATTACAGACCTTTTGTACACCATGTGCCTCTTCCTTTGTTCCTATTTCTTGTGGTGCTACTCCCCACAAGCAAAACTATCATCATGTTGCCCAACAGGGGCAATTATTTATGAGAGGCATTTGGTAAAAAGATCACACAAATCACTATACCTCTGCCCTCTTTGATTTCCAAGTCAATAACCAAGCAATGAATTTGTGTCCATACAAAGGAAATGGTGACAAGGCAGAGAAAAGACTCTTTTCATGTAGGAAAAGATCTCTAAAAAAAGCACAGAAACACCTGTGTCTAGGGATGGTTAGTGTTCTGACAAATAGAAAAGTTTGCAGATTAAAAGCAAGAGGGAGGTCTAACTGTCACTTGTTATCCTCTTTCTCACACTTTTCCGTAGAAGTAGTAAATTATTATTGGTGATATTTTAATTTTATCTTGTGTTAATAAAGCTACATATGTTTTCATATAGATGTTGCATTAGGGTTTTTAACTGGTTTGGGATGGGCAGAGAAATTTTTTGGGGTTTGAATTTGCTTAGTTTTGTTACTGTAATACAGTCATTAAGTCAAAGGAGATAATGATAAAAAATAATAAGATGCAGATGCCTGCTTTGACATGTTATAGCTCTGCATAAAATGATTACTGTAAGCTGCATTAAGTACTAATGATGGATAAACAAGAAAAGTCTCAGAGTTTAGCAGTCTGAACTGTTCAGTTTTGCGGGTTAGGTGTTCTCTTTTGCTCATGAATTTAATAGGTTTGGGAAGAACATGTGCAGTGTCAGTGGCAAATCCTATCAAGTCAAAATGACTGAATATCAACCTAGTATTTCTGGCTGTGGAATTGCTCCAACTTGTGGATCATGGTAGGGTCGTAGTCACATCAAACATGACTTTAAGAAGGGAAAATAAAACTAGTTATGCCTTCAAATGCCTGACTGAATGCCACCATTGACTTCTCTAGCCTTTAAAACACTCCTTCAAAATATTATTTTTTTTTTTCTGACTGTGGAAGGGCACAGTGTCACTTCACAGTAAATGAAGTGATTCTTAGTCCTATTCACTGTTCTTATTGTATATTGATATGCATGTTGCCATGTTGAGTATTGCACTGGTTCCAACAATCCTCTTCTCAGCTTCTCTGTACCACTGAGTAACTTTCTTAGCAGGAATAAAACATCTGGTGATGTCTGTGTGTCCTCTGCAAGATTGTTTGTATCCCATATTTTCTCAGGTCTGCACAGATTTCCCATAACTACTGATTCTATGATGTGAAGTTAGGGAATTCCTTCATTGTTCTGATAAACTGTTCCTCAGGATTGCTCCATTACTGGAGTGCCCAGTAGTCTTTCGTATTAACAATCTTTCCAGTCTTCTGTTCCTAGGGGGCAACTTCACTGTAAAGTGAATTTTATATGAATCTGAGGCAAATTTGTAAGGGGGATTAGGAAACCAGATGAAAATGTAACAGACAACGTGTTACTAGGACTGATGAAAACAAATACTGGGAGTGAATCTGTCTTTCAAGCATTTATGCCATTGTTGTATGAATTACCCTGCTAAGTTGTGGCTCTAATATGTCAGCACAGACCAAGCTTACCAAAATCTGGACCAGGAATGAAACATCTCTGTAAGTTATATGAAGCAGTATTTCACCTGTCTCCTCAACAGTTAGTTTCACTGCTGAGTTGAATGAAATTAAAAAGATCTGGGCACACTGGGACAAATGCAGAAATGTGGGATGCATGTGTAATAGGATATCTTTTATGTGCAAGTAAAGGTTAAAGGGTCAATCTCCAATTAAAATTGTTTTTATTGTGAACCAGAGCTGTTCTTCATATTGGCTATGAGCAGCCCTGTTACTTGTTCTGAAATAAGTGATAGGAACGAAGGCAAGGAAGGAAAAGAGCAAAGTGGGAATCCATCAAACTCAGCTCAGCAGCTGTCAAGGGCCAATGGGAACATGTACTTTCGCTACATTTTCATGCAGGCATGCCATGATTTGCAGTTTCACCAGAAGCTTTAATTCCTGCTTTAAAGAGGTTGCTGGCCGAGAAGCAAGATGATAGCTGTGGTATTGAACAGGAACTCCAAAAGCAGAGGCTCTTGTGAAAAATCAGACAAGTTATTTTGCCTTTGCCACTGTAAAGGTGAAAAAAGATGCTAGAGCAACCATGGGTAAAGTTCTGCAGTGAGAGCCACAGGTACAGTATCTCTGCAGCCCAGCTTGAGGGCATAACTGTGTGTGTTCTTTAGGAAGTGTCTTTAAGTCGGTGTATGTGGGTCTAGACTGCCTGAAACTACAGAGGAGGATGTTGACTAGACCTGACATTCCCTCCAGATGAGCACTCCCAGGATTTCCAATTACACTCTTAGACTCCAAGCCAGAGGGGATGATCAGGGAATTTTGCATTGAGAATGCCTTTGAGGGTGAACGTAAACAGCCTCAGTCAATGAGTGTTAAGCATACTGATACTGGATTAATGTTCTTTGTTTTTACAGTTTCTATCAAGAAAAAGCCTGATGAGTGACACTAAATATTGTAGAACAGTCTACCTGGAAAACCTAAAATCAGTCCTTCACCAAATTGCTTTTATAATATCTGTCTCTGCCCATTAATGGGTGAGAGATGACTTCAGTCAGACGCATTTTTAAATGAGGCCTCTAAAAGGTAAGACTGTGTGCAACTCTGAGGGTTAAAAGTGTATTTTATACCCAACAGGTTTTGTCCTTTAATTTTTCAAATGATTCACATCTATTTGAACATGAAAAGTAATTTCTGGTTTTACTCTTGAATTTCTTGGTATTGACTATTAGTCAGTCATTCATTAGCTTTGAATATTATGTAGAAATAACAGGAGAAAGAAAACAAAAGCTGTTCTTTTCTGCTGAACTGTAAATCTTTTACTTCAAAACCAGTAAACTCTCATAGAACAAAAATTACAAGTCAATCATACCTTAGACATACTGTTCCTTTATTACTGCCTTTATCTTACCTCCTTTTAGTTTTTAACAAGAAATCACCTTTTCAAATAGATTAAACTGGGTGTAATTGGGGAAGAACACAGCGTGTAGTGGGAGATCTTCTGGCATTATTGATGTGCTTTAAGAACTTCCATTAAGTGGTTCTTCAATTATAAAATACCTTTTTTCTACCTTCAGCAAGACCAAAAAAGCTTCACTTTATATCTTTGTTGATCAATTATAATCTACTGAAGAGAAGGCCTATATTTATGATCAATTTTCAAATGTCCCTTTAAAGCACTTCCAGTTTAGATTCTCAGGGGGGATATTTAACTTATGCTTCTTAGTCCTGGCTATTCATATTTGCACATACATCAGTTGAAATTAGTCAAAAATATGTGCAAGTGCTATCTGTGAGAAGTCCTTTTTTGTTTTAAAGGAACAGAACCAGAACTTTCACAGCATTACAATTAGATATTAATATTTATTACAACTTAAAGAATCAAGACTCCCTAAGAAAATAAAGATTACTATCAGCCAGGGTTAGAGTTACTGCAAAAAGCAACAAAAGAGATAGACCTCAACATAGCACTGTTAAATGCATTCATATTCTTAGGCAAATTCCATATGACACTACTGTATGATGTTTCACTGTCTGAAAGACCCAAAGTTTAACGTAAAAAGAGACAATGATATTAAGAACAGAGTTTAAGTCTGTCTTTTCTTATTAAAGTGAGTTAAGTCACTGACACTATGGAAGATTGTTCAATAAAAGTTCAATTCCTTTAAAGAAAGGCCTTTATTTGAAATTCTAACCTGGTGTTGTAGGTTAGAGGCAAATTCAGATCAAATGTGAGCTTTCTTCTGTCTGTATACTACTCTGCTTTAGAGAGAATTGTTTCATTGTTTCGTTTTTTTTTTTTTAGTGTTAACTTTAGGAACAAAATAGATTTGGAGTTGGGGGAGAGATGAGACAGTTGGAAATATTGATCACTGAATATATTGTAAACCCACAACAAATGCTTTGATTACATTGGAGGACTGTAAATCGAGACCACAGAGTAGCTGAATGCTATGACAATGTAGATAAATTTTGTGGAAGTATAATAAAGCTATAGAGGTTGCAAATCAAATTATGAACTGGGAAAAGTGCAAGTGCTGACATCAGGCACCTTGATATTTTTACAAAATATCTGCAGATATTATCTGTACAAATGAATGATAGATGATTGTAACTCTGAATTTTGAACATATAGCCACACTAGAAATAATTTTGTGCACTATGATTTCTATAATTAGCTATTCCTTGAATAGCTGCCCAATTTACTTTTATGCAGCCACTATGCTGGTTTTCTCACTCATTTATTTTGATGCAACAGAACTAGAGATTTCTGAGTTGGAGACTAGCATGGCCTATATCTTTCATGGAGTAAGAAAAGTCAGAACAGTGTATGGTTTTTTAAAAAAAGTTTGCCCAAATTTAGTATGATCACTACTATTGATACAATAGCACAGAACTCATCAGGTTCTCGGTGTGCAAGAATAATATTTTTCTGTTCTGTGCTAAGTTTCAACAAATCTATGTACAAAGCTTCTTGGCACCACATCAAAACTTTTATCATTATTGCACTTTTGCTAAGTTGGTAATTGAATTATAACTACTCCTGTTTATTACTCTGCCTATCTTCTACCTATGGCCTATAAAATGAGTGGGTAATTTCACGAGTTCCTAAGAATTTAGAGCACATCTTATTGACACATCAGTGGATCTGGTGGTCTTAGATCAATCCCTTATTTTAGAAAAAATCTCTCACAAGTAACATTCCCAAGAGAGCTCTTTAGGTGACTCACTAAAGTCCAGCTAACTGTCAATATGTGAATCTAGTGCTTAACTGGAAAGAGGTGGGAAAGAAAAATCAGAGTGGGGTTTTTGTCTGCACTCTAAGGTGAAGTTCAGTGAAACTGAAAAGTATGCAATTCAAAATGATTGCAAGGTTATTAATGCAGTATGTAACCCACTTGCAGCACTCGCTGTCAAAGGTTATTCTTGAATACAGCAAGAATAACAGATGGATTACATATTTACCATATCAGCTAAATCCTGTTATAATTTCTATTTAGAAGGACATAAAATCTTCATGATTATGGGCTGGGGTTATATAAAAACATCTTTCAGTGAGTACAAGTTCTCTCCTCTGTAAACTTTTTTCCACCTCTTGTACTTGATGTTTGTCATTGCTGGGAGTTGGGATCCTGAGCCAAATACTCCACAGATCTGATCCAATGCACCAATTTGTGTATGACTGGATTTTCAAGGAAAAGAATGGATGACACAGAATGGCTTCCTATTAAGTCTTGAATATAAAACACTGCAATTCCGTAAGGGCAGCATTGTTTTACCAGCTCAATATTTGAACAGAGTAGAGATAGAAGACTGTCAGGAGGAAAAATATATTACATATTGGAGCTTTGCTTGGCTCAGAAGATTAATCGGTAGATTATATAAAGAGCAGGAAAAAAATAATAAACAAACCAATTTAGATCTTACATACTGTCCAAATAAGTATGTCTACTCATGATGAGGACTATCAATCATTATAGAAATAATGAATATGTATAGATTACATATGGATGTGAAGAGAATGTGGGGTAAAGAAGTGTGAACCTACTGTAGCATTAAGAGGCTTAATTTGTAGCTACATGTCAGTGCAAATGCATTTATTTAAATCCAATTCAAGGCCAGGTAACTGAGGGAAGGGCGCTTCCTACTGTGGCCTCAAAGCCAGGTTCCATTCCACTGGTTATAGGAACCTAACACTGTTGGTCAGCTTAACATAGACTTGTAAAACTGGAGGAAATCTTGACCTCCAAGTGTAAAGCCACCCAAAATGTGAACAGTTTTCCACACCTACCTGCTTCTTTCTATTTGTTGTTTTTCTAAATTAAAAAGGCATTATCAGTAACCCTGACATGTTAGTTTTCTAAAACTGCAAAATGTGAAGTAATGTACTTTTGTATCTGTATTTTGTTAGAATAAAACGTTATATATGTTACATATCAGGTTTATCATATCATCTTTGTGGAAGTTGAAGATAGTACTTCAGCCAACGTTACTAGCTATATAATATTGAATAAAGATGGAACCTTGCTATACTTTTCTGCTTTTACTTTTATTTTGGGATACTCATACACAGAACTGTTCTGTTTGGGGCTGATACTGACATCCCTCTTTCAACCCTTCTCTTATGCATGTAAATAGCCCAGGAGTTTTTGAGAATCAGGCCTTTTGTTTGATCATTCATCCCAGAAAGCACTGGGTGTGATTACTTGATGAAGAGAGGCAAGACTTGATTCTGTGCCTGATCAGCTATTTCATCAGTCGTAAGAAACAGCACTTATTAGATCGTAAGTATAGAACGAATGAACTGCAGCAGAAGCCTTGACTTACCCTGCTTCGTGTTCTTTTCTTGAGAGAAAGGTAACTGAGTAGTGTGCGAAATCACACAGTGATGCATAGAGTTTCTCTCTCAAATATTTGCCGGGTGTACTGTTGCTTTTGGTAGTTTAGAGTGAGTTAAAGATTTATAATTGCTCAGTGCTTCTATTAATGAAAAAGCTTTGAATTGCTTAATTTTAATCATAATTTGAAATGTCTGAAGATGTTTTTTTACACTTATGCACACAAACAGAAAGATGTGCTTCTCCCTTTACTGAACAGAAAAATGAAGAAAATACAAAAAAAGAAAATACAAAAATGAAAAGAAAGATCCTGGGGGGGGGAATAAACATAAGAGCAATGTTAAGAAATGCATCTAACACATGCATTCACTTGTTTTCTCTGTTTCTGACTATACTGACTGAATGGCTATGGAGAATAAGAACCTGAATTTTTAAATATTCAGCAAAGCTCCCCAACAAAATTGTAAATCCATGCAAAAACTGTCTGATCACAAAAATGTTGAACTTGAAATGCCCAAGACCATGTCCAATACCAATGAAAATTGCCCATTTATAAGAAATGCATTTAAATTGGCTTTGTGCAGGCCGAATAAAGGGAAATGGTAGCTGAAAGAGCATAATTATGTTAAAATGATTCAAGGGTGACAGTCTTTCATGAAGCCTAATCAGTACCTTGGCTGTATCTATGGCCACAGAATGGTCAGGAGCAATCTACTGAACTGCTAGTCCTCAATTATCATCATCTTTGACTTGTTTCCTTAGTACAAGCAGTAATCCAGGGTCAGTGCTTATGCAGTCTGGGTTCCTGTGTGACTAACCATCTTTGAGGACATTAAAACATGAGTTTTATTGTCTTTTCACCTCCTTTTATACAATCCTGCTTTTTAATAGTTAAACGATACAAAAAATCTTGCCACAGAATGTTCTGATCCAACTTCCTTCGCTACAGTTTGAGATTGCTAGATTACTCAGTGCCACAATTCTACTTCATTTGTGATCTGCAAAAGAAATACTCAATTTTTCAGTTGTCTTGGAGGCATACGGTTGTCGTCTTAATTGTATTTTTTGGCCAAATCAATTTAGAAAAAAACTTATTTTAATCAGTGTTGTAAAATTACAGTTCTGAATTGTATTATTAGGTTTGTAGATGTGTGCTATACAACTTATATTATTTAATTTTACAGCTCTAATGGACTTTTCCCCACCTCTTCAATATTTTTGGTTTTCAGCATAGTTTTAATATTGTTTCTTGTCCAGTTATTCCTGAAATTTCACTGATAACTTGTTTTTATTTCCATAGGGTACAACTTCAATATGGTAATATTGTCCTTTTTTCAAAGAGAATTTTAATCAAGGAGATATTCTACACGTTATTGCTTATTTTCTGAGAGTTTAATGTATAGGTAAAGGTGTATTGTTCTACACTTTATTTTTCTCCACTATCATGTGTCTCTTACTGGTGCAAACTACTTAGAGCTGCCGATCTCTCTTATTTCCATATTCCCACTTCATAGTGTTTGGTCTCACATCCTATGCTGTAAATTCAAATTTCTCATTTTATTGGTCATTATCACTTATTGACATTTTAGGGTACAAATATTTATGATGCTGCTTTTAGATCACGCTGTCTCCTAATAAAATCAGCCATAGTCAGAACCACCTGCTTACTGTTTTAATCAATATTAAGGAAGGATACTAAGAACAGAAATAGTTCTTATCTATTGCTACTGGGTTGGCTGTAGCTATAGTTTTGTTTACCTCCCTCTACATATTAAAATGTATGGGAATCATTTCAGTCTCTCAGTTGTCTTGTTTCTTTTGCTTTACATTCCTTCTCAGCTGCACCAGCCTCAAACCCCGAAGAGACACAATGCCAACTGCTTTCAGAGAGTATATCCATTAGTTCTGTGTCTCAATATGCATGCAATTTAGATGATAATGTCCTGGATGCATCTGTTGATTTCATTATTTTGTTCCCTTTGCTCTCCTCCCTGAAGGATCAAGTGAACGCAACTGAAAACCATCTGAGCAGTCATTTTGCTGACATGTTCAGTCATGCTTCATCTGTTGCACTGGGGAACCCTCAAGTGTCATTTGTTGTGATTTAAAGAAAGATTAGTGGATTTTTATTTCCACTGAATCCTTAGAATTCTTCCCTACCTAAGTTCTGTAGCTTATCTCTTTGCTTCTGTTATGCAGCATAATCTTATAGTCTCTAGCTCCTTTGTAATAACAGGTAGTTTATTCTCCTTAGCAAAGAGCACTGAGTCACACAGACTCCTCTTTGGTATGGCTCTTGAGTCATCTACTGTTCTTCCATCTTCAAAACTGTTGTATCTTTAAATAAGCTAATGAGATTGTCAAGAGAAATGCTTGTCAAAAACCCTAATATTATTCTGCTAAGTTGCAATTAATCAACTGTGAGAGCTAGTTAAGTGTAAAAAAGATCATAAATACTTACTACATTCCACTTAGATAAACCATAAAATGGTTTACAAGATTATGATAAGCAAAGTATTTTTGCAGTGGAAAATGAAAGTGTCTGGGTTTTTCCCAGCATTTTTAATCAGTAAAAAGAAATTGTGCCTGTGGAACACTGCTTTGGTTATTGCAGCAGGACATGGTTCATCACAATACAAAGCCTAAATATAGAAGACCTTTATGTGTAATGACTGTATATCTCACATTTTTAATTCAGGTGCAGGTAGAAACATGATAAGGAAGGAGCAGTATTGCTATACTGATAAGGAGCCTGTGTGTATTTGAGAATATGCTGAATCTGTTGGAGTTAAGAGAATTGTTTCAGAAGGTATAATTTCTTCCATATTTTTTACAAAGTTACTCCTAACATTGCTTTTCCTTCCTGCAGTGAATCCCTCTTCATTGTGGAATACATTCTCAAGCAAATCCTGATCTGCATAGCAGATAACTGTAATTCTCTGTGGAATATGTAGCTGTATATTGAAGAGGGAGACTTCTTACTGTCTGCTCCTGTATCTCTAACAACAGAAGATTATTTGGCCTGTTAGTCAGCTGATGGGTCTGTTATATGAGAAAAGACTTATTTAATACTTGCTGGTTTTTCCTTGTATGATATTACAGTTTGTTTTCTCTGTACAGAAATCTAATACTTGTTAATGTAAATAGTACACTAAATTGTACTGACAGATAACTGGATGCAGGGGGAAGGAAAAATCTGATGTAAATTACACCTTAGCGTGACCTGGTCTATCTATGAATTTTCTATGAAAAGAATATGCTGGTTTGACCCTCCCTTTTCATGAGTCTTCCCAAAAAGGTGATTTAACATAAATGTAGTCATTGGAAATGTAAACCCAGAGATTCATGGATGTAAGTAAAAAGAGACTTTGCCCCCTTAAGATGTAGCAAGTATGAATATCCTGGTATCTGGGGAAGTCTCTTATCAGCATGTTGTTCTTAGTTCTTACCTGAGTAGAGTATAGAGCTGAAATTTCAATTAACATCTCTCAGGATTTCCTTTTCACCCTTTCATGTTCTAAGGTTTTAATTCTTTCATTCACTAGCTACACCTTGGAAATTCTAATCTAGCTGCCTCTGGTTGTAAAGTGGGACTCAAGAACAACTGAAGACTGACTTTGTTTCAATACTGGATTCAGTTGAATGACCATATGGGACATTGATAGAAGGTGCTAAATTGTGTAAACAATAGATAGACCTATATCTAAAAATCTTATTCAACCTCATATGTATTTCTTTGAATGTATCATGAATTAAAGATTGATTTTTAATTGAAGAATATATGATACAAAAAGAGACTTCTCCCTCTTCATGAACATAGCCTGCTTTCAGTGTGAGGGAATCCAAAGTGCTTTAGCTGAAAAGCCAAAGAGAACTCTGATAAATCCTCTGATTTGGACAACAAGGAGGGCAGACTGGTTGGTGTGAGAGGTATTAAGAGCCTCTGTAACTTTATGGCTGCATATGACTCACTGAAAAACCGTTGATGTACAACCCACACACAGTGCCTATGAATATGAAGTTTTGACCAACAAAGGAGTTAAGGTCTGGTATTTCTCACGGTGATTTGTGGGTTGTCTAGAAAGATTAATAGATACTGAAATAATGATTGAACAAAATTTCACATTTCTTTCCTGTCTTTTTTTCTTAATGTAAGAAATATTGGTTACAGTAAGGAATATAACAAAAAAAAAATTGGGGTTTTTGCAATTTGTTCTTATGGATCAGTTTATAAATATAATTATGCATAAATAATTTTTAGGAAACATACAATCCATCTTCTTGTAGCTTATTGAGCCATTGTAGCAATAAAGTTTTATATTACATATAAATTTATATCAGCAGCGGTGTAACAGCTTTTCAAGTTAATATATTAAATACAGGAAGATTCCTCATTAGATAATTTTCTTTGCAGTAGCTGGTACAATACTGTGTTTTGGATTTAGTATGAGAATAATGTTGATGATAACACACTAATGTTTTTAGCTGTTGCTAAATAATGTTTTATACTGAATTATGGGCTTTTCAGTTTCTCAGGGTCTGCTAGTGAGAGGGCTGGAGGGGCACAAGGAATTAGGAAATGATACAGCCAGGACAGCTGACCCAAACTAGCCGTACCATAGAATGTTGCACTGAGTATATAGAATGGATGGGAGTTGGCCAGGGCTTGTGGATCTGTCCTTGGGGACTGGCTGGGCAGGTCAGTGAGTGGTGAGCAATTGTATTCTGCATTGCTTCTGATTTGTGTGGGTTTTTTCCTTTTGAGACTTTATTTCTCTCTCTCTCCTTTTCATGACAGTTGTTGTTGTTTTTTTATTATTACTAATTTTATTTTAATAATTGTTCTTATCTAAACCCACAAGTTTTCCCTTTTTCCCAATTCTCTTCCCCATCCCATCAGGGGAGAGGGGGCAGTGAGTGAGTGGCTGTGTGGTAACAGTTGTCAACTGGGATTAAAAAATGACAAAGAGAACACAAAGAACAAATTTCTAAATTTTAGATTGACCAAAATATTTTAAATTATATCTAAGGTATTAAATTACTTAAACACAGATGTGTGGTTGAAAAACTCAGGTGTGTTTTCTCCGATTTAAAGAATTTATGTATATAAAACTAATCCTGCTCCATGCACAGTAGCTTGATTCTTTTTATCTGTGGGCACAAGTAGAGTGAGGAGCTAACAGAAAGAGAAATGGATGGTTAAAAAAGGCTGTGAAATTTAGTTATTCGACTGGAGATCTTGCAAGGTTTGGGTCCAGAGGAGATGAAATGGCCAGGGAAAAAGAGCTATGGGAGAGACTAGGGTCCTTTCTGACTTTGTTTTGATTGCTGTGTTTTATTGATTTGTTGATCTCAAAACTTTCTGAATATGATGGTTTCAAGATATTGAATGCACTTGAAACAGGATAATAAGGGCCAGACTTGAGACTATTCATCATCCTGACTTTGTACACTAAAGATCTGAGTACCACTGAGACAGTACCACAATAAAAAGTGTGATAGAAATACTAAGACGTGGGAAAATTAATAAGCTGATCAAATCTAACAGGTTCCACAGGTCTTCAGTAGCAGGTAAAGGAAGAGAAATACGAATAGCACCTTGTTCTATCCTTGCAAGGAACACTGAGAATCCATCTTGAGGTTGACAGCAAATGTTGTGGTTTAATAAGCCAGAAAAAAAGACATTTATTCATTTCTCTTTCACATAATTTGTGAAAAAACAACCAGTGTTACAATTAAAAAAACCAACAATTATTTTACAATTTCCCTATAGATATAAATTAATAAAGACAGAGTATTTACTCTTTCTATATATATCATTATGAAGGAGCTTATTTCTCATGCAAGAGAGCATATTGTGGTATTTATGGAATAGCAAGGGGATTACCAAAATTTAATAAATCTAAAAAAGCCTGGTATAAAACTAGCTGCTGCTGGACTATGGTGTCTATTTTTCCGGCTAAAGCACCTCTGCTCTTATAAAGGCACTCTAGTTATAAGGAAAGATGGCTGAAAATTACTTTAAATGTTAAAAACGTTGTTGCATCTCCCATGTACCAGACAATACATTAACCTCTTTGCAAAATAACTATGTAACAGGGTACTGCTACTAGCAAATTCTACATGTTTATAAAATATTTTCTTTTTTAAATGTAAATGTTATTAGTTTTACTGTTGGTGTAGGGATTTGCTGTGATCTATGACTGACCTTTCATTGGTACTATAAATGATGTATTAATCAAGCCACAATATAAATATTCTTGAGTGAATGCATGTATCAACAACTGTGCCAAGTAACTCATAGTGGCTATTGAACTGTTAGGCCTTATCCAGCCTAATGTATGTCTGAGGAAATTGGGTTGGAGGAAATGTTTGTAAGCACTTTAGATCAGTAACTACCCCTTAACGCATTACAGCTTTGAAAGGTCTGAAGAAGGCACGAGATTAGGCATTGCCAAGATGAGGGTGCTTCATCTAAATTTCTCTCTATTAAAACTCTACCTCCTTTATTAGAGGACTGTATGGAACCTGATGAGGTGCATCCCAGAGTCCTGAGGGAATTGGTAGATATACTTGCCAAGCCACTCTCCAGGACATGCGAAGACTCATGGCAGTCGGGTGAAGCCCCTCATGACTGGGCAAAGGGAAACATTGCACCCATTTTTGAAAAAGGTAGAAAGGAGGACACTGGGAACTACTGGGACCTGTCAGCCTCACCTCTGTGCTTGAGAAGATAATGGAACAGATTCTTCTAGAATTCGGCCATCTCCAGGAAAGCAGGGCTCAGTCATGTGTAACAGCTACCTGGAAAGATAAACGCCATAACTTTAACCACAGCCCCCTCAACCCCCACCTCTGTCTGTCTTCCTTCTTCCTCCAGCTTTATATGCTGAGCATGACATCATATGGTATGCAATATCCCTTTGGCTAGTTCGGGTCAGTTGTCCTGGCTCTGCTCCCTCCCAGCCTCTGGCACATCAGCTCACTGGCAGGGCACAGGGAACTTGAAAATCCTTGGTTTAGGGTAAGCGCTACTTAACAATGACTAAAATACCAGTGTGTGATCAATATTGTTCTCATCCTAAAGACAAAACACAGCATTGTACCAGCTACCAAGCAGAAAATCAGTTCTACTTTAGCTGAAACCAGCCAGGTCCCTTCCAACCCAAACTATTCTATGATTCTGCGATTATTTCCATAACAGCTGAGGTACCCCAGCTGTAGATTGCAATCAGGCCACAAGCACATAGGTTCTCTGAATGTCTTGGTCATGGCATGTCTTACAGATAGTCTGACCTATAAACCAATTTTTTTGCCTGGTCTCATCATCATATTCTAATACTTTTTACTCTGAATTTCAATTTCTTACTGATCTGATATGCTTATCAGCATAATTATTGCATTTGTTCATTTTTTGGTAGCAATCACAGAGTTAAAAGTAGTACAGATGATAGAGGAAGCAGAGGTTTTTACACCTCTGGATCACATCATCAGTTATTAGCTGCAGAGATAAGCACGGACTTCCTTTTTTGTGATGGATTTTATTACAATCAGGTTTATGACAGCCTTATCAAAAAGACTCTTTGGTTATGAAGTCCTGTTGCAGTATTTTTAAAGTTATATTTCTATTTAAATATAGATGTATTATAAAAAAGAACAATCACTCTCTTTATACCAAGGTAATGCATGACAGAAATATAAATTCTCTTGTCTTCAGAAAAAGCTATTAAACAGAAACACAGAATCAATTATGAAATAGTGGAGGCTGGAAGTGACTTCCCTGGATCACTCATTTCCACCCACTGCTCGAGCAGGGTCGACCAGAACAGGTTGCCCGGAACCATGCCCAGTGAGATTTTCAATTTCTCTGAGGATGTAGACTACACAGCCTCTCTGGGCAACCTATTCCTGTGTTAGATGACACTCAAATAGGCTAATAACACTAAATTAGTTGTATTTAGGTAGGGAGTTTGTTATGTAGTGAGAACAGAAGAACGTTCCTAAATAAATCACCCCAATATTAATATAAAACTGGCTTGAAAAAGTACTGTATTTAAATATTGTGGTATTGGTAAGATACTAAGTGAGTAACATTCTTTAGATTACAGTACAGAAATATCAGTAAAGCCCTGAAATATTAACTGCATTTAGTATTTGCAAAATATATATATGAAAAAGAAGGGGGGGGGAAATTCTATATTTTTTTTTATATAGAACAGGTTTTTAATACGGAAGACCTACTGAGCACAGGGTTTTGTATAACCATAGGATGAAATGAGATGTTGCTCAAAACAAATTTGAGTTAGTGCTGAATATATACATACATATCACATTTCTTGTTTAGGACTGGGGAGTATAAGACCAAAGATAAATATGTAATGATTCCATTCAAATCTTGACAACATGAAATTGCAGGCCTGTGGCTTGTTTTTTTTTTTTCTGGCATAAATAGTTGTGCCTTACCCTTTAAAACTCTGATGTTGAGAAGCTTACAGAAAAACTTCACATATGGAAAATACAGAAATAATAGTTGTGGGTTTGCCTGTTTGTATGTGAAACAGGAGATAAAATAAGGTGGCTTTTTCCTTGTGTTTATTGAGTTTAAGTATTGAAAGGCCACAATAAAGTCTAGTTGAAGCTATTTCTTCTCTAGCCTGAACAAGCGCAACTGTTTCAGACTTATTTCACAGGAGAGGTGCTCCAGCCTCCTGATCATTTCTGTGGCCTCCTCTGGACCCGCTCCACCAGTTCTATGGCTTTTCTGTACTGAAGACCTTAAAGCTGGATGCAGCGCTGCAGGTAGGGTCTCACCAGGGTAAGTAGAGGGGCAGAATCACCCCCCTTGACCTGCTGGCTGCACTTGTTCTGATGCAGCCCAGGGTAGGGTTGGCTTTTGAAGCTGCAAGCACTTATTGTTGGCTCATGTCCAGTGTTTCTTCTGCCATTGATGGTTTGTTTTGAAGCAAAACAGGTTTTATCAGAAATTCTGGCTGGGGGTGTTCTTTTAACAAGCTTGTATTGGAATCCACTGAGCTTTCTTCCTGTATGTTTATTTACTCCTCTGGCTTTTTTTAATTGAATATTCAGATATTCCAGCATTATTGCAAAATAATTCAAAGTGAAGTTTGGCTATCAAGACTGAAACAAATCCCAGCAATTTAATATCCCGTAATATAGAAGTTTTTAGTCCATACAAGCACTCTTCTCTGACTTAAAACAACAAAATCAAAAGGAGTTGAATTTAACATTGGAGTCGAGTAAAAGTTTCTGAAATTAACTTTCTGAATAATCTTGTTATTAAACTCTATTATATATTGGGACAGATCAGTCAATCTTTCATCAATCATCAGATCAAATCATCTGATTTGATCATCAATCAAAGATCGCATCAATTGAACATGACTCAGTCCAAATTCCATGTAATTTCAAGTTGTTATTCCTAGGGGGGGGGGAAAAAAAACCCCACAAATTTCCTCCTTTCATTAAGCTATTATTGCCTAAGGGGAGACTTCAAGGAATATGAAGTGGGTAAACATTTAACTTCTGAAAAACTGATGGAAACATCAGTGTCTAGTGCTTAAATCCCATTTGTGCTTTTGAAGATTTAAGGCTTTTTTTCTTCCATACAAATACATCTTTGGACCATTAACCATAATTTACCTAAATAATTGTACTGTAAGTGCAATTTTTTAAACAGAAAAATTCAAGAACTGTTCTTATCTTATTGTTTCAATGAAGTGTCTGAAGTACTTACTGAAGCAGTTTTAACCTAATATATCAACGTAGTTTTATTATTTGCTTCACAAGTTTTTCTTAATTAACATAGCCGGCACTTGTTCAGGATGAAAGGTGTTCCTTTGCAAAGACTTGTGAGACAAAAGAAGAGCTCTCAGGTAATATATTATTCTCTGAAATATTCCTGAATAGAGTTAGTTATCTTTAATACTGTGTTTAGAAACATTCTTGGAAATCTTTTAATGTTTGAAGGCTGAAAAACAACTGAGTGAATCTTCAGTTATATTATTATTTATTTATTTTTACATATACATACTTGAACTTTTATCTCACTGATGCTGAAATTTATGAGTCTGAATCAAGAAAACAGGCCTAAGTAAGATTAGTGTGAGGGTTTCATCTGGTAATAACATTTTCCATGATCTAAAAATGAACTGGGCTTTATTGGTATTTGAGGTTGTTATTAGCTGTTAGTGACTATTCTTTTTGTAAGCTATGTTTTACAGCAGATAGGTAGGCCTTAGGGTAGTGCATCTAATCACTGTAAAGTTTTTGTGCCAGTTAAGACAGTGGTTTTGTCCTTTAATTGACTTACACATATTTCTAGTCTTAACAGTGTTAAAAATTTCATTTTTTCACTGGTTGCTTTCTCTTCATCTAAGTTTTGTTTACGTTACAAGTTTGTCTAATGTTTTACCAGCTACTTCTTAAAATTACACAAGTTGCATAAATTAACTAGATCAATAAAATATCATAGGACTTCACCAAGGTAATTAACAATTAGTCTAAATATGCATACATTCCATAGAAGAATTTCAGTAAGCAAGCAGAACTACCAAATGTTCACGTAAAATACTCAGAAGACAAAGTTCATGAGCAATACAAAGACTTAGATTTGGGTTTCTTTTGGCTCAGAGTATTTTTCCAGTAGTAACTGCTGAAATGTAATTCAATGCTGACATGATTGACATAGCAGTATATTGATAAGATCACAAAATTAGAGCTTTAAGTAATAAAAATTAAAGAAAATTATCCATGGGCATTTGGAAACAGGAAAAGATAGCTCAGCTCATAGCAAAACATTCTTTTATTTTGTAGCAGCAGAAATTTTTTGGCATTGCTTATTAAGGAGCAAGCTTATATAAGCAGGATGTTTTGTTCATAATTCACATAAGGTGACTCTTCATACTGAGATAGTTAATTAACTCTTGCAATCAAATGAAGCACAACCCTCAGAAGTATACTTGCCGACTAAAACTGATCAAACAGTTTGTATGATAAAGCGTAACATTTTTTCATCCAGTAAGTTTGTTCTAATATTTTCTTCTTGCTCGTTTGCACATCTATTGACTCTTAAAATATTTAGTCTCCAATAATGCAAATTTCCTTGACAACTTAGCTGACATAATATTCTGCTACAGTTTGCAAGTGGCAAAAAATATCTTTACTAATGTAGCAGCTGGCTGAATGAGCTGCAGGTTAGTATTCCAGTGATTCTTAACAACACAGTTGAGAAGAGTCGTATGTTCAAGGGCTTGCATTTTTATTCCTGACATCTTGCAGTAACACCTACTGGAAAATAATTGCATTATGTGGTTTCTTTTGTGAAAAATAAAGCTTCTGTTTCATAGGAAACTTGAATATAAACAGAGCATAACAGAAAAGAAAATTTGTCATGACTCTTTAGACTCAACTGTAAAAAGTTTTGTCCTAGGCCTCAGCCTTTCTTTTTGGGAACATTATCATATTCTCCTTGAATATATACTTAGTGCAACTGATAAAATATGCAAAATTACTGTATACATTTGGTCTTGTGATTCAGTGAAAAATGAGTACACTATGGAAAAAGACAAATAATAATAATAGAAGAGAGGACACCAGTTTCAAAGATACCGTGACACGTTGGCAAGTACTCTGTGTGTAACATGAAGCTGACTTAAATGGCTTCAATTCATCCCATCGTGCAGAATCAGCTTGTGTGCTAAACATGCAGAAAGACAGAAAAATGCAGCTACTGCTAAGGAATATAGAATTTTCTGAAAGCCATTTGACATTTCAGATATGCTTGTAGCTTTTAACTAAAAGGAGAACCTGCATATATGCTGAGAACTTATAAAAGCTTAATTTATTTTAGTATTGACAAGGCTACTCATATAGTTTGTTCCACACGACATAACACTGTAGTAGATATGTATGCTGGATTTAAATTTACTTTAAAATAAAAATGCACAATAATCAAAGCTAGAAAACATACCAGGTATATATCCAGAAGACAGCTTTATGCAGTTAAATAGACACTATTACAAAGCTGTGGAAATATTTTATTTTATATAAAGAGAGATGATAATTTATTACTGTAAATGAAACATGGTTAATATAATTGTCTGTTGCTTGTTTTAATCTTAGATTGTGCCCATCATTATAACATCTGGAAACCTGATTACTTTCATGGCATGGTTTGTTTCTTCAATGATTTAGGTTATGTGATTATAATTTTCATTAATAAAGAAGTTCTGTGCTCTGTGGGGAAAACATGAAAAGGGCAGTCAGTACAATGAATAAGCTGCACGTAAACCCCCCCCCCCCCCCAGTACATACAAATAAACTGCACATAAAATGGCTGCGTGCCTTTACAGAGTTAGGGGCCATCAGTAATGTAAAGGTTGAAAGGCATAACAGTCACCTGCTTGCTACACTCTCATGTAATAAAATTGCTCTCTGCTAACAATCACATCAGACCCAACTATAATCACCTTCTCTCTAACACCAACTCTTTATAACTCACAGAGTGTTTGTCTCCTAAAGAATAAAATATACTTTACTGTGCCTTTTTTTCTGATTAAGATGGTATATTTTCAGCTACTTTCAGGGCTGCTATAAATTCTGCATTAGAAATGAGAAGATAGAAAAGGAGTAGCTTAAATAGCTCCTCCTAAACAGAGAAAAAATCACACACAACACAGAGATACACACGCCAGAAAGTCTTACTGCTTGGGAACAGCTAAGTAAAGAGTTCTCCATTTTATACTTAAATGTGCCTCTCTCAGGTGGCAGCCCAACCTTCTTGTAGTGTCAAGTAAGATGACAGCTAGCATCAATGTTAACATGAACATTTCCCACTAAGCTCTCTCTTCATCAATATTATGGGACTGCTTGAAGTTTTTTTTTTTTAAAAAAGCTAAATATTTGCTCCTATGATTTATGTTATTTCTCCTGTGAGTGTTCAGCATTTCACCTGTCTCAATAAGATTTCCATGCCTATCATCAATCACTACAGATGAAAGAAAAATGAAAAGCACAAAGGAATAGTTTCTAAATCCTGTAGTCCTACCGTCATTTAAGGCTCCACCATAATCAACTCCATACATACTACTGCTTTGAAGTACTTGTTTCTTGCTAAATGTGCGACAACATTCATCATACACGTAAAGGAACTGCATGATTATCTGGGGGCTTTATAGACAAAGACCTTTTTTTATGGGAAGGAGTTAAGAACATAAACTACAATCACTAGCCCCCTGATTCTTTCAGAGTAGAGATACTCTGACAGGGTGAATGCCAGTTATATTCCTACCAGTAGAGTGAAAAAAAAACCAACCACCACCAAAATTAACTTTTAGTAGCTTCTGGTTGCTTTAAATTGTCACAGAAAACAGGATTTAGTATGAATACATGGTTATGTCTTTTGAAAACAAAATACTCAAAAGCCAACCAACTCCTTTTCCAAAAAAATTGAGTAAAATATCTTAGAAAATATGTTGCTGACATGCTTCCAAAAGCTTTCAAAAAGTTTAATATTCTGTCATTACTTACAAGAAAGTTTGTGATCATAATATATTCATTTTGTCAAATTTTTTGAAAACTTGTCTAACTTTATTCTTGCTGAAAGATTAGTTTCAAACAATCAACAGCTACCAAGCCACTAGCGCTTACAAGTGCTTCTCTGAGTGGCTACGTGGCTTCTGTCATGACCACATATTTATCTCTATAATGCAAATGTCAGAGAAGAAAGTATTAACGTCTCATTTTAAGAATGGAAGACTAGCACACAGAGAAGTTGTTCAAAGGGAGCTGAACCTTTGCATCATATGGCAGTGTTATAGACCAAGAACATTCTTCATATTCCAGTTAATAAACTAGTATAACAGCTCTTTGGCCATTGATTAGAGAATTCATACTGATGTTGTGGAGCTGTTTAACCTTCTTATTTGCTCAGAAGTGAGTTAACTCTAAGCTACACATATATATAGCTATATACTACAGTCTTCAATTTGCACTGACCCTTGAGGAACAAAAACATAGTGCTGTAGAAGTGGTCCTTTATTCTTTATTGTTGCACAGACATTTATATAATAAATAAAAACATTTGAGTTTTGTACTGAATTTTTGGCTTCATGGGCTTTTCTGCAATCAACATGCATATATAATTTTTAATACAAGTTTGTGTTAACATTCTGTATGGAGGTTGACTGCTTTTAGCTTAAATGGAAAAAAAATCATATTTGTTGTGTCCTAATATATTTTATTGGATGTAAATGGCAAGGGTTTGGTAGTGGGAGGCTGCAGGTATGCCTCCTGTGGGAGGAGGTCAGTGGCTGCCCTGTGCCAGACACAGCTGGTTCCCATTAGCTCTGCAATAGATCCAGTGGTAGAAAAAGCTGAACCCAACAGCCAAGTGTGAGGTGCTTCTGAAAACATTTAGAAAAGGTTAGAGGAGTAGGAGGAATGGAATAAGGGTCAAAGTCATGAGTGTATGAGATGCTCCATGAAGAACAAGATACACCCCCAAAGGTACTGCAGCCCACAGATGAGTCTGTGCCAGAGGAGATACACCCCTGGAGACACTGCAGCCTGTGAAGGACACGTGTTGGAGCAGAGGAAATGAACAAGAAGGAAAGAGAGGAAGAGAGACCCTGATAAATCCTGATCACCTGTGCCAGCTGTTGCATCATTGAAGGGACTAAATATGATAACAGGTGATAACAGGTCAGTGACTGGAATAAAGTTGAGCTCAGGAAGCAGGGAGGAGAGGTGTCTGGCCATAAGCATTTAAATTTTGTCTCCTTTGTTTCCTAGTACCTGAATCAATAAATGTTTATTGACAATAAATTAACTTATGTTCTTCAAGTCAAGCCTGTTCAGGCTGTGACAGTATCTGGTGAGTGATCTCCCTGTATTTATTTCAACCCCAATTTTTTCTTACTCCTTTCTATATTCTTCCCCACCCTGCTATGGGTGGACAAGGAGTAAGCAAGCAACTGTGTATGCCTAGCTTCTAGCTGGGGTCAACCCACCACATATGTAGAAACAAAGTTCATTTCTAAGCAACAGCCAATATTTACCTGGGTTTCTATTTATTTATTTGTTTATTTATTTATTTATTTGATCATAGTGGCTGGAAAGGCAGTCCTTGATTAATATTGTTTCTGTGTGAATGGAGCATGCTTTAAAGTATACTTTTCAGAAATAGAAAATGTAGATTAATTTGCTGCATATTGCCATAAAACATAAGACATTGCAGTAGCATCAATAAAATACTACATCTAAGAACATTTTTAACTATATAATATTTGTTTGCTAAAGGTAATAATGGCTTTAAGGCGACATCACCCAGAATTTTTTACCCGACTCCCCATGCTTTTCATTGTCTCCCTCTTCATCTCTGGTGTGGTGCATCACACCTGAAATCAGTTCACCCATTCAGCACATCTTTTATTCTTTTCTGTAAGTTTCCTAATTGCTGAGGATGGACAGAAGAGTAAATATATAACAGATGAGTGAAGATAATAAAATCATTCTTTCTTCCACTGGATTGTATAGCGTCATTTTTGCTGGTACCTTGCAATGTCTGACCTTTTAAACTGACAGGATGTTCACCACTGAAGCTTTTTTAAAGACAGCTATCTCATATCAGAAAAATGGAAACCAGGCATTCAAGACCTACTTGTATTTGTCTCTGAATAAAACTGTCATTTTTGCTCTGTTAGTGCCTGTTATCAAGTCCGAACAAGCAGTTACTCTGCAGGTTAGTTCATATAACCTTGAATTTTTCAGAAAGTCCTTGAGAGTTAATGCAGCTGGCTTATGCAACTACAATTCATGCATATAAGTGAGTTATACAGAATCTTGGCAGCTAGCACTGCTAATAAACATTTAATTTACAACCCATACAATCCTTTTAACTTCACAAAGTGCTTCATGTATCCATCTATTTCCCCTGATTTATTATAATCCCTGTTTAGCTCCACTTACATTTATGGGGAACCCTCCATCGTGTGAAAACCAGGGCTAAAGTATGAACGGTTCATGATTCAGCAGGAATCACGTTAGGTTTTCAAGCTGGACATTAGGGCAGATATTTACTAAGTGGGTACCCCACTTAATTTCCCACACATCACCAAATCAAACTAAAAGGTGCATCAACATCTTTATACCGGTAAAATGAACACGTATGACCAAGACTAAGGAACTCACTGCATTATTGCAAAAAGAAGAAATTAGATCACTTATACTGATGTAATGGGGACAAACCACAAAACATTTCCAAGTAGCAGGTATCATGGGCTGTATTTGCATAATTCAAAACAAAGGGTGTCAGCCAACTAAATAAATAGTCAAAATCAATTCAGAATCCAAATTTTAAAGGGAACTACCCTAGGTCAGAAGTCAGGAACCAGTCTTTGAACAATCTAGGAATTTTAAAAGCACAAGTATTATATTTTACTTTGTTTCAAACAGATTTTTTTTTTCTTCTGGATTATAGTGTTCTTTCTCTCTCTTTTTTTTTTTTTTTCCTTAATGAAAGGATAATACAATAATGACTGCATGCAATTTCATCACCGATCTGCCCTGCCTAATATGATAGGTAAAATGTTTCTAAGTAACTCTTGTCAGTGGCAGTACAATTTTGAAGCCAGCTTGTGAAAGTGTGCAAACAGATGAAAATGGATTTCAACATATATCTAGGATACTTTAGTCTAAAGAGCATATAACCTGCTAGGATTTGAAACATATGATAGAAACATAGAAAACTATGTTTTTTCTCAGAAAAATGGTGATTAACAAATAAATAAAAAACACAGCAAAGTCCAGACAACTTCAACCTGATTGCCATTGCTGTGTTCAGAGACTGCAGAGAAAAACAAAGATTTTCTGTAACTTTTTAAAAAAATACTTTAAAGATATGTGGGTCTATGTCAAAAAAAAAAAAAAAAAAAATCTCTTGGGTGGGAAAAACAGCCAGGACAAAACACTAAAGTTGACTGTGCCATTACCATTTCTATACCTTTGAGTATTTGACCATACTCTTCACTTATTTGGCCTCCATCCTGGTTTCGCTGACTTCTTTTCTATTTGCTTAGTGCCTACTTTCAAAGCACAATGGTAGAGATTATTTTAGAAATGTTGATTCGCATGTATTCCATGGCTTAACAATATTGACAAATAGAATGACATATAAATAAATTTAAAGTTGTATCCATAGAATGACCTAAAAATCAAGACTAAATCAAGAATAATGGTCTTGCAGTACATTTGCAGGAATATCTGCTCTTGTTAAAAAACACTTTTTCCCTTACTCCAGTTTTATTGTCACTACAAAAGTAGTATGATGCTGTAACCTTAAGATTCAGAGACTTTTTTTATAAACACCATTCAAGTATCAGTTGTTTTTGTTGCTCGTTATGTTAAATGAAAAGATCATGTCAGATTTGCTGGCATCCAAGAAAGAAATCAGAATAACTAAGGGTTAGCCGTTTTGTTTTTGGTTTTTTTTTTAATATTCTACTTCATAACTATAGCTATTTAGAAGGACTAAAAAAAATAATTAACGTAAAAAGCTCTACTTCATCTTGTAAAATAAGCAAAGAAGTATCTATATATGGTTTGGGTTTTTCTTCATTGATCTCATAGCAAGATCTTCCTGCAATATCTAGATGGAAAATAAAGGTAGGGATGCATACCTGACACAGAATGGGATTCAATCAGCAGAGAAACTAGAGTGTTAACTTTTTTCACAAGCCCTAGGGCTATAATAAAGAATATGAAGAAGCCTAAATCACCATTCTTCTAGAAAACTATGGTGCCTAGAGTAAGTCCATTATTTTTCCTATTGGTCTGCATTGAACATTTGGGGTAGAAATTTATCAAAATTCAAACTTTTGACTTTAAAATCTAAAAAACAACAGTTTGTAACACATACCTGATCTGAATTCTGCTGCTATGACCAATTCAGCAGTTTTAATCCTTTTGCCAAAATAATATTTTTCTTGATTGTTATACATATCTCCTCCATCAGGAAGGGAGAAGACACTGCAAAATTAACTTTGTGAAAGAAATGTAATCATAGATTGAATAGTTTTTCTTATCTCTACAGTTTAAACTGGAGATCAGGTCAGTGTCTTTTTGGACAGACATAGATCCTAAATCATGGAGAAAACAGCTTCTAGATTTTCAACAATTTTTGACTGATACTGATTAGAAGAAAAGGAAACTTTGGAAAGATGAGTTTGGAGTTATTTCAAATGGTGAAAGCATGCTGGAAATAATTCTTAAGTTTTTGGACCAACCTGTTTTGGGAATTTAAAATCCAAGCCCTCTTTTTTAGTTAAAAGTAATTTTCCAGTTTGAAAAGTAAGGTAACTAAAGCAAACTAAAAAATATAAGACAAAAGGATGCTAAAATAAATATCTCAGGCTACTCCTATTATATCCTTTTGGCTTCTTTGTTACTAAGAATATTAATTTCTTGTACTCTTTCAGATGATGCTTTTACCACAGCCTGATCTCTGGAAAGCCAATTCACTGAACAAAATTGCATCGCAATTGCAACCAGTGAAGTTGTTCAAATGGTTACTCCTGGGAGCCTAAGCAAGTTGACATTGTTATGCAGTTAATTCCATGGCACTCCTCATTTTTTTTAATGGTAACATCTGAAACTTATTGATGTCCTCAATAAGTTACTGGGTATCTTTTCTTTTTTCATTTTTCCTGCTGAAGGTGATTTGGAATTGATAACGAAAGTCATATTTTGTCACTAAGTTAGTAATTGTTTGTCCTGTATTCATTAGTATTCTATTTATTTTCTGTATGTACTCAGAAATCATTAGTATATAGAACAGTATATTTAAAAAAACATAAACAAATGAATACATTGCACAAGCTATCTTCCTGTCAGTTAAAATGAGCTCCAGTCTGCCCATAAAATTTTATTTTTAAAAATTTTAGCTCTCAAACTTACACTGTTTAGAATATTAAGCACTGTCAATTTTTGTGAGCGTACCAAATGCAAGGGTACATGGATTCTATGTACAACAGTGCCAAATAAAAGCACAATAGCCTTTATAAACTTACTGTTTCCAGCTGTCAGAAATTTACAATTAGGTGGACATTGCAGACCCATTAAAATCTAGCTGCATGTTACTGAATGAGGACAGCACCACAAAAGATATGCACACAAAAGTGGGTACTATGGCATTTTGACTCGCTCACCTCAAAACACCAGACAATGATCAATGAAATTTCAGTAAGTTCTCTGCTCTTCATCTATTATTAAACTTTTTTCTTAAATTACTACTGTGTCAAAAAGCAGGTCAGATAGGCAGCCTGCTGATTATTCCCCTAAGTAAACATATAAACAGAATGCAGAAAATGTCTCCATTGTTTTCAAATCAGCATATCAACATACTTCCAGTATTTACTGTAAAATGTTCTCAAGCTTAGTCACTGTGCTTATAACCAGAATGATGAATAGTTTCCATAATCATGTCTGTCCAAAATAAACCTAGGTACCTATCCCCTAGGCTGTCCATCCTGATTCCTGCTTACAGATAATGTCAGACCGTGACAGTCAGATTGTCTGAAGTACTGTGGATGCTTTATTGTTAATTCATTTCCACATTTCATGGTGTTCTAACTCTTCAGGCTTTCAATGGGTTTAACATCCCAAAGCACCTTTTTATCATATTCTTGTCAATCTCTCTCACAGACTCTGCTTCCTTCATTTGCCTAGGTCTGTTTTTTCAGATATTACACAGTGGTACCAACCAGAAAGATCTCTGTGTATAACTGTGTATCTCTGGGAAGATACAGGTCAAGTAGTATAGCTCTTGTTAAAGAGATGTATATGGGTGAGCAAAAGATAATTCTAAATTTGCTGCTGGGAATTTTCAACTTTATTAATGAAGTAAAGGGGCTACTCCAGGGATCCTGTGTGATGTCGGTACTGCTGAAGGGATCTGAAATTCCTCTCTCTTGTAATCCATCCCATCTTACAACCTTTGTGAACTTTTCCTTTGTTAGATGCACAAATACAGAAACTGTGTTTTCTAGCCTGGGGTGGTGGGCTTGTTTCAGTGAACGTTGATACAGACATAGAAAAGGTGACCATTCAGAAAGTCCTCTGCTGTGGAGGTGAGAGAGCAAGGAAGTGCTTTTCAAGTATACACAAAAATGTTTATATAAGCAAAAAAATAAGCCAATGATCAAAGGAGAAACAGTTTCTTCAAAATACTAGTGAGAATCTATGTAGCAATGTTTCATTTTAGTAAAACTTGTGTTTTTTTTCCCTAAAATCTAGGTGCACCCAGGTATATATATGTATATATAGAAAAAACTCTAAAGGATGAATACTGATGAAAGTAATGGTTACTGGTGGAAGCAATTCAAATGATAAGACTATTGGAAAGTAGTTTGGTATCATAGGCAAAGGGAAGCAAAGTTTTGGCTT
The DNA here is from genome assembly GCF_023638135.1 of Falco biarmicus. NCBI lineage: Eukaryota > Metazoa > Chordata > Aves > Falconiformes > Falconidae > Falco > Falco biarmicus. Next base: position 15,831,825 of record NC_079294.1, on the reverse strand, counting down.
AAGTTTAGTATTTTTATATTCAAATATGTTAACAGCATGCACCTTACACGCTTGTCAATCTTCACCTTAACAGTCCAAATCATCCTACATTTCCCTTTCTTCCCATAAAGGTCACTTTCAATATCCTCTCAGGGGTATGAAGTTTCAACTGAATAGCATTCTTCCTTTGCAAGAGGAAAAACACACCTGTCAGGTTTTCTACAAGAATCAGTGAAAATATTGATCTCTTGGTCTTATTCAAATTCTGAATGCTTACATCTCTCAATGACCCAGTAGAGGCAACTCTGCTGACTTTGAGACATTAACATTCACATTGATATTCATATTGTGTCAAATCTATCAGCTTTTAAGCATGTCAAGACATTGGGATGATCCAAAAGAAAAGAAAGAAGATTGGGGATGGGGGATAGGAGATTTCACAAGAAGGACAATAGTTAGATCTTAAAGACATAATTTTCTCTAAAGGTGCAGACACAAGGCTGAGGTCTTGAACTGAGTGTTAAGGATTGTAAGCAGAACAATTAGTGAAGGACCACATATTCTGTTGACCACTCTTGGTACAAGAGGGGCTTTTGATAAGTGACTAAAACAGTGAATGAGTTCTCATTAAACATAACAAGCAGTAAGTGTTGGGAATGAATCAGGTAAAAATAGGTTGGCTATTCTACTTCAACTAATTGCTCTCCTGACAAAGGTCTTGAAAGCTATTGCTGTAGCTCCAGGGAAAAGGTATCAAAGGAACGTTTACTTCTTGAGTGCTGTACATCAACCCCACTGTGAATTTTAGCACATGAAGTGTCCTCCTTTATCACATGTATAGTATCTCTAAAAACACTTTTGATAGTAATGGGGTGAAGAGTCACTTTGACCAGCATGCACTTGCTGTAACAGTTAAGATGTACCAAGCCTGTTGGGGTTTTGTGTATTCTGGGACTTCTCCATCCAATCAAAAGCATTTTAATTAACAATGGATCTGAATTCTACTCTTAGACTATTTTCAGTCTATTAAGTTACTCCTACTTCCTACATTTATTTCCCCCTGCAGTAGGAAGGTTAGGGACAGAAAGACTTAACATGCTTTAATTTCTTTCTCTAGTGTCTCTGGGAATGATGCAGACTACTATAATGCTGTTGCATTTGTTTGTGTTTTGTTCATTTCCCAGTGGTAATTACTTATTGCACACTGAAGAACTGTACAGTTTCCTAACTTTTCTTAATTTGCCTCATTCACTATTGCAGTTATTTACATGTTTTCCTGTCAGTTAATAATAGATTGTTTTAATATTTATATTTATTCCATAGTGGCATGATGCACACAGAAGATCTTACATTTACTTGGAGATTAATCGATCTTTCTTAATTTCTCCTGATTATAATATTATTTTTTTAAAAGTTTTAAGTGGCATATTTCTCTGTGGCTGTGAAATTTCTGTCAGAACTATTGTATTCAGTAAATGGGAATAAATACATATTTGCATGATACTTGATACAGTCATGCTTTCTGTCATTTTCTTCACCATAGTTACCTGTGCTTGAGACATAAGATAAATTTAGCATGCAAGGAATTCTTTGTAGCATTGTGATTTTTTCTGTCATCAACACTGTCCTAACTTAAGAAGTGTGTATAACAGTCCTCTTGCTTCACTACTTATTCAGCTTCACTACTAATTACAGATAAAATATTATAAGCAACAGTATTGTAAGGAATTTCACAAATTAAGTATGCTCAGGTCATTACTGCTTTTCTAAGCTTTGTTCTGTTTGTAGGTTTCATGTTGGAATTGTTGCAATTGAGCTGCAGTTTCCATGTGTGCAGGAAAGGGTCTGGGTTTTTTTAGCACAAGGTACTAGACAGCAGCTATGAACACTCAACACCATGTACTTGAGCCCATAAAGTCTGCAGATCACTGTGACAAATTAATTGTTGTTTAAAATTTAAACTGATAATTTTGTTATTGACAGACTCAAAGTACACTGGCTGTTCTTACCTGTGCAATTCTGGCTGTGCTGCAGACTGAAGAGCTTCCAGGGTGCAAATATTCATTCAGTGATTGTCTAGAAATCTGCTGAATTTCAGTACTGAATTGACAATAGTTCCTCTCTAAGGGCAGAATGGAACCTGTTTAAACAGTTCTTTAAGAGCTGAGTAGCTCTTCCACACAGCTCACCTAAACTGAATTCCATTAAATGTAAAGAGAAAAGGGGATTCCAAGATGTAGGTCGGAACTGAGATCCTACACATAACCTTGACTCTGTTACCCTCATGCCACTGGCAGTACAGATGAGAAATCATCTGCTCTTGGTGTGTGCCAACACTAGTACATCTTTGTGTTGGAAAAAAGAGAAAAGCAGGGAGATAGCTGCTGTAACTGTGATTCAGATTTGTTCAGTTGTTCCTGTGACTGGGCTACATTTGTGCCTTCTTACTATGAACAGACAGTAAAAGTGGGATCATCATCTAAATTTAGGTGTCCATGGTGGCCCTGACTACCTATATATGTTTTGTTCTGTCTCTGCCTGCATATTCAGTGGAATTTAGGAAGCTATTTGTTTGATCAAATGTACCTTCAATGACTATATCGACCAGGTCTCAAATGACTACGGGGAGCCCGGGAGGCTGGCTGACTAGCTCTGGTGTGACTGTCTGTACTACAGGGACCTTCACTAAATCTAACCAGCCTCACCTTACATATCCAGGTTCAGAATAATTTAGCTTGGTATGAAATAGGTAAATATGGCAAATGTAAAGGATTGCTGAAAAATGTGGGTGTATTTTAGCACAAGTTTATGTTAAAAGAATAGAATCAGTAAAATAACTATCCATTAGTATGGTGAATTGCTTGCATCCATGCACATGCTTTCTTATTTTGCAGTTAGATCTCCAATGCACTGATATTCTTTTGTAAGCAGTTTTCTTTTGGTTGTGTTTCTCAAGAATAAATAGTATATACAAATACTAGCTTCTTAAAGAAAAATGCATTCACTTTCTTGACTCTTTTTGTATGATCAAAATCTAAACCAATTCCCTCATCATTTGCATTTCCCTAGCAATTTTGTTGAACACAGTTTTCCTCTTAAAAATATGCAAGGAAAGGAAAAATGAATTACCTTTCTCTGGTAAATATTTTAACTTATAATTTTGCAAGGCACTTCTTTTTTTTTCCAACTATTTTTCCTTTCTACTCCCATATATCATTAGATGATCTCTACCGATGCTTTTTATGGCTTAGTATCCTCTAGCTGTGCCAACTAAAAGTGGTATATCTCTAATGATTTTTGTTTTTCTAAAATGCACCATTATAAAAAAGACAGATGAAAAGTGATCTGTGAATTTCTTGATTTGAAATCTTCAGAGCTACATAATCCCTTATGCATGAATTAGCTGGTGAGAGTAGCCAGAACTTTTTATTTAATATTGTATTCTGAGTATTCTTTTACTCCTTATATTCTTTGTCATTCATATTTGATAGTCAGTCTTATTTCCAGTATAATAGTTAATTTTCATATAACTAACATAAAATAATAAAATCGTTTATTTTTTATAAAGTAACAGGTTATAAAGTCTGATGGGACATTCCTCATTCTTTTATCTCATCTTAACTACTACCTTGGTGACAGACATTCCCTGAGTTAATTCACGTTTAGATGAAAGCATATATATCCACACTCACACACATATGTTCATAATATATTTTTTTGTTGTTGTTCTAAAATTTATGTTATCCTTCTTGAACTTGTTATATTGTCCAAATGCATTCTTTAGCTTGCCCTGATGATTTGTGTGATCTATTTCTAGTCTGAATTTGTCTGGTCTCAACTTGTATAGTTCCTTGATTTTTTTATAATCTGTCAGATATCTTACAGAGCCTTCCATTATCAAGTAGGCATTATTTAGTCTTCTAAGCCAAACTAAGATAAATGGAAAAAAACTAAACTAATCTAAAAAAAAGGAAAAATAAGTAATTCATAGAAATGTAAATCTTATAATGCATATTTCTAATAAGTCTCCAAACCAATGACTATGGAATAGCAAACGTTACACCAAAAAAAAGATAAAAGACTGGAGGAAAATGTTAAGTGGGCTACCTCAAGTCTACAGATTACTTTTATTTAATATTATAACATATGACCTTGGCATGAAAAATTAGTGCTCTTGTTGTGAAACTTTCTGATGACAGAGAGGTGGGAATCATTGTATATGCAAAGGATAACCAAAGTGTCAAGAAGAAGAAAATATTGATGTATAAATAGAAACAGTGAAGTTTTACTTACACAGTGAAGTGTGGAGTCTGATAATTAGAGACTACTACTAAAAATAAAGATTATTTTTTGGTTTTGGAAAGTGGAATTTCATTGTTTAAAATAACAAAGGAGATGAAATCCCCATGTGGAATGTCTTTTTCTACTAATAGCAATGTAGCGATTAAAGAAACAATGACAACTACCAATCAAGATAGTTCCAGATGACATGGGGAAATATTCATGTCACTGTACAAACCCTTATAAGACTTCATTAAGAGTACCATTTATAATTTTAAACCTCAGTGGTCAAGAAAAATGAACACAAAAACATTTTCAAAGATAATCTCTAGAATAAAATGCAAATCTCTGAAATAAGGTATCTTAATGGCTTTGAATTATTTGTCTTAGCAAAATGCACCCAACTAGAGAAAATATTTTGTCTATAATTATACAAGGAAACTAACATCATTAAAACAGTTGGAGTTAGCTGAAGATATTAAAGTAAGAATAAATAGGCCATGAGTATATAGAGATTCAAAAAAAAGAAGAGACTTTCTTGCAATCAAGAGGTGAGGTTGTCTCAAAATACAAAAATATGCCCCACTAGTTCTGTGACAGAACCTGTAAAGTTTTTGGGAGTTAAAGGGCTTACCTGTATTCATAATAAGGGTATATGTATGATAACCCAGACTTTTCATTGTAATCATAACATTTTTTTAAAGCATTGTCAAATTTCTGTTCTTCATTACAATCTCTCAGGAATCAAGTAGCTATACTTTACAAATGCAGTCTCCCCTTTGTGTGTGGGACCATATTGTGGTTTTGGGATGCAATAGTGAAAAGTTACTGTTTGTCATTTATATTTTATTTTTTCTTCCAGTTGACATGACCCATAACCTTTAAAAGTTTTGAAATGCCTAGTGTGTCTTACCTTCTGGTACAATATGGCCATAAGAAGACAATACTACTTCATTTTATACTTGGTTCAACTGAAGGTCTGATTCTCTTGAATCCCATGTCAAAAGTCACTTGATGTCAGTGACCTGGAAAGAAGAAAGGTTGCCTAGTGGAGACAGCCAGGGGAAATACTTGAATTAGTCAGTGTACCTCTTTAGGCCCACTGGCCACAGAAACTTTTGGACGACAGGGCTTTCCCTCTGCACATCATCTCTTTCCTCCTCAGAATCTCTTCTAACTAGGTTATGATCAGTGATTTGAACATCAGCCAAACCACCTCATCAGATTTCAGCAATACCGGATAGATGAAATGTGTACGCATGAATTAGCAATTTATAATTGCTATAATTTATTACTCAGGCTCCTGGAAATGAGCTCTTATTTGAATATGGTTCTTCCAACTAACAACTTGTACTTTTTAAAAATAAAGCTGCAATATTTAACTCCTCCTCCCTGCTTTCATGAAGGGATTAATTACTGGTAAACTTCAAACTGCTAATTGATCAAAGGCCCAAGATGCCTAAGCACATAGCTATGGAAATTAAATCGAATTACAAAAAAGAAAGATCATAGTGTGACTTCCATTAACCACTTTTAGGATTCCCATTCCTTCTCCTCTCAGCTATGCTAAAAGTTAGCTATAGGAAGACTTCAACACAGTCTGGGAGATTAGGAAACTTGGTCACACCTTCTATTCAGAGTACAGAATGGACACTGCTGGAAGGCACAAATTAAGTATAAAGACAAGGAAGTTCTTGTACACACATCCACTGAAGAGAGGAATGCATTCAAAACTGTATTTTATATCAGATTCCACAAAATTTCTTTCATACTTCCACAAATTTTCCTTTTATTTAGGAGGTATTCAGTAGTGGATAGTAGAAGCAGTGAAGAGTAGTACCTACTAATGCTTGAACAATTTGTTCAAACAAAATCTCCCTTACTTTCTGAATAATGATTCACATGAATGTCTTTCCAAACCAGGTGTATATGCTGCCATCACTGTGCTTTGTCTTTCCTACTCACGTTCACTAACATTCCACCCGTTTCAAGTTCTCATACTATACTTAATTTTCACAGCCAAGTTTATACTTCATCTGAGTTCCTGGAATTCAGGTTTTACAATAAACTTGCATTACAATTTTTTTTCAAAAATGCCTTCTGAAAATTGCTTTTCCATTATAAAAATTGCAATTGTGTTCAGCAAAATGTCTTCATCCAGCCTTCAAGGTTACAGTATCTTCATCATTAATCAATAGGCATTTGATTCCTGGATGAAGGTTAAAATAATTTTCTCTCCCTGGCAGCCCTGGCAGAAATAGTCTGTTCTTTTGGCAATTTTGTTACCTGAAGCCAGCCTGGATTTTTATTAAGTAATTAGTCAAGCGATAGCTCTCTAGGAGTGAGTCATTTTTTATTAAGTAAACAGTGAAATTTCAATATCTCTATTTGGACACAGTTATTAGGGGATTTGGATTTCCTATGAACTTTCCCTTTGTATCTAAAACTATGTATCTAAAAATCACCTCTACAGAAAAACAAATGCAGTGGCCCAAATTCTCAGGTGACATTAATAGTTGTACCACCTGAAGATGTGGCTTCTTTCAGTAAATGACGGTTGAAAGCCCAAAACGACTAGACATGAATGAAAGAAGTATCTTATAAAAATATTTTTTATTTCATCTCAGTATGTTTTAATAACAACTGACAGGAATAAAGGACAAGTTTCTCTATCTTCTTACTATTATGGAGGACAAAATAAAAAAGAAGGAAATATGTCTCAATGAACCATTATTGGTATATCATGTACCCTTTGGAATAATCTGTTAAACTGTAAAAACATAAACTACCCTTAGGTGTAAAAACTATACATGTCCCTACTCATTCAAAATCTTAAAGCAAAATAAGTAAAGCTCCCAAGGTTGAAGTTTCTTGCAAAGTATCAAACTTATGACAAAACGATTTGAGATGGGGTTTTCTTTATCAGCATTAATCCTAGGTACTGAGAGGAATATGTAAAGAAGACATTTTCTATCCTAAAAATAAAACTTTGAAAACTTGCTAGAGCTTAAAAGTTAGGTGAAAACATTAACATTCTCATCTCTCTTCGAAAATGGGAAATGGAAATCTGAATATGAAGCACAGATAATGAAAACTGAAGTTGAACATTTGTGGTAAACAAGCAATGGCATCTTAGCATTCCAGTTTATGTTTTACAGGTACTCAAACCAAACTGACCATTTAAAGAAATGCAGAATATAGTTACTACTGCTCCTTAAAGATGTAGGAACTAGGAGCTAAATGTTATAAATTAAAATGTAGCAAAACCTTACTATATAAGGATAAGTAACTAGCAAAGAAACTTGATTAGCTGAGGCAATGACTATATGCCAAATCATGTGATTTAACAAACATCAGGTTCAGAAATTGTAGTATGTAGGAAGTGAGGCAGAAAGTCAATAACAAACTGAGATTTTGATCTCAACAGTTTAAAGAAGGTATTTTCAGTAATCCCCAAATGACATTTCATTAGAGAAACTGCTCATCATGGACATGCTAGAAAATCCAGGTATGGTGAGAACTTGCATGACAGCTGAATCATAACTGGCATTGGATCAAGTTCATCAACAAACTCTGCAAAGAGACAAAAGGGAAATGCTGCCTGCATTGATGGCAGGTTGCAAAGGCTGTATAATTTCTGAAGTCTCTGTATGCTGCTTGTTGAAGAGTCATCTGCTGTGGGAGGCTTGGGTGAGCAGAGTGTTGAAAATCCATGTTTTTCTGCCTGCTTGTTCAACTGACGATCACTATGTGGAGCATGAGGCCTTATTAGATGGGAGAATTCATTTCAGTGTCATGACTTCACTGTAAAACTTTATAAAACAGAATGTAGCAAGCAGACTGAACACTCATGTTCATACTAATATCTCATCATGAAACTTGAAGATATGTTGGTATCAAAAGACATGTATCTGTAAAAACATATATGCATCTATATTATTTAATATGACTGTAATATGCTGAACAAGTGTTTTCACAGAACTAGCCATAATGGTGGGTTTGAGTTGCTTATGTAGTTCTAGAAAATGTGTGTAACACATTTTTATTTCGTTTTTGTTTTCCTTTCTATGGGAAGCATTGAATTTTGTCTACCACTTGATAAGCACAGATCCTGCTTTTCCTGTTCAACTGTCATTGTCTCCATCCACAATTTTTGTCACTTTCCTCTTGTTTTCTCCCCATCCTACAGGAGAGGGGAGTGATGAGTGACTGAGTCAGTGTTTGACTCCCAGCCAGAGTCAACCCCCCAAAATTACCTGTTTTCTGAACCTTACTTTTTTAATTATTTTTTTGTCTAAACTTGTTTTAGGAAATAAATCTTAAAGAAATTAAAAGGCAGTATTACCCTTCTGGGCAATTTACATAGAATAAAAGGGCCACTTTCTCTTTAAAGTCAGATTACTTGGAATAGAAATAAGGCAAATTATTTCATTAACTTCCCTTTTAGGACATCACAGTGATTCAATACTTAAAATCCTTGCTTTACATTAAGAAAGTCCCCAAAATCATGTGATTTCTATATACAGGTAGATTTTACCAGAAGTGTTGGAACCTCACAAGAGATTTCAGGAAAGTTGCCTGCAGAGGCTGGTGTGGATAAAGAGGAAGCACTACTTACCTTGACCTTCATGAACCTAATGAGATGTTTGTATCTGTTTTTCAGTTTGGATGGTCCTTTCCTTTCTATTTTTTTTTTCCCCTGAGTGAATGTACTGTCATCCCTACTTAGCAAGCAGACTAGAAAGAGTTCAATCAAGACAGATAAATGATAATGAGTCTTTATAAAAGTGATTGTTTATCTTTCAACCCAATGAGTTAAAAAGAGTTCAAAAGCTAAGTGTGTGGAACATTTCATGGTGGATGATGAATGCAGAAATAAAAGGAAGGACACAGTGGTTTGTTTCAGATCATTCTGTATAATGAGTAGTACCAGCAGCCATTGGAAAGTGAGCTGGCATAGCTTAGTAATGCAGAAGCAGCACAGAGTTTAAAGATGAATGTATTATGCGCTAAATAATATTAATTTAAACCCTCTTGCAAAAGGAAAGAACTGGTAGTATGATTTTTGATTTAAAACTTCTGAGAGTATTTGAACAGCTGTTTTTTATTCTTTTTGGGAGGTTCTGAAAAGACTAAGGTAGAGATTAAGTTTGGCAGAAAAGAGGATATGATGTATAATAAGACTATAGATGGATAGAAAAAGAGTTTAAACATTTTAACAGATGAAACAGTTCAATGAGCATAAATGTAGAATAATGGTGACTTTGATGGGTCTTTATCACACAAGGCCATGTTCATCATAAATTATAAGCTATAAAAAAGGAATTCTACAGTCAAAAGACAAGCCTGTTTGTATCATTAATGAACGATGAGCAACAGAAACACAAAAGCTAAATCTCAATATGAAGAATAATGACAACTTTGATAAGTCCATTACACAGGCATCACCATGCTTCATAAAATATGTGGAATTAAAAAGACAAAGAATTTAATTTTAAATCCCACAAGAGAAGTCTTTGTGTGATTAAAATTTAGTGGCTTGCTGTAATAATTTTTAAACGAAAGAATGAAACTACTTAAAATTGAGAAACATGTAGATTACATGCTTAATTAAAACAAATCAGAGTGAAAAGGTATTCAACATTAATTTCTTTTAGAGTGCACTTATCAACACGTCATGAATAATGTATTATTATTTCAGTGAATGGTGCCATATATTACACGTCTTATACATAGTATATTCTCCTATTGTATCTTAACTCAAGGCAGGATTCCTCCAACATTTTGTGCGTCAGTATCCATTTCAACAGGCATAAAGGACTATTAGGGGCAACTATCCCAAACCTGCTTTATATTTGCTAAAAAGTCTCTTTCCACAATAAGACTTTTCCTTTGAATCAGATATTAGCACGAAACTCAGTTTACAAGGGGCAGCATGTACCGTGAGCAGTCTGAGTTGCATCTGAGGGACTCACAAAAGGATAGAGTATTCCACATGTTTGTTGGAAAGAAACATAGAAGAGTCCTCTAAAGAGATAAAGCTCAATCCTTTTTCTAATCTGGAGATGATAGCATAACAATAAGCAAGAATGTTAAATTAATAGAAATTATAACTGTAATTTGCAGATGATAATCTAATTGGCACAGTGGCTGTGTATACTGCCAGGAGAAAGTGCAGGTGACAGGCACGCAGACCCTGCAGGCACACCCTTCCCACCTGCCCTCCTCTTACACTGTGTTTGCCCTGCTCTCGCAGCGGACCAAGCGCTAAAGTAGAGTCTTTTTCCAGACGTGACAGTTTGCAGTGCAGTATCATTGAACTGGTTACTTCACAAGAGGTCCTTTTCCACCTGCAAATGGATAAAGTTGTGTATTGTTTTATTCTGTTAGAAAACGTTGCTTAATTTACATGACACCAAATGCAGAACTGTTGCCCTTTTATGAAACTGCAGAGAGTGAAGAGTTATGAACAGTGAAGATGGTGTTCACCGGCAGAGACCTATGTACCTGAGTATTTGCTGTCTTAGTCTAAACTGGTCACCCCACATTCACTCTAAAATCAACAGAGAGAAATAAGGCCAGTTCCTCCCACTTTGAAATGCCTGTTTCTCTCCAGAGACCATACCTGTTGCAGTATGCCGGTTATACCGCAGGTAACATTGATTAAAATTTCTGTTTAATCCAAAATACCTGCTTCACCTGGGAGAAATCAGTTTCCAGTGAGATAGAATTTATATAACAGTATCATTTTAGTGTGTGTAACAAAATCCACTTGTGTTTTGATGAAAAACCCTAAAAGTTGAAAAAAGAAAATGTACCCTTTCCAGGTGTGTAACTTACAGTTTCATAAACAGGCTCCTGTGATTTTTCAGATCCCTGGGGAATTGTCCTAGTTTTACTTACAAAGGTAGTTCTAGATTATTTTGGGTTATGGATTTTAGATTTCAATTCTAAGATTACTGAGCTAGCATATTATGTGTTTTCCTTAAAACATGTTCCAGCTAAAGAGTTTTTCGTTCATTCACACTGCCTGGCAAAAGCCAAAACAATCCCGAAGAGAAGTTACTCTGGGGCTGGGGCTGGGATTGTGGACATTCCTAGAAGTAAAGCAGGGAATTAATTGTCCTTCTACCTTGATAATTTGAGGAAGCTGCTGTCATAAGTTTGTGTGCCTCCTGGTCCCAGAAGCTGCACAACAGCCACAGCTGGACAATCCTTAACTCTGAAGATGCGCTCTGTTGTGCTAGTTGAACTCCAAAGTATACATTTAAAAATAACAGCCACTGACTGGTTTTGAAGATTTGAAGTTCTGAAAAGGGCTTTGCAAATACTCAGGGGAACCACAGTGTCCAAGTACTTGTAGTATTAACCCTTGATTGGAGGTCAAGAAGTTCTTAGGTGTGTCCATTGCCTTCTCAGTCGCAAAGGCTTCTGTTCTCTGTGGTGCCCTGCCTCCTGAGAACTGCTGTGAGTCTTTGGTGACAGTGGGGTGGATTCACAGAAAAAAGGCTCATAGTTATATAGATAACAAACATTTGTTTTAAACTCTGTATTTTCATGTTGGGCCATTGACATTTTGATAGATAATAATGACACAATGGGTGAATGACAGTCAGAGTACCATTTTTCTCCTATTTGGCTTATGCTGATGATAAAGTGATAACTGCAGATAACATGCTAATGATAGGGGGATAATTATGACAATGAAATCCTAGGCTTTTATCACAGATTTAGTTTTCTTAGATCCTACAGTGTCTGAGTTTTGACAAGGTTCTTCCTCATCTGATTTTCCAGTTGTCTCTGACTTTACTTTTGCTTTCCTTAATTCCACTGTTGAGCACAGTTTTGCGAGAAGCTGTATTGCCTGGCCTATAAACATCATTTTGCTTCAAACAAAAATGGCTGGTTTTAAAGACCAGTGATGACGATTACTCACTTGCAGGTCATAGGTATTTAATGATTTTTGATGATTAATCAAAATTTCAGGTAGTAGGGTATTGAAAATGTACTTTGGTCCTTGTAGAAGTTTTTCCTCTATTTTTAAATATTTTTGTTTATTTTGAGGTGCTCTTAGTACAATAGCTGTTTAATATTTTTTTTCAAGGTCAAATTTAACAGAATTTTCCTTTGACTTTTTCTTACATTGTTCTGTTATTATTGTTTGTCTTTCATTGACTGTTCTCTGAGTCTTTTTTTGCTTCTAAAGAATAGACAGAAAATCAATTATGTGATGAATACAAATACCTAATAACCAACATAAATGATCCTGTTGCATTTTAAAAGATCTTTTGGGGCACCTGATTCATCAATCCATTTTTTTGAAAATATTTAGTAGATTTTTTTGTGTATTAATTCTAAATAGGTTAAAATAGAAAAAATATGGGGGTTTTGCAGTCTTTTTTTTTTTTCTTCAATAATAGACATACAGTTTTAAAGATCTATTGTGAAAACTCCTACGTTTGTCCATAACGTGTTTAAGAATGTAATTATTGCGGTATTTTAGGATATCTGCACTGAAAGTGATTAAAAAAAAAAAAAACAAACACAAAAAAATGACCACAAACCAATATTGTGACTGAGATTAATTTAGTTTTGTAGCACTAGTCCATACAAACTAAGCTGAAGATAGCTTAGTTTTTCTGCTTATACACCAAATGAAGTTCAGACATCACTGAACAGCCATCATCTATTAATGACTCTCAGTCATTTTTACACCGGCCCAGATCTGAACAGCTGACCTGTGTATGAAGGGTCAATTTCATTCTTTTTTGACCTAGAAAGCACAGAAACACTGGTCTTATTTTTTGCATATTACTATGCAAACCCAAAGTATATTAGAACACAAAAAAAATTTAAACTCATTCTTGAAAGATCTGCTCAAGTGAAACCACAAATCTGAGCTTGTTTTCTGCTGGGAAATCTGAATTCATAATTGGTATAGGGTTGTTACTTGCTATAGTTTTGATAATTTAATACTTGATTGTATTTTAGTTTTATTTTCTCTCATGATTCAGACTAAGAAAAGGAATTCCCAGCCAAAAAATCACTGTAGTGGAATCCCTATGTAATAACTAATTTAAAAAATATTATTTATTTTTAGTACACTGCTTCATCCTGCTCTATTCCACAAAGCTACCCATTCCAAAATGGGGCACAATATAGCCATGAATTTCTAGAAAGAAACATTGCCCCTGCCATATTGTGTTTCGATCACCCTTATGCAGAATATTATAAAATACTTGTTTTCTGTGTTACCTTAAGTTGTTGGGTTTTTTCCACAAATATGTATTCTTCAAATAACTGGCACAGTAACATCAGATATCTATCTTTAGAATTTTCAGAAACATACTTGACATCAGCTCTGGTATTTACTGTTACACTAGTTCCAGGCTAAGCAGATGTTAGAAATTTCTGACTAATAGGGTTGTTTTGACAGAGAATGGTGACATTAAGAAAAAATAAAAAGAAGGTCAGTGTTTGTTAAAGAAATGCCTTGAATTTACAGGAATAACCTATTTTAAATGGTTTTAATTATATGAACACAATGTTTTAAGATGCATATTTTCAGCATTTTCTTTTATTCTTTGATTTAAAAAAAAAACAACTTTGTTTAATTTTTCTAGTTTTAGCTGATAGTGCATAAATTACCTGATTAAAAGTATAAAAGATAACAAAATATTAAATGCACATTATAGCCACAATATGGTTTACAATTCTACAGAAACTTTTAGAATTTACACTTTAGCTGCATGCATAATAAGAAATATAACATCATAGTTTGCATTTTCTAACCTCTCCAAGAACTCATTTGAAACAGTTAAATAGAAAAACAAGGTTTAAAAAAAAAAAAGCTTATACAAATCTAATTGAAACTTTTAATTAGTCTTGTGTTATTTTTAGACTGTCTCAAGGCTTCATAATTGAGCCTTTACAGTTGTACAAACAAATAGAAGACCAGTAAGAACCTGAAATTCATGATGTTTACTAATGAAGTCAGGCTGAAAACCTCTTCATTGAATATTGCAGTTTGATTGCTATCATATTCTGATTGGACCCTTGATTTGCATTTTAATGAGCATATAGTATTTGAAATGCAAAACAGAGTGTTATCAGGGGTGTTTCACGAAAACTGACAAGATTAAAATGAAAAACAGCTAATGTTTTATAAAAATATTAGAAAAGGAAGTACAAGACAGACACATTTTAATTTATTAGAAGGATCTTATAATAACCAACATTAATTAATTGATTTTAAATTACAAGAAGTTCCTGTGAAACAATGTATTTTAATCTCCTTATTGAGAAATGTATTCCTTAAGATTATTGTTTCTACAGTGGACATCCAAATAGCAGTCTAAACTTTTTAATTTTCATTGGCCTTGAAATATGTATTTATTATGACAAAGAAATATTACAGGAAGAGACACAAATTTCTTAAATAATTTTCTCTCTGGGTACATACGAACTGCTTACTCCAGGTTCAGAAGTTGATCAGTTTCATCAATTTTCTGTTGAAGTCTTAGTTCTTATTTATTTTCTCATTTATTTAATTATTATTTCACTTATTTAAATTGTATTTAATTTCTTATTTATTTTTTTTTAAGATTATTCTGATGTTTACTATAGCTTTACTTAGTGGTAGTGAATATTATAGTTGAAAAATATTTTGCCTTCTTACCTCTAAATTCATTCATTATCAGATTGAAGCATGGAATTAATTACCTTTTGTCCTCTTGCCTATTCTTTATTCTATCACTGGCTAAGGTGGCTACGAGTGAAGGCTGATAGATAAATATTCTGCTGGAGTAAATACAGAAAACTGTTGAGTTGATTGAGGCTATCCTATATTGAAATAATTTTGAAAGAAACCAACACACAAAGCTAGCAGAAGCAAGAGTTCTTTTTAGCACAACTGTCGGAAGCTGGCATGGGCTAGGGTCATTAAGCCAAACACTCTCTTGTAAATGAGCAAATTATCTGCTTTTATAAATGTCTGAAACTGCACTGCAGTTACTGAAGCTGCCCCACACTGGACTTTTTCCAATTTGTAACAACCACAAAAAAAAAAATTGGCTCTGAAGTGTTCATGTATTTTCCAGTGCTCCTGAGGATGAGAGAGGAGAGTTAAAGTTGACAGGAGGGAAGGCTATTTGCCTTCAATAATTTATTACTCTTGTTGTATTCTACTGTTTTGTTTCTATCTCAGGTCTTTATACAGCTTATTTTAAGCACAAAGCAAGCAAGTGAATGTGTAACTGCCCAAGCAGCTGTGGAAACATCTGTATGGACTGATCTGTTCCAGTTTTCTTTTCTCTATGCATATTATGCATGAGTTTAACTTATCGCTTATTGGACAATATTGTCTGCCCTTCTGTACAAAGTACTGTGTGTAAATCTGCCCAGACTCTTGATCTTACTCACAGAGTAACCACTACAAAAGAGTGCCTGTACTGATCAGAATTTTATGGAACATGCTTCATATTTCAGTTCCTTAAAATAATGTTATTATAGTCAGCCATTCTTCTTTGTGGAAAACCTTTTTCCTTCAGTAATCACATTTTTACTCTTTTCATCATGCATATTTTATGGATATCTAGGTAATACTACTTAATGTATGATACTTTGGTGAACAAGGTACCCATGCTTATTTCTTTAATTTTTTATGTATTATTCTTCTGAGATATTTCTCTTTCTTTTCTCTTAAAATTTGCGATAGGTTTAGCTAGTTCTTTCTTAAAATTTATATTTGCAAATGAGTTGGAAAGACTTGATAGGTAGCATTTCTGTTTGGGAATTAAGAATAGTTAAACTTTTCTCTGTTTCTCTATGGAGTAGTTTTTGTTCCCTGTCAAAGTATTGAAAACCTGTCGATAAATGCTCCCATTCAGTAGCTGGTCTAAGGATTTGGAGAGCCACAGCAGTAAAAGCTAAGGCTATGAATAGACTGATATCTGAATCATACATCGTATCCATAGATAAGCAGTTGAGTTTAGCTTTATTTTCATTTTATTATTCTGGAAAGAAAATCTCTGGTGACAAGGTACTGTAATTCACCAAGCCGGTCAATGACCTTTTCTTCCTCCCAGCATGGTTCAATTGCAGCCCTTCTCAAAAATGATAAAAACAAATCAGCAATAGTTGTTAAAGGTTCCAGGTCCATTTATGTAGTTATGTCAGGTCTGGTGATCTTGCTTTCAGCTCATTCCACATCAGAAAGCTTACACAAAACAGAAGTCAGTTCCTGAGAACGGGAGCACTCAAATGAAACTTCAGGTTATGAATAGAGAGTCTGAGGCAACCTTGACTTTCTTTCATATACAAGCAGTAATCATTACAGCACTAGCTTCTGCTGCTGTCACAATGACAACAAATACAACCAGGAATTACACTCAAAGTTCCTAGCGAAACAGGTAACCTAATAACACAAAGTATTTTACTCAAATTAAAGCTCTCAGAATTCCCCGGAACTGACAATTGAGCAAAAAGGCCCTGAGAGCCTCCAAGTTTTATTTGCCATTAAATCTTTATGTTTGCTCTACATTGGAAAGTAAATGTACCTATGAGGTAAAACATGGAAAGTGCAGAAAAGAAAAAAAAAAACCAACACAAAAACAAAACAACAAGCAATGTCATAGCATTGGCAAGGAATTGAAAAATTGACCAGTGCAGAAAGAGAAGTATCTCCTCATGTATGGAGTAGCATTCAGGACATAAATGCCTTTTTTAACCCTCTCCCTCTCCCCCGCACCGCCCCACCCCCCCACCCCCCCACCCCCCCCCACCACCCACCACCCACCACCCCACCCCCAGTGTGATGTTGTCTATCGATCAACATTTCAACATTATGTAAGACAAGTCTGAGCAGCAGGCTGTGTTAGGACGATTAGGAAAGGACAGGGTAAAGATATCATCTAGAGAGCATTACTGGATATCTTCTTTTCTTCTCATAAAAGCTGTGCAAGGGTTTGAAACACCTTGGTGGGGAAGCAGAGTATTTTTAGACACACAGGGTATTATAGCTGACAGTAATCAGGATTCAACAGTGAAGAGAACAATTTTCGAAAGCTCCTGGATGACTTACGCACTGATACTCCACTGGCTTTCAGGAGAAACTAACTACCCAAGTGACTTACAACAGAATTCATCTCTCTGAATTCATGCACCTGAAGTGTAGATCCATAGTGTACAAAGGGTTTCTCAGTCTCTTCCACAATCAAGTGGGACAAATAAGCCCCAGTAAAGAGGCTTTGTCATCCCATTTATCTTCCTATGAATTGCCCTATATAGAATCTTATTTCTTGCACCTGATCACAAAAAGTGCAAACAAAATGTCAATAGGTAACTACTTCTTAGATGTCTAATGCTAGTGAAATGCATCCTCCTGCAAAAGATTTTGGGAAGTATTAATGCATTATGTAAGCTGGATTTTCTTTCTGGGTAGGAGCATAGCCAGTCCTAAGGTAGATCCACCAGCAACAAATAACCCTAAAAGAGCTTTGAATGTAAAGCTCCATTCTGCTGAAAAATAAACAGTGCAAAACATGTTACATAATAGAATAAATATGGTATGTTGTAAATCTTGATTGTCTGATGTTTCCTTGCACAAAGGGCTTTTTTTCAGGTTCATCCCTATTCCAGGAATCTTTCCATCACTTTCTTTGTTGCAATAGTTTGGCAGAGTCCCCTCTGGGTCCCAAGACAAAAAAATAAAAATAATAAAAACAAATATCTGTCATCTACTTTTGAAAGGAAAATATTTTCAAAATTTCTCCCAAATTACTGATAGATCTGTTTTAAGTTTCATGGTGCCTGATACACGATGAGATGGCCAATGTTTTCAAAAGCATCTCCAGAATGCTGGCTCTTTATCCCTGGGATAAGCACAGCTTTGGTGTACGTTCACTATTTCAGGTCAGAGGTATAAAAGCATATTCTGTTCTCAATTTATTTTGGTGTTTTTGAGAGATACTGCAATCCAACAGGCAGAAAACCAAAAATTTGAGAGTAGAAGGTGCTCCATTAAAATGTGGGTTTAGCTTGATTCAAAATATGGATGAAGACTTAAATAATTAAAATGCTTCACTCCTCAGTACAAAAACCTTGCAACCAAACAAAATATGATGGAAAATGGGGAGCTGCAAACACTGAATTGGACTGTTGAGGCCACATACAACCAGGATGGTGATGAGCAGACTAGTAGCTGCTGTGTGATCAGGAGGGCTGCTGAAACAAAGGCTGACCCCTTAAAGATTTTCTACATAGTAACTCTGAAATAATCCTTGTAAAGTCACCCCTGATTATTCTGTGTCATTTGTCTATAGTATTTAACTTAAATTTGACTTTAGGAATTTCAACTCCTTTTTTAAGGACAGTGCTTTTTTAACCTGCAAAATTAGCCTCTAACTTTCCTTGTTATTTGGACTATTTCCTCTATTATGTATATATTGATTAGACTTCCATAAACAATTATGATATGCCAATCAGAAACCATGGCACTACTCACAAGTTCACAAGGAATCCCATACATACAACTTCATATATTTAAAGATGTTTATTTTATTCATACATTCAGGCTGGTCCAACGTGGACAATTTTTTTTTTTCAAATTTATTACCTCTTCTTTGGTTACAGAATTTTCCATGACCTTTACTATACATTTTACCATTTTTGTGTTAACCACATTCACAATTTGTAAGTATTTACTAAAAAATTTTGATTAAAACAATTAAAGCAGAACAATGGTTCTATTCAGTTTTCTCCTTTTAACACATAAAGATTCATGGTGCTGTGTGACATTTTCTTTAATCTTTTACAGGGTGATGTAAAAACTTTACATCTATTTACTGTGAAAAAGTGATGCCAGGAGACATACAAAGACAAAAATTCTTGTACAAATAATAACATACTTAAACTGTGATTTTTATTGTGATTCATAAAAAGTTTCATAAGTAGCCAGCTGTTTCAGTTCTCACAATTAGCTGGACCCTCAGTAAACCAAGCACAATATTTTCACTGCAAAAATTGCATGCCAATTTGTCAGTAGGTAGGGTACAGTCATCATATAATCAATTTAATACATGTATGTATACTAAACCCTCTCACAAAGGAAGTTAGTTCAAAAGAGATGTCATTTTCTTGCTGTATTTATTGCCTGTCTATCCCAACCACAGCCTAACTCCTATGCCCCAGGGGGACATCTTCACTTACGACTTGGCACAGTGTGAACTTAACATATGGACAAAAGCGTAAGTAGCCAAAAGCCAGTACTTTGTGTACACTTAGGGTGTTTGCTGATGACAGGATTCTGAGACAGGAATTTTCAAACATCTGTCAATCCTAAAGCTATAACCCTATGTTTAAACTGATACAGCACTACTAATTCAGATATTTCCACTTCAAAAAATGGTAACTTCCAAGATCAGCAAAGAAAGGTTTTATTTTAGATTTGTATTCCATGGTGCATATGAGCTACAACAAGGAAATATATGTAAGACTTTAGAGACTTCGAGCACTGCACCCTAGACATTATCTTCTGTTTGCCCCTGTGAAGACATCCCTTACTAAGCACAGCTGAAAGCTGAGGCTGCTGGGACACATTGGGAAACCAGGCCAAGTAGAATGGTGTCATTTCACCACGAATGGATGTATTCATGCAGCAAACAAAGGTAGTTTAAATCTCAGTGTCCACTGAGGACACCAACCCTTCTGAACTGTCACATTCAGACAGGTTCAAGACAGGCAAAACGAACAGATTCCTTCAAATTTCTTGAAGATACTGCAGAAAATCCAGTTATTCCTCCCAAATCTTTTTTGTCTTTAGAGTCAAAGGATCATGCACTAAGCCTGATTGTTTCTGTCAAGAAGAGCAGGAGTTTTGTATTATCTTTAAACATCTGTGATAAATATTTGATCTATGACATTCTGTTTCTGAGGAATATTGCCAACAGGGATGCTAACAAGAAAACCTTTTGATTGTAATCAGAGTGCTGCTAAGCATTTTTGGAAGCTGTAGAGGCTGCTTGTGCATTTCAAATCAGCACACAGTCTCCATGGAAGGGAAAAGAATCATGTGGTCAGAGAATATTGTGACTTTTGTGTCCTATACCTGCATCATATTCTTGCTTCCAGTGCTTTGTAACACTGATGTAGCCACCTATCCTTTCCCTAGGCTGATATATTAACTTACAAAATATGCAAGAATTTTTGTTTCCTATTTAAAGGAGTTTTTGAAAATTTACTGTTATTGGTACATACTCTGAGTTTCTACCTGTAAATTGCTAATAGATTAGTGTACAATGTTTAATAAGAGTAAATTAAGATTGCTACTTTTATGGATTGTTTGTCATAACAGTTTTTAACCATGAGGTGCACTAAGAGGTATATATGGGCCACCATCTATAAGAGGATATAATAAAATTAAATCATGATTGAGTGATAAGAAGCTTTCAACATACAATATTTTAATGACAATTTAAGAATCTTTGATAACCTGGAAAAATATATTTTTGATACTGAATGGGTATTTTATTCTTTATTTTTAGTTTCGAGCAACTATTATTCTTTTACACATGCCATTTAAAATTGCTTTGTATTCCTTCGAAAATCTTTTGTGAAATGACAGGTTGCTGCTTGTGTTGTAGATGAAAGCAATGAAGTTTTAGAGACAAAGCTTAAAATGCTATTTCTTTCTATTTTCTCAGTGGCTTCTTTCTACTTCATTGTGCTTACTATACAGTTGCTACCTGCAAATACAGCCAGGCACGGGATTTAACTGATTATACAACAACCTGTATAAGAGAGCTTTAGTATATCTGAGATCCTTAAACACATCCAAATTTACTTCCAAACAGTCTAGACAAACAGGAGACAAGCAGTACTGAAAATGAGCAAACTAGTCCACCAATATGCTGTGCTGCTGCTCTGCATGCTGTTCTGCTGCATGCTACCAGCTTGGGTCTGCTGTTCCTAAATTTACCATGAATGCTCTGAGCTTGAGCTATGGCTTGTCTATTACACAACAGTATGGTTGGAAAAAAAAGGAGATCATGGGACCTGGCAAGCATAAGTCCTCTCACCAACGTGACTTACATGGATCTACTAGCTCTTACGTGGATCTGCATTGAAGGAAAGGAAAAAAACAGAGATAAATGAGCATCTGACCTTGGAATCTGACCTTATACATGGGATTTATTGAAAAATAATAATAATAAGGAAATAGCCTTAATTCCTCCTATCTATAGAAAATTGAGTCTGATAAAAATAGAGGCAGTAGAACTAGTAAATGAAGAATGCAGGTGATAAAGAATATATTAACACAGTTTTAAAAGAGAAATATCACATCTCTCAAAATCTCATTAGGATAAATAATATCTTGTCTCACTAGGGATCATTTTAAGCACATTATATTGAAAATTACTTATTTTTCACTCACTTAAAGGTGTCTATTTTATGCTTCATGATGGAAAGCAGCTTCCTTTTCCAGGAGTCTCCTGAGCATGGAAAGGAATGGTACAGGATGTTCTATCTTACATTTTTGGCAAGTTGTTTAACTGCTTTTGCTGAATCACATTTTAAAACCTTGACAGTGACTTAAATGACCATGGATGCTGCTAACATACCATAATGCCATAACTGTTCAGCAAGGCAGTGGTGAGCAAGTTTAAGCAGTGCAATGCACTCTGTGTGCATGTAGTCTCTCATCTCTCCTTAATAAACATGCAGAGATATATATTGTACAAGACACAGCAAGCCAGGGGAAAAGCACCCCATTAATCTCCAGCAACTGGAGTGGTTTGCTTTGTAATGAAATTTTGTTCTGTCTTTCTAATACAAACTGGTGCCTGTTTCCTATTACCTTTTAGGTTCAACAGAAGAGATATTTGATAGAAAATTTCACTCTCTGTAGGCCATGCATTCTGCACACAAACACAACCTTGAAATACTTTTCCTTGCAGAAAAGTAATAAGGAAAGAGTCTGCTCTAAGTTCATACCAGATGCTTAATTGTTAGGTACTTTTTCTATATTTATCACGATCAGTAAGGGACAGTAAATGTATTTGTGCAGTATATGCATGATAACCCTTGGTTTATTGATAAGCCTCTTATATATTCACTCTGGGCTTATGAAGTGATCTTTTCCTTTACCTATAAATAAATCAAAATCACACCTTATTACCTTGGACAATGGTTAAATGAAACTCTTCATTTAAAAACTGAACTGCTGGCCTGAATTCAATGCAGTGTCCAGCTGGGTCTGCATGTACTTTTACATAAAGAAAATTCATTAATTCATTACCTCACACCTCTCACTGGGAACCAGTTGCCTGCAGAAAACTTTTGTAGCAGAGGATGGAATTACTTCCTTATGTCCAGCTCCACAAGGCCAAGCCCCAGCATCTGTCTATAAACATTTATTGCCCATTGCAATGGACCCCACAAAGATTGTCCATAGGCCTTTACCAACCAGAACTTTGCAAAGCCTTTCTGCCAAGTATGGTGCTTATTAATGTTTAATAATTGTATAACATGTAGTGTATAATAGCTGTTCAAGGAGCTGTTGCTCTTCCATAAGAGGCTGACCTCGAAGAGAGTGATCATCCATGTATTGGAAGAAGGCTTGCTGAGGCAAGAGGTGGAACAGACAGGTGAAAACTGCAGCTGGTATGTTTCGGATGGTCCTGTGCTAGAAGTATGTAATGTTTAAAGAAAAACAAAAGCAAAATAGCACAATGCAACCTCTCCTGTTAAAGTACAAAGAGCAGCAGAAATGCTCAGGATTGGTAGGGAGTGTTTAGAATGTCAGGCTTTTATTACTGGACAGCAGAACTCAGTAAATAATAGAATTAATTCTTAAATAGAGGAGAATTTGATGTGACTATAACCCTGAACCACAGTACTTGTTTGAGAGAACACTGATGCTAGGGAATATTTGTGTAGAGGGTCAGAACTTCACAACCTTTAGTATAGTATTAAAAAAATAATTAAAAATTTAGTATAAATGTTTGTTTGAATATTTTCTGTCAAAATGCATCCCCTTTTGGTGTTCATTTTTCTCTGCTCTGAAATGGTTCATATGCTCAAGGTATGCAAACAATAGGATATAATTCAGTTTGTGAACTACACAATATGAATAATACATTCTCAGCAGCTTGTAAATAATCCACATTCAGAAAACTTTTCTTCTAAACAATTGAGCTGTTGAATTTCAAAGAAATTCAAAGGAAATCATGATCAGTTGCAGCTCATTGGCTGACCAAAAACACAACCATGATTGCAATTATTATTGTTCTTTTGGATAATTAAGCATGTAAAACATGGAAAAAGCCTACAAGATTAATATACTTCTTAATGCATCAGAAGTAACCAAAATCAGGATATTAATAATTAATAAAATTCTTCATAATTTATAGTATCTTTTTTTCTGTGAAGGTAAAATATGGCATTATTTTACACTTAGAAGGACTGACATAAAAATTACCCTTCAATTTTTAAATGCTTGCACATAGAGGCTTTTGGCATGAAATGTAATGGAATTACATTTATTCCATAGTGATAATTCTGGATTAATGTTTTCCTTTTTGCAGTGCATAAATGCATCTAAATTCAAGTTAGCTGGAGCTTTGCAGATGATTTACAACAGAACATTAGGAAAGCGGACTCAACTGTCATTCTGGATTAATTAAACCCTAATATAAAGAGAATTAATTTACTGAATATCCACAGTCCTCATTCTGCTTGGAACTAAAAACAAGAAAAAAAATCATGAACATAAGACTATTTTTTTCTCTCAAATATTCTCCTCTAATCCTGTTTAGTTGCATTAGAATCCCATTAATTCCAACAGAGGCACAGACATCTGCAGCTGTGTAGGCGTTTGCAGCAAAAATAGCGGTCAAACCACAGTCTGACGTGTTAAAAAGAGATTCCATACATCTTCAGAGGTTTGAGCTATTGAGATTAAATCTTACTGTTCTTAAAGTACTTCTGTCACTTCACAGCACATTTATGAAATCCAAAATAGTTTCTCATTAAGAGTATAAAACAGTGCTCCTAAAAATGTTAAAACATAAGTCTTTTGCCCAAAACCATTTATCCAAATCCTGTACAAGACACTGTCCTTTTCTTCACATTGCAATAATGTAAACAAGTTTTGTGAAAATAACTGGAGTGATAGAAATTGTTCTTACAGTAATTGTATTGCAGTGTGAGTGAATACACTCGCTCTGGGGAGATACTTTATAAAGAAGGCTTAGAATGGCCAAGAGAAGAAGCAGCAGCTTGTAAAAATCTGTAAAAGGAATTTAGAACCAAAATTACCACAATGAAAAGAAAATGCTCACAGATTTTGTAGTTCCTAAACTCAATGCTGCCCACGGTCTAAGATAATCATGAGTGCTGGGCGTCCAAATGGATGTGCGCACACAGGGAATTAGTTTGTGAAGCTCAAACATATTTAGATATGAAGGATTGGCTGAAGAGTTCAGCTCAAAGTTTTTTTGATACATCCAGTTAATGTCTGAATTCATTTTCTGGTCAAAAGGTATAAAACTGCACTCTCTCTTATAGACACTGCTGGTAGCTGGGCGTCCTTTCGGTAGTCTGCACCATCCTTTCTGAGCCTAGCTGACAAAGCACTGCTGCTCAGGCAGGGATAATTTCGGGTTTATGGAGAAGATTTCCAGATTAAATTGGAAGTACCTACTGCTACTCAGGAGTAAAGGACATACTAAGGAAGGTTATTCTTGACAACAGTTTAGGCATATGTGCCTGACGGCTGAATTCAGGCAAGTTCCCCTTCACTTTGCCCCTCAGTAACTCAAGCAATTACATATACTTAAAAGCCTGATTTTGTCAAATGTCTCTCACTGGGTGCCTGTAAACCAGAAGTTATACCCAGAGGCACTACAGCTACTACTGATGACTGGACTTGTGTAAAGCCAGTGGTAGTACAGGATTATTTTAAGTTTTCATGCAGCGATCTGAGAACTACTGCTGTAGTATTTGGTTTTAATTGTCATGCAGCCTGCACAAAAAAAACCAACCAACCAAACAAACAAACAAAAAAACCCACAACCAAGCCAGGATTATACTTAAAATACTGTAAGTAGCAGGTAAATAGAAGGAGGAATATAACGCAAAATGTGTTTTCCTTTTACTAAGAACTGCCTTTGGAGTTATCTGGCAAGCATTTTCAGCCTAGCTGGGCATCCAGTACAGGATCCTTGAGTTTGGTTTACATCATCACCCTGACAAGATGCTGTCTTTAGCTGAGAACTTACTGACTTGAAAAAACAGTAAAAATCAAGGCAGCCTAAAAGCATTACAGAGTTGTAAAACAATAACTTTGCCAAACACTTACAATGCAGACATAGTATTTGTATATTCCTACATGCAACTGGATGATTAAAAGGAAAACATTTGTTCACACTTCATTTACATTTATTAAAGTGCTAGTGTAGTTACTCATCCAAGGGAAGAATATTCAGAACAAATAAGTTAAATTTCAGAAATTAATTAGTGAAAATAATTATGCTTATTCTTGTAAATTAATGAACTTCAAGCAAATCTGCACCAAAATGTTTATTTATTTGCTTCTAAAAATACCTGTTTGGAGAGCATTAATAAATCATGACCTTGAGGCAGTAGGGCAAATTCAAATTGATTTCTTGTCAATACAGGAAAAGTGAGCTTTTGAATGACATGGAGCTTATTTGTTAGCTACTAGCATTCCAGAAAGGTGTTTCAGATACCATTCAATGTATTGAAACTTCATCTGGAATGTCACATAGAAACATGGTTCTTCCCATTTAAGAAGGAAATTTGTAATAAAGGACAATAGAATGATCAAGACAAGTAGCTCAAGTATCGTTTAATACAAAAGGAAACTAAAATAATTTGGTTTGTTTGGCCCATAGGAGTTATGGCTGCGTTTTATAAATATGTTGGTTATGTAATCACCATGAAAGAAGAAGAAATGCTTAAGTAGAAGGAAAAAGCAGGGACAAAACTACATGCATATAAATTATATATAAAGAAGAAAATACAATGCGTTGATCTGTAGTTGTGCAATATGCCTTATGCTTTCTGCAGAATGGGATTTAAGTTCGCTGATTCCTTTGAC
Organism: Falco biarmicus; assembly: GCF_023638135.1. NCBI lineage: Eukaryota > Metazoa > Chordata > Aves > Falconiformes > Falconidae > Falco > Falco biarmicus. The sequence continues at coordinate 15,805,445 of NC_079294.1, read as the reverse complement.
TTCTACATATTTCCCCTCTTATTGGGGAAATTAATGGCAAAATTATTGGTTGAGTTGACAGAGTAGAACTCAGCTCACGATATCTTGTGCTAAACTAAATTCTTCCTATGTTCATTTTGTATAAATCCCATTTCAGAAAATGTAGATACATACCTGGGGCCTCTCCTTTGAGTATTCTCTGGGGCTCATGATACGTCACCACATCCGTGAATAAATGATATGATGGCAGATATGAGCCCAGGAATGAAAACATTTACATTCCCAAAGGAAGATGCAGAAGCACCACCTTATAAGGAATGTACTTAATGTACTGCTGTGAAAGTAACAATTCAATGAGTTTTTTTCCAGAAATACAAATATAAGTTACGTACGTGCCACTTCAGTATCAGACACTACTTGATCCTACAAGTGTTATTATAGACAGTGGAATCTCAGAAGTTACTAACATCATCAGATTCCTTTATATTTCTCCAAATTATTATTTGCTACTTACATAGTTTTTAATATGTAAGACTATGCTTTCTGTCAGATAAGAACGAAATACCTAAGAAAACGTGACTCATATGTTGGGTGTGGATGACAGAAGGTCTCTGTATCATTTACTATTAAACAAAGCCTCTAAATTGACATATATAAGAGAAAAAATCCTTGTGTAATAATTTTTGTATCCTTTGATATTTCAGCCAGGTCAGGTCATCAACCTATAGCTCACTGCTCTTCCATCAGCTGGATTTCCTGCCCACTCACAATGTAAAGATACATTTACCTGCAGAAGAGTGTTCAGCATGGCACAGTTGTATGAAACAGCAGGTGGTGGTGGAGAATTTTGATAAAACACGGAGATGAAGCCTGGAGATGAAGTTCTGTGGAAGTTTGTTTATTGTTTCACTTAGAATTGAGATAGTTTAGTGAAATACACTACATAAGCTGAAAGGCAGGCAGAAGTGGTTTAGACCAAGGGTCACATTACTCCTGTATTATGTCTCTAACAGTGACTTCTCACTATTTTTTATAGGGTGACCACAATGGGGACCAAGCAGCTGCTGCTGGTGGTTCTGCAGCAGTTCTCCTAACTTGTTAACAGTTCCTGAGACACCACTGTAGAAGTCAAGCCAGATTACTTGTCTCTCTGGATTGCAAATTTCAGCTAAAAAGGTCTAATCTGCACTGCCACATAAAGATCGTTAAAGTTATCAATAACATGTGAAGGTCCTGCACCTGGAGAGGAATAACCCCAAGCACCAGTACAGGCTGGGGTTGACCTGCTGGGAGGCAGCTCTGCGGAGAAGGACCTGGGAGTTCTGGTGGGCAGCAAGTTGCCCATAAACCAGCAGTGTGTCTGCTGGCCAAGAAGGCCAGTGGGACCCTGGGGGGCATTAGGGGCAGCGTGGCCAGCAGGTCAAGGGAGGTGATCCTACCCCTCTGCTCTGCCCTGGGGAGGTGCATCTGGAGTGCTGGGCCCAGTGCTGGGCTCCCAGTTCAAGAGAGACAGGGAACTACTGGGGAGGGGCCAGCAGAGGGCTATGAAGATGCTGAGGGGACTGGAGCATCTCTCTGATGAGGGAAGGCTGGGAGAGCTGGGCCTGTGTAGCCTGGAGAAGAGAAGACTGAGAAGGAATCTTACCAATGCCCACAAATGCCTTAAGGGCGAGTGCCAAGAGGACAGGGCCAGGCTCTTTCCAGTGGTGCCCAGTTGCAGGACAAGGGTCAACAGGCACAAACTGTAACATAGGAAGTTCCATCCAAATATGAGTAAAATCTTTTTAACTTCATGGGTGACAGAGCTATCCAGAGAGGGTGTATGATTCTGTGTTAGTAACATGCTTGACCCCTTTGTAAGTGTGTAGTAGAATAACAGGGTAAGGTTTTTAGCATAACTTCACCTTGCATGCTGGGCCAACTGTCTGTTACTGTTTTAGTTACAACAATGTTTTTTTTCAGATTCTTTACAGGTATATAACTATATATGCCATTTTGGGGGGAAAAAAAAAAAAGGGTGTCTTACTAAGTTAAAACACAATTTTTTAGGACTGGGGATTCAAAACCATGTTTCCAATCTGTCAGTTTTAGTTATACAATGAAGATGTCAAATCACAATAGGACTGACTCAACATCAAATTTATATACTCTAACTTATGGTGTAACAAGCAAAACATACCAGGTGACCTAAAAGCTGCAGTATTCAGTGCTAATGAAGACACATAACAGTTACCATATGCCTAAAGTAGCTTCATTCTAAAAGGGCAGCTTAGCAATTTGTCTTTTTCTTAAGGCTTGGATCAAACAACAGATCTGAGTGTGAAAACACTGTTTGCACAAAGGGAAAGTATAGCTCATCACTTCTTCCTTCCAGAAACTCACCTGTGATAATGGAAAAGGGTTGTGGGAGGAGACAGCAAAGCTTTTGGAGAGTTTAGTGCATACATACCAGAGACACCCAACAGGAAGAAAGGAAGAAGGAAGGATGGAAGGAACAAACGTATGAGGGAGGGAGGGAGGAAGGAAATAATTTTGTTAGTTTTGCAAAAACAGTATAATAGTTACCTGAGAGGTAAGGAAGGTGCTCCTGCTGTATAACTGTTGTGGTTTAACCCGGGCTGGTAATTAAGTGCCATGCAGTCACTAACTCACTCCCCCCTCACCCAGGGGAATGGGGAGGAGAATTGAAAAGGAAAGTAAAACTTGAAGGTTGAGATAAGAACAGTTTAATAATTGAAATAAATTAAAAATGAAAGAACAATAATAGTAACAACAATAACAATTACAATGAAAAGGAGGGAGAAGGGGAGAGGAATGAAATCCAGAGGAAAGGGAGAAAAGAAAACCAGTGATGCACGATAAAATTGCTCAGCACCTGCTGACCGATGCCCAGCCACTCCCCAAGCAATGGTCCACAGGCTTTAGCACCCACTCCACCCCAGTTTATATACCTAACATACCCACGGTATTGAATACCTCCTTGGCTAGTTCAGGTCAGCTGCCCTGGCTGTGTCCTCTCCCAATTTCTTGTGTCCCTCCAGCCTTCTTGCTGGCAGGGCCTGAGAAACTAAAAAATCCTTGACTTTGTATAAATATTACCCAGCAACAAACTAAAAACATAAGTGTGTTATCAACATTGTTCTCACACCAAATCCAAACCACAGCACTGCACCAGCTGCTAAGGATAAAATTAACCCTATCCCAGCACACACCAGGACAATAACTTATCTGATAATTCAAATTTTGAGCCTACCTGAGCTTTTTTTCATTAGGCTACACTTAAATTAAAATTTGTTTTTTAAATGTTTATACCTTTCTACATGTTATTTTTAGATTGTTTAATAAAAGTCATCAACTATCATTAAATCAAGGGCATAGTTTCCCGTAAGCCTCTAGATGTGTATATGTATATATGTATGCATGCACATATACATGATATTCTATAACACCTCATGATTACATATTTCTAAAATAAGAACAGATGCACAAATGTCATTTCATGGTCTAGTTCATACATTTTATTTGTTTTAGAAAAATCTCTCAAAATATAAAATCCCCTGTAGGCTTTTTTAAGCCAAGTTTCTTGGAATAAAAGGAAGACATGTAACTTTCTAACTAGCTTATTTTGGCTCAGGTTTTTTGAGGCAGATGTTACAAATGACGAGACTTGTCTGTTCTGGGTCTCAGTGTAGAAATTATTCACCACAGCAGACATAGTCCTTTCAGTTTTACTGCCAGTTATGAGCTTGTGAGTAAAATACTGCAGTGGACCGATTAGTTTTTGTTTTCACTCCCTCCTGGCTATTGGTAGGACTGGAAAAGAATAATAAGGATATTCTTCCTGACAAATCAGATTTGGAGAGACAGCACACTTTCTATTACTCTGTTCACTTGGTTTTGTTCAATTAATCTAGCTATTAGCTCTATCAGTCCTTAAAAATAATTTAAGAACTCAGGTACCTCACCCCTTGTTCTCTTCTGGATACTCTATTTCTCACAGAGCTTTCATAACAGACTGAGGTTTGAAATACAAGGGACAAACTCAGGAGGGAGAAATTATTATGTACAATTCCATTCTGATTCCCTTTCAGTACACCTTGTGTATTTGAATATGGACTATGTCCTCAGGATTTTTTCTTCATTTTAATTGGGAGCCCAAACACTAAGCATCATTTGGTTGAAATGTCTTTTTTGTGACATATATTTTAAAGTACACTGAAGTCTGTGTCCTACTTCTACTGAAGCCTGTAGAATATTTTGAATAAGAATAGACCACATGTAAACAAATCACCTTCCCCTGAGACACTCATAATTCTTCATAGTCTCTACCTGTGATTATATATAAATGCCCAATAGTTAAAAACTCATTAACAAATATGATCTTGAAGACGTCCCTTTGACTTTGGCCAAAGGGGTGGGGGAGTGAGGAAGAGTAATTATTTTTCCCGTTTAATGGATAGTGATTTTCATTTGCCTAAGATCATGCAAAGTATGTGACAAGCCAATGGCTAAGCTTGTGGATACAATTCTGGTCTCATCTAAGTTGATCAAAGTTCAATTCATTTTGTTTAGTCCAAAATATCTAGGACTTCAGCCCAAGTCTCCTGACTGACGGTATTGTGGATTAATTACAAAGCAACCCAGTGAACTAGTGCATGATGGTATTCCAGTAGTTTTCCTCAATCAGAAAATTTTTCTATCATATGCTAATGGAATTGGAAAAAAAAGATATGGCAGCCCCCATGATGCTCATAATAATAAACCAGATTCCTAGGTTGGTGTTCTACCACCTGCACAAACAAGATATTCAGGATGAGGTTTTTACAAGCACTGAGTTTTCTTAGAAATTTGTGCCCATTCAACTCAAAATGAACTCTCTTCAAAAATTACTTAGTCTGTCAACAATATCCTGATAATGTAGACTATCAAATAATTTAGACTATCATAGAACACTCCTTTTTGGCATTACAGTAACACATAAATGAAAATGCTGTATTGTTCATAATAAACTTTTGTATTTATGTTCAGAACAAGTTTCCAGGCCTGAACAGACTTAAATTTGAAAAACCTGTTACCTGGCTACATAAATAATTATTATATAAATATGACTACTAGGAAAATTAAAAAGTAAAAATTATTCTGTTTTAATTGTGTTTTATAGCTCCATTTCCCTTGGAAATGGCAAACCAGATGAAATTTTATTATAAACCATTCTAACTTCTCTGCTTGTATTGTAAATAATTTCTTTTCATGTAGTTTTGATGCAGTGCAAGGAAGAATGTCAGAAATGGGTCCAGAAGATTTGCTATTTATTAAATAACTTCAATTATTATCTTTAAAATCATAAGTTTGTTTGTGATATTGGAACCTGTGGATGAAAAAGACGAAGCTAAAGGTTACGTGTAAAAGCACTCAAATTTAAAAATATTCTGCAACAATTTTATTCTTCTCTCCTTCTTGTGCAAAAAAATCTTTTTTGAGTGATGATTTTTTATGTTGTTTTCCAAACTGAGCTGATCTGTGATACATTCTGGGAAGATAAGTTTTGTACTCGTTACAGGCCTTCATCTTGGTAGACTACTATGAAAGAAAGTTGGTATTCTTGTGTTACTTTATTGTTGCATATAAATGGACTGTTAAATTCTGATAAAAAGACATTGTTATTGGAACCTTAATTTTGGGACCATCAGAATGTCCTGATGAACAACAGCAGAATGGAAACTGTTTGTGTCTAGTAAAACGGATTACTCAAAGAAGAGGCTTTCAGTTCAGGAAATATCTAGATTTTATGTAGCAGCAAGTCCACCTCTTAAGGCTTAAAAAAGCACAAATAGATTGGTTTGTTACTGTATTTTGCAGAAAAGACAGTGTTTCCTCATTCTTCATATAATTTTCTTAGGTGGTTGAGCACATATTTGTAGGTATTAAATATCATCTATAAAATATGTCATTCATCAATGTGTCTGTCTCTGAACAGCTATGCTGCAATTTTCTTTATCTTAACCATGGAGAAAGCTTCAATGTTTGCTAGATCACGATATATTTATTTCCATTATGGTTTGCTAAACACTGATTAAGAACAAAAATTAGTTCTGAAATCAAAACTATTCTTAAAACTGATGGGAAATAAGCTAAACAAAATAGATGCCTTATTTTCCCTAGCAACAGTCATGCACGGTAATAAATGTCACAATGATTTTTAAAAAGGATGGTTCATATTTAGGTTTAGTTATCAAAATCCACAGCATATAGGCTGACAGCTTTTGAAATACATAAACTGTTTCTGTCCTTCTTGTTTCCATAGCAACTGAGTGCTCAAAGCTTTAGTTTTGCACATGAGGAAGAAAAAAAACCCTCTCAGAGTAGGATCTGGAATTGTCTGGAACAAAAGAGGGATGTGAGGAATGGAAAATTAAGCAAATACACTGACATTACCACCACACCTCAAAAAACCCAAACCAAAACAAAAAACCCACAAAAAAACAAACCCCCAAAAAACCAACCAAACCAAAACCAAACAAGCCTAACACAAAGCTTTTCTCCTTTGTTTTGATCTTGATTTTTTGAAACAAAAAAAATTAGCTTTTGAGTTGGCGAGTGCTTTGCCTTGGACATTTATGTAATCAAAGGCTAGACCACTTTATTCTGCAGTGCTTTAGGAGAGTAAAACCCTCACAGTGACATTTATTTAGGTGATCACTCTGTTCACCTTGAAATGGCATTTCATTGTAAACACAAGCTTATTAGATACTCTATTTCTTCTTGCATTACCGAATATTGCTATTCATGAGTGTATCATTAAGAGTCTGTCACTGTTTCTAGTTTTGCTTTGTTTTGCCTAAAACCCTGTTTTAAAGAGGAATGTTGTTTGTTCCAAAATATTTTGGTAAGATTTGTCACATAAGGGACAGTATTTCACGAAATTAAAAGGGATATTCATGCATATATAGAAGTACATTTATTTAAGTTGCAAAATGTTCGGTGGGTACAAACTTGAAAGAGAAACAATGATGTACTGGGAGTTACAGGAGGCATCCCATGACTAATATATATTGGAGTAGGAAGATGCTACAGTTCAAAAGCAGACTAGGGTTTCCAACCATCCTCAATTTTGCTATTGATTTCCTAAAAAAAGAAAGGTAAAGACAAGAGAACATCCCTGGACAATTCATCCCCAACGAGTAGAACTAGCAATGCACCTTCAAAAAATACAGAAACTCAATTGCTTTCAGGTATTCAGGGGAATGGATGTTTTCTACCCATACACATATGCAGATTTAATCTTAGAATTACCTGCTAATTTGCCAAGTAGATATATGATATACATGAGAGATGATACTGCTGCTACATGAGAGGTACAAATTTTAAGTGCAGTGGGACTAGTTTGAGCACACTATTCTATACAATTTTGATTATAAAATTACCTTGCATGCAATAATCCTTCTCTCATCTGTGACAACAGGGGCAACTGGAATAGATGTATTATCAATAGACATCATGCTTATTTCCAGCTGAACTGTTCTTGATTTATATTAGGCAAAATGAAGGCATTAAAGGCATGTACAACATGTGACCTTTTAGTTCCATAGGCTTCCCTTGTCAAAAACATAGCCTCTAGAACAAGAAATAAATTTTACCTAGCTGCGTACACCATTGCGTATAGTATTTATACAAAAAAAAGCAATTTACAACAGGCTACGGTTGCAGTAAATTCCCCTTCGAATTTTAACACAGTGTTTTATCAGTGAGGGGTTGTGTCTTTAATGCATAATGACCTGATTAACCCAAACAGCTTCTAAGGAGCCATTCCAGTCTACTGGATAAATAATAGGCCATATAAAGTAGCATATGACTGAACACAGCCTGGAATGTCTATTTGGTGTCTGTTTTGCTTTGGTGAATAAATACGTAAAATATCTTTTTTAATAGCTGAAATATATGCTGGCTCAGTAGACCATGCAGACATCCTATAGGATACATAATATGAAAGAGAAAGCCTTCTGAAGTATTCACTGCTCTGTTTTGGAATGAACCACTCATGCTTTTGACGTACAAAGTAGCCATTTATCGCTATGTCTTTGTGATAAATTTCATCCTTCAATCTAATTTATTCTAGTGTTATGATCAGTAAACCTTAGCTTTGGTTTAGCTCCCTGTGAAAGCTGCAGCTACTTCCATTATAAGTCTTATTTTTAGCTGCTTTACGCTTGCAGCTGAGAAAGAAACGACACAAAGTAGAAGTTGCCAGCTTTGATAAGAAGGAAAATGAGAATTTCGTCACAATATGAAAAACTTGAAAAAAACCCAAACAGTTAAACTGGTGAATATACCATTAAAAACTACCTTGTCTAGAAATTCAGCAAGTTTAACATTGCTGGAGCTTTCTAAACTTCTTATGTAAAGTCTACACAGGAGAAGCTCCTGAAAAATTAAGCTTACTATATCTTTGAAAAATAAAACTGTTATTTGTCAATGCTATTGAATGCCATAAAACCTCTAGAATACTGTCAAAATTTTTCAGATAAATAGTCTTTGTGGCAGCTAATCAGTATACCTAGGTATCTAATAGTTGTAAAATCTGGCCTTAGATACGTAGGTAGAAAAAAAAAATCCATTACTCTTAACAAGACTGATGCCCAGATCATCCAAAATATTTTTGCACAGAACTACAACTGAAAAATTGTTTAATTAGAGATTAAATCCCTTGGAAGATATGACCTTTCAGCATTTTGGAAAGATCTGACCATAAACATCCAAACTTTCTAGTTTCTACATCCGAACTTTCTGTTAAGTGCCGCATACAAAGCATATCATTCCACATCAGTTCTGTACAGTGAGTTTTTAACTAATAGAGCAGATGTAACGAGAAAGGAAAACAGTATGTATTTTCTGATTAAGCTTTGTCATTCCTATCTTCTTACTATCTCATATATTGTTGTAAATGCCTGTTTAGGAAAAAGAAAACCACACTTTGGCAAGCTAGCATTGATATTGACTTTTTATCCTGCTCAGATACACGGCTCTGGGATTCTGTGGACACAGGTCTGATCTCGGTAAATAATGAACAGATTTATGTGACTGCAGTCTTTTAAAATTTTTCTTTACTGTACTCTCATGGTACTTCTGTTTTGTTATTTAGGAGGTCTATGTTATGCTTTGAAATGTCATAGTTAAGCAAGGGCTAGAAATCTGTAGCCATTTAGGACCTTGGTGCTTATCTCATTGCTCCACATCACTGCTGTTTCATACAGCATGTCGAGAAGTGAGGTAGAACCAAAATAATATTGCTTCCAGAACAAAGACCCAAGCAATGTCACAAAAGATAACTTTGTTTAGCTTTTAAGAACAAAGGGCCTTTGATACAGAAACAAGCTGCTGTTATTCCAGTCCGTACAGTTCATTGTGACGTAGTATCAGAAATTTTTATTTCTGTAGAGTTTGTGGTTTGTTTTTACATCACAATAGGTAAACCAAAAGTCTTAAGTCCTGTTTGTGGCAGTCTAATTTGTATAACTCAAGAGGATGTTATGAAGAAATCTCTTGTCACCAAAACAACCTCTTGAAGTAATCTGGTGGATTTATGGCTTTCTGTAATGTTGGTCAAATTTAGCTTTTGGCTATGAACCTCTCACTCTAAAAATTATTCTGGTATTATTGTAACGCATTATTTTAATGTGCTAATGCATTGAACTATAATATCTAGCTGGAAATATATTCCCTATCAAGTCTTCTGTAAAATTCTGTTCATGGACGTTCAAAACACTTTCCAAATAAAACTTCTATTTTGAGAAGTTATAGAATGTAGAGATGGGGTTTTTTTGGAACTACTGGTAAAATGGAGAAATGTTCTTATCCAATGGGAGAAGATATTTAAATCAAATTTGTTCTTTTTGGATCCATAATTTCTTCCAAAAGTTTGCAATGGTGCTTAACTGGAAGGTTCTGGAGGAGTTTAAGAGATTCTTCCACATATTTTCTAGAGTAGGACTAAGTCCACAGCTGCTGTGTATAAAGAACAAGATGAAAGTCATTGAGGTACTTTAGTTTTGAAGAAGCAAACAGGCCAAATCTCATTCTTGATCTTCTAACTCTTCTTGCTCCCATATATGTGCCATAAAACATGATTATGTCTGAACATGGTTCAATGTCAGAAATGGCTGCTGCTTTAACAGAAGGAATATTTTCCTCTATAGAAGACTTTAGCTATGTTGATAGGATACAAATAATAATAATTTAAAGAGATACATCCCATTGAAATAACTCTCCTATCCATTTTCTTTAAGGTATTAGCACTTTTCAAAATCTATGGAGGAAATTGTGATGTGCAATGCAGAAGATATAGAGCACCTTTGACCATAATACAATTAGTATTGTACAGGATCAAATTATGAAGGCATGTAAATATAGGTAAAATACACAAACTATCTAAACTGAAATATAATTATATTAGCATCAATAATATAATTCAGCAAGGAAGGCCCAGATCATTCAGTCTTATACAAAATGGACTGAAAAATCTTTCATAAAAAGAAGCTGGTCATCCTAATTTTTTTTCTTTTGCCACATGAATCATTATTTCCTGATTTTTCTGTACTATGAAGAAACCCTTTTACTTGATTGTAAAACAGGTAAATCTGCATCTTTATTATGGCCTGTCTCTTATTGAAACCTATAATTTAATTACAGCTAGGAATTAATTTGAATGCATTGTATGGTTTTATATTATTTTAAATCGTATTGCCATTTAGTATTCTGTCAGTGGCACAATTTCAGGAAAGTATCTCAGTTATTTCTCTTTTCTTATTGTCATCTAATGCGTTCTTTAAGCACATCACAAACATGAGGCAAATGCCTTTCTTAATTTGTATGGCATTTCAGACTGCGTCTTCTACTATGTCACATTTCAAAAAATTATTTAATGGAAGAATTCAAAACACAAAACAGCACAAAATCCAATGACTGACCGTAAGATATCTTGAAACAGCAAGTTATGTAAACATTAATAAATGACCACTGCATAAATGTAGCATAAAAATGAAACAGAGGTGAACAAAAATAAGGAAAGTAGTCCCATGCCGCCCCATATGTCTCTCTCAATACATTTCTTTCTCCACAGAACATACCTATAAAGCACACACAAACAACAGAAACAATTTTTAGCCTTTTATACCAGCTTGAAATGGTTCTACACTCTTATTTTCCTCAATTCTTTAGTCATTTTTGTGACCTTTTCCCAATGTAATATCTCATATCTTTAGTAATTGTTCTGCAGTCTTCATTAGATGTTTGGAATTTAAAGCAGTCAGAGATTACAGGGCACAAAGATGTCTACGTTTTCATGGTTATAATGTTTGGGGACATTTTTAAGGACCTGTATGCCTATAAGAAGTTTAAGATTAAAAAATATTCATGCTGGTCCATTTCTTTAGCACAGACTAAATGTCTGTGTAGAACATCATCATTTCCATGTTCCTGTGGGTCATGGGAACTCTAACCCCGCAGGAGAGAATTAAAAAAATAATGAGGTGGCATCAAGAAGCAAAGGGTGGATTATTGTTCTTAGTCTTAGGGACTTTAAGACAAAAAGTGTGAAATAAGTGACAGAACTGAGGTTACAAGGAAATGGAAGACCACTAAAAAGTGAATATAATATATAAAATTAAAAAATATATAATATAAAGAGTGAATATAATATAAAAATTACACTATATGTAGTATAAAAATATATAAATTATACATGCCAGCAAAATGAAGAGAATCTCCAAATCAGAAGAAGTATGTAGGTAAATTTACATTTTTCTGGTTTTATACTCTTATCTCTGTTCTGGTGTTCATTCTGTAATATGCAAATGTGCCCCTAAATGCAAATACAAATTAGGAATCTGAAATTATCTGCATTCGAGTATATAGAATGGTGGTATTTTTTCAAGTACTAGGATTCAGGAAGTTTCACTTGTACTACTGGAACCCTTGAGATTGACAGCATTGCATAACAAGCATACTTAATTATACTTAATCTGCCATTATGTGACATCAGTATATAGAAGATATTGTAGAATCTCTTCCCTTGTTTCACTTAAAAGAGATCACCATGTATCAACTATGCACGAATGCTAAAAACCAGCGTTCTCAAACGTGGTCATAAATAAGCATTCCTGAGAAAGGGAGTGTTGCTGTCCAGGAATATGCAAAAATGTTGGTCTTAGTCAGGTATGAATGACAGAATGACAGTACATGAATGTGATTAATCTCTTTGAATTGAATATTTTTAATCACTCCTAAGTGATTTCTAAATTACCTTTTTTTTTTTTCTTCTCCCCATCCCCTTATATTTTTAAATTATGTTAAGGGCTTTCTTAAGAAGAGAACAAAAAGCAAAATAACTTTTGGGGCAGTAGATTTCAGAAGAAGTTGACAATGCATAAATGCAGATTTGTTCCATGCATTCTATATATGAAAACTAAAAAAGACAGAGATGTGTTTGAGACCAAGACTATTTGCTACCCTGCCTAGGTTTGAACAGGTGGATTTTCAAATGGCTTTTCATTTTCAGTAAGCACAAGAGAACAGGGAAAATGTGAGGAGTGGTGGATGGCTAGTTTATCCTTGTAAAAGATAGAGAAGTTGTATTTGTTGAGAGAGTGCACTGTTCAGATTCACAGAGAGAGTATGCCCTCAATTTCACTGCACTATACCAGTGTTCATTCAGCTGATGAAGTTCTCAACTCAAAGGGCAGCATAGACTTTGTTCTAAGTCCCTGCTGGAATGGAAAAGCTGACAGGGGGAAACTTGCACAAAGGATATTGCGCTGTTAAAGTTTGTTCAAAGCGACAGTTGTCAGATCTCTTTGAAATTAAATTGAAAAGGAAAAAACAATTTTCTTTGAGGACAAGGTTCAGCTCATTTGGTGTACTGTACCTGTCTAATTTGCTTCCCTGTAAAAGAAATTTTGACTAGCTCTATTTCAAAATGTAGTTTATCCTCATACAGGCATAACTCAGAAAGTTTAATTCCTGTTTGCATAATATTTATACACAATTAATAAAAAGTAATTTGTTTAACATAACAGAAATGCCAAATTTTGCTAAAAGGATTGAACTTTTTTATCTTGCCAAATGTGATGCTATTGCTTGGCTTGAGATAAGCAACATAATTTAAAATATTTTCTTTAATAATTTTTTCAGCAATGGACAGATAATGAGATTTAATATATTTCAGGATTGAGTTGAACTCCTAGGAAAGTTAAGCTATTTCGGAAAAAATTAAGTATCAAACCCCGATGAGTAGTAAATCCAAATCCATGACATATTTTTAAATATTATCTAATATACATTCATTTGACTATGGATAAGATAATAAAATATAAATACATCGTATAGGCTACAATTTTTATTATTTAGAAAATAATATGATTTACAATATTATAATTATGAAAATATAATAATAATAGTACCTCCTGCTTTATGAAAGGATTGAATATGTGGATACAGCGGACATCTTGGTGTATTGAAAAATAATACAAAATGTGCCAATTATGTTTTAAAGGGTGTTAGAAGAGTTGGCTAACTGTCTAGCAGTCTGCAGGGTATTTTTATTTCTCTGTTTTTCATGGAAAGGGGGTTGTCCTGCTGCAGTACTTAAAAACATACAAAGTAGAAATGCAAAAATTGCAGACTTGATCTCAGGACTAGATTCTTGAAATATAACTATTATCTACTTCAAGAGCAACATGCTTCTGTCACTGTATATCTATCAAAGCACCTGATCCCACTTCTATATAAATAGGATGCCTATACTCAAGAAAGACCAACTCAATCCATACATCTGTTGAAAGCATTTTTGGAAAGAGCAGTGACCAAATTGTTTTGAAAAATTCCTTGTTTAGGTGTTGGCTATGCAAGTAAACATTCCTTTGCCTTTAAGACTAGGTTAACCCTTAATTTTAGCATAGCTGGATACTAAACTACAGTCAGTTTTCCAGTTTTAATATTATCTTTCAACACTGCTGATTCAGTCTGCTCTGAGCTGTTTCAATCAACATCTGATAAGCATGGTCAGCTACGGGATCTAGGGAGCTGTCTACACTAGAGCTTAAAATGTAATTAATAACGCTACAACACATTTCATATTCATAACACATGAAATATAATTATCTAACTGAAATGAAATTTGTTGTAGCAGGTCTGATTTAGCAAGGTTTTAGCTGTGGAGAGATGACCCTCAAAAATGATCATGGGACAGCAGTCAGTGGGTGGAGAAGCTTACTTTTCTGTCTCAGCGTAGCTCATGAGCAGACAGGTGTTTCATAGTACTGCCCATCAGCATTAAAAATTACCTGTATCTAAAAGTAAGGACTTGATTCTGTTGTACTTCGACCCTGCTTTTATAATTTCTGTTTGTAAACAGGTATTTTTTTGTATAGAGACTAATCCTTTAATTTTGTAATGCAGGTCATCTTACAGAGCTTTAGTGTAACTTAGTCGCCTACAGACAGACAGACGCTGAAACACAGTGGTAACCACAGCTTTGCCTGAAATCACGCAGAGGAAGCTTGTAGCAGAGCAGGGTTTTGCACTCAGCGAAACACTTGCGAGCACCCTCAGATTTGGACTTCCCCTTTTCTTTTTTTTTTTTTTTTTTTCTTTTTTCTTTAATACATAAGAGATAATGAGAACAAACAATCTTTAAAGTTCTATTCTTTACAGCTTAAAAAGCTAAGCAGGCTGGTCATAAGTACAGCTAAAAAACTGAACGAGTATGTTAGGATGTTCATAATGTATGTAACACATTAATAGTTGGATCACAGAGATGACAAAACAATATTATCATCTGTATAAAATAGTTGAAATTGCTTGAGTGAAAAGCTACATTCAGAAACTGGTTATTCAGAAGTAGGAATAGACAACATTTGCATTCCATCAGCTTTCAAAACAACTGTGTTTTCCTTCAGCACTGGGAAACTATCTCCAGAACCATTGCCTGAGGAATTATTTTGTTTTGTTTTTTGAAAATGATAATGGTCTGGCATCATTAGGAGTGAAAACTGTTCCCTTTAAAGGGTGATAATACATCCTGGAGGGAGAACAGAATGCACATATGTGTCCCAGAGTCTTGGGATGCTGGATCTACTGTGCACCTGGGAGAGGAATGTGCTGACTCATGTGCATCGCTGGCCAAACACATTTTTGTTTTTATTATGCATACACTTTATTTTGGTAACATGCTGCTGGGAGCTGAGAATTTCCCTTTTCGTGTTTTTTTCTTTTCTGTCATGAAGCTAAACATATTAAAAGTTTGTTTTGCTGCCAGAAGCAAAGTGACTTTAAGCTCAACCTCTTTCCAATGGGTGAATCGTGGCCAGTTTGCATCACAGTTTGTATTGCTGCAAAAACATCAACAGACTGGCATAACAGCAAGTAGGCTAAGCTTCTGTTTAGTTTGCAGATTGGCAAACATATAAGGATCACTGGTATTTCAATTATTGTTGAGCCAATGGCCTCTTCTGGGTATGAAAGAAACTGAAATATGTTCTGTCCTGGAAAACTCAACAGTAATATAACATTTGCTCTGAATTGCTCCTTGTTTGACAGGACTTCTGATGGAAATGGAGTTCGGAAAATACCAACATACTATGATTATGCCACTGTCATCTTGCAGATAGTCATAAGGCTGGGAAAAAACCCCACCCATGCCATTTCAATGACACAACAATTTGCTGCTTGTTAGAAACAATGTATATTTTTAGAGAGGAAAGATATATAATGTCATGTGTACATTTATAATAGGGTACTTGGAAGAGCTGCATTTTTGTGGCTCATTTTGAGCAGTTAAATTTCAGGCAAGGACGTGGTCTGAACCTGAATTTGCCAGAAGCAATTTGATACCCTGACAGTAAAGGAAAACAAAAGCATTTTTTATGACATTGTATGAAGCATATTACATGAATTTAGTAAGATCAAACTGTAAATCTCAAAACCTTTTAAATAATAAGGGTTCGTTTGACAGATGCTGTTATATATAGGTGCAAAATAAGCCTTGTGCATTTATGCAGTAACCATAACTACATTTTCCCACTCTGGGAAGAGCTGTGACTGCCCATCTAAATCTCTGATCAGGTCACTAAAAGGCAACTCCTTCTTACATCCTCCTCTGAGCAGGGCTAATGCCCAGTTCCTTTTCATGAGTAGGGGAAGGTTGTCTATTGCTCTGTAGAGATCAAAAGCATTTGGCAACATTTGTGCCTGCTGGGATCATGCTCTTCCTGGGGCTCTGGAAAGTAAGGCTATGACACCCAGCCTGCTTTGAAGTACCCTTCAGAAATCTTTCACAGATGAAGAAAGAAACAGAAGCCTCTGTAGTGCTAGATTCTGAACTCCAAAGGTTACCAGACTTACCTAACTTGTCACCAGCATGATTCCTTACTTGATCTGCAAATCTTGGGCAGGGTTCATGTTTGGGGAAAGAAAAACAACCAAAAAACCCCAAAAATAGAAAACCGCAACCAAATGGTACTGGTTAAATATTCTTTGATAAGATATGCTTACATGGTTATGCCTACCTGACTTTGACTGGTGTACATAGCTGGTGCATTGCTCCATTCATATTTAAAATTTTAAACATGAATTTGTTGATCAGCAGTAGATCAGCTAGTAGGTAGTCTTCTTGTCAGAGAATGGATGACACAGGACTGTGATGTGATGGAGCTGAAGCTGGCATGACTTAGAGGAAAGGAGGTGAACAGCCTAAGGAGGTAAAGACTTGACTCTGAACATTCCTGTGCCATTTCAGGGTGTCACACAAATTGGTGATTTGACAATTGATTGAGAAAGAGCAGCCATGTTTGCATTTGTGGTGATTAAGTCAACAAGGTTTAAAAAAGTGTGGGGATGAAATGAAAAAAAAAAATTTGTATGTATACACTTAAATACAAAAAATATTTTTATTTTAATTAGATTTTGAATTTCAACAAAGTATCAATGGAACAGGTTTACTTGGGTTTCTTTTGGGGGAAAAGATTATATTTTTCAGGCCTTATAAAATAATAATTTACAAAGACGTGTTTTATCACACTTAACAATGAATGATGTCACCTAAGGGCATAAGTTAAGTTTTATGTATGTTAAGCACATTAATATTTTACATTCAAGCTGTAATGTGCTTTTATCTTTTTTCATTTTTCACACAAGATTAACAACCTCCTTGAATTTGTTTTATTCCATGCTATTTTAGTTTTCTCTACGCTGCTTTCCTAGGTTTAAAATTTAAGCTCTTTTCTGCAATATTTTCCTAACTAGCAGAGTTTAATTCAGTTTTCATTGGAAAATTTCTATTTAAGCATGAGATCAGCCATTCAGCATGACATGTTTCAAATAATTACAAGCGTTAGTTAATGAATTTGCTGAACTATATGAGGAATATTTATTCCCAAAGACTTTAGAATTACTAAGAAGGTATTAAAAGGGGGTGGGGGTGGGGGGCAGGGAGTGCAGAGAAAACACTACATTATTTTCACAAGAATTATTGCATGATGGCCTTTTCAGTACACCCTTCTTTCACTACTAAAATAATGGAACAAACACCAAACCTTAAAGAGGCTTATCCAAAAACTGTGGAAACTTTTTAATTGAATTTTATTGAGTTTACAGGTGGCCCGCCAATACTACTACATCTACTGGAAAGTAGAAGCAGAAAAAAAGCAAGTAAAAGGGTCTCATGGAAAAATCTGTCAGTCAGTATTTTAAATTGAATAAAAGAACTAATGTATGAAAGAAAATAGGTCCAAATAATTAAGTGAAAGAAATCAGTTCCAGATAGTTAAGTGAAGATCCAGTCATTCATTTAGATTTCAGATACCTATTTTCTCTGAATTTTTTATTTGAAATGTTATAGAGAACATTATAAGGGATAAAAAGTGAAGATGTAGACGAGACCACAGTATTAAATTGCAAGGAGATATTTACTGGGATGCAGCAGATAGTCAAGTTAGGCCATTCTTTAATAGATTAATGATGTGGAAGAGGAAATACATGAACTAATTACATCACCACTTGACGGTAAATTGAGGAGAGAAAAAGAATAGCAAACTGAGACTGAGAAGTTGTTTTAGGGAAATCCAAATGGTTTGTACAGAGTAAATGTGCATGCTCAGTATGAAGGACAGAAAAAAAAAAAAAAAGCTGAAAATCTGAGTCGAAGGCAATGCAATAGAAACATGCTTATACTAAAACTACCCAAAGAAGCAGATTCAGTCATATATGTACATGGGACAAGTGATTAGTAAAATCAATTTCTTGGATTGGATTCTAGCCCATAAAAATAAGTGATGTTAAGCCCTCTTGACTAGTAGTGAAACATGAGACACACAAATCAGTATTTATAAGAAAAGAGTATTTTTTAGTTGGGTAGGAGGTGCTGTGGTATAGAAAGTATGGAATATAGTTTGTTTTCTTTTCACCTTAATCTGGGTGTATGTACTTGTAGAAATAATGTTTGTATTTAGGAAAAGAAAACAAATGATACTCTTAGCCACCTCCCACATTAATGTGGCAGCAGAAGAATCTGATTTTGAGTCATATTTTTCAAAAACTACTTTTAGGTGGTGGAGAATTGTGCCTTAGCAGTATATTTAGCTGTTATTGGCATAAGATTTACCAATCTAAATTCATTTTTATAGTTATTTTTCTTAAAACCAAAGATTAAGGAATTAGATTTTCTGACTCAATACTTTCACAAAGTAAGAGTGAGATACATTCCACAAAACATTCCATAAAACAAAGATTGCTTGGTTTAATTTGCAGTAGTATGTATATTAAACAGTGTTTCTTTCCATCACTGTCAGTGATTCTTACCGTGATCTTGGTCAAGGCCCATTCTTGACCTGAGTGGATTGAAACAGATCCTAAGCCATCTGTTGTTCTAATTAACTTCTGTGTAAAATAAAGGTAATACTAATCTTCAAAGTGCTGGTGTGGAGGTTTTAATTCATTTTTACAGTATATCGTCTATCTGACTGTGATACATGTGAAGAGCTCTTTATTGTATATCAACATTTTTTATTGTTTGTAAAATATATAGAAAAGAAAGTGTAAAGGGAATGGATGGACAATTGGAAGGACATTATGGAAAAACATCAGCTCATAGATTCACTGCTTTGAAATGACAAAAAATCTTTCTGAAAACTTCTGAAAAAGTTTTACAATTGTCTTTGATGCAATTGCCTTTGCTTAAAGTTCTAGCAGATGGCAAATGTCATTATTCTAAGAGGCTGTTGATGATGAATTTTGTACCAAAATATGATTTTATATGGTTTACATATAAAATCAGACAAAGGACAAAATTATACAATAGTTGCTATTATGAAGATTAAAAGTGAAATTTTGGAATGCATAAATCTTGGCAGAAGTAGTGAGGTGATGCCTAAATACTAACGAAATTAGTATGCACCTTAAGTTCGACATCTCTACTTTCTATTTGATTGTTCCAATGTACACTAGAAATATGAGAGATTTTTTACATTTGCTTTGAATCCAGGAACATCTCTCTCTCCTCAATGTCTTGATTCAGTGATAATGTAGACTCCCTCAATGAACTGAAGAGTGCTGACAGTTCTGACTAGCCATTATATGTAGGATTTACACACAAACACACACAAACACACAAACCTCCAAAACCCAAAAAACCCCTTACAACCCAATCACCCCCACCCCCCAAAACCAGCATATTTTTAAAATTATTTTTGTGATGATGTGTTTTTAAAACATGGTTACTTATACAAACAGATCAGTCTCTTAATTGTCTGATAATTCTGTTTAGTGGCACTGCATCTACAATATACACTCCCAGCATAGTTTATGCCTTGATGGATTAATGTCAGGGCCAGTGGATTTACACTACTATGTGCTTTCTACTAGGTATTGTTCCAATAATGCAGGTCAGATTCAGCTCCCCTATAAAGCTGAGAAACCTCTTTACCTAACTCCCAGTCCATAATGTCTGGAATTATTGAATAGTTTTGCAAGACGTTCTTATAGATGAGCAATGCGATTGTAATTAAAAACCGAAGTAGTTTACCAGGGAAATCAAGGTCATTGACTCAGCTTAAAAATAAGAAAATATAATAGTAAGTGTTGAATGGATTATGGTTAGGAACAAAGGGACACAACACTGAAAGGGATCCTGTCAGTAACATAGGCTAGTCATCCTATTTGTAGAGCCAATATGTATCAAAATAAAAGTAGTTCTCTCTGCCACTACTTCTAGAAGATTAATTCTCAATTCTTGTTCTTTAGGGAAATAGAAAGTTTCTTCTAAATCAGAGCCTAAATTACTTGAGGTTGTGTTTATAGATATATAGTTATGCAAGTGCTGTCCATTAACTTTAATACTCCTTTCCCTTCCAGTGTTCATCTTCTAATATATTTATGAATATAAATAATATTTTGTCTCTGGGTGTTGTGGTTTTTTTTTTTTTTTCCCCATAGACTAAATAAGATGGAATTTTTTAGCTGTCTTCTCTTACTTTTGAAAACATACTACCCCAGTGAAACATTTGGTAGCAATCCATTAACTCTTTCTATCTATTGTCAATGACAATGCTGAATAGGGAAATGCCTTTTAACATCCTGCAGTCCCATTCTTCGTATGTCATGTTAGTATTAATGGACAACTTGGCTCCAGCGTCCTGAAATGCACTCAGGCAGGCCTTTGGACTGAGATTAGCCCTGAACTAACACTCCACTCATAGTCAACAGAGAGCTTTCAGCTTTATTTGGTATAGGATAGGGGTATCCCACTCTAGTCACTTAGTTCTGTCTCTGCTCTTTGCAACTTTTAAAAAAAAAAACACCACAAAACAAAACAACAAAGCAACAGAAAAAGGCCCAAACAGTCTTCACTCCATTTGACTGAAGAGGTACATCTACCTCTCTTTTTTCCGAAGAAGAACAAAATGCCTGCAGAAGGCCACAGGTGGAAGGAAACTCGTATCTTGATAAGCTCCGGAGAGAAATCTTTATTCTATAGTTGTATAAAATAAACACATAAAATAGAACGTCTTTTCCTTTCACTCAGTTTGCTTCTAATTAGATAATCCAAGCTTGTGTGTACTGGTTATAGCTCCTAAAGTACTAAAGTGCACATGAATTAAGTTCTCCCTGGCACTGCCTGTCCTCCTATCTACTATTAAACTAGTAGGATGCACCCAGCAAGCATATGTGGACCCTGATACTAGGATCAAGCTCTGACAGAAGTGGTATCTTGAATACTGTGTAATTCAATAGTTTCAGCTGCATTGTTTGCTTTTTTTCCAAACTGTAAAAAACATTTAACTACACCAACTGTTTGTGAAATACTGCTCTCCCTGCGAATTGGAATGAATTGGCAGGTGGCTATAAAGCTAGCATTCAATGTTTTGTTCCCTTAAGGTGTAATGCAATATGGAAATTAAAACTCTGAGCTGAAAACATGTTAGTCTGTACTCAAGGCAAAAAATGTGCGGTCTTTAACCACAAGCCAGATTGCATGTTTTGTCTCTCTCTGGGGACCTGACTGCATAATTTGTTTAAGAGTCATATGGCAGTGAGATACATAAGACAGGACATAAGCTGAATATATAAAAAATGTAAAACTATTTGCCCCAGAAATAGCCTGTCTCAATGTATTTGTGTATATCATAATAAACCGCTATATGTTAACTACATTTTCCAAATCAGTGCCCTAGATTTGAAGCCTTCTAAACCCTGCAGAGTGATTAGACAGTATGTAAGGAACCCCCTTTGTCATTATAAAGTTTTAAACCAAACCCCTGCATCAGTACATCGGGCAGGAAGAACAGTAGGAGCTGGCTGGTATTTGGAAGATTAGGTGTCATGTTATGACTCCAGCCAGCACCTAAGCCCCACACAGCATCCTGCTTACTCTTCCCCAGTGGGATGGGGGAGACAATTGGAAGGGTAAAAGAGAGAACTCATGGGTTGAGATATAAACAGTTGAACAGGTAAAGCAAAGACTGCGCTTACAAGGAAACAAAACAAGGAATTCATTCACTATATCAGGCTCCATCACATATAATGGTTACTCGGTAAGATATACACCATAACTCTGAACATGCCCTCTTTCTCCTTCTTCACCGCAGCTTTTATTGCTAAGCACAATGTCATAAGTCTGGGATACCTTTGGTCTATTGGGGTCAGCTGTCCCAGCTGTGTCCCCTTCCCAGCTCCTTGTGCACCCCCTGCCTACTCACTGATGGGGTGAGGGGAGAAGCAGAAAAGGCCTTGACATTGTGCAGGTACTGTTCATTAATAGATAAAATGTTAGTGTTGTCAACAACATTTTCACGAGAAATCCAAACCACAGCACTATACCAGCTACTATGAAGAAAATTAGCTGTATCCCAGCCAAAACCAGTACATTAACATTTTGAGAACCTTTGTAAAACTTAATAAAAAATGAAAACAACAACAAAAATCAAAGTAGCTACTATTATTACTAATAAAAAGACCCCTAATGATTATTGTTCACAGGAGTTGCTTTTCAGTTGCTGCTTTAAAGATACTGAGGAAGTACTCCACCCTTCCTGTTATAATGAGTAAAACTGGAGTTAAAAAAACAAGTGAATGAAAAAGTTAATGGTTTCATCAGGGACCATTAAACAACTAAACATCACAAACCAAAGTTGCTAATACATTTTCATGGCATCAAAGTAGACAATTAATTACTGCATAACAGAAGAATCCCTACGAAGAAATAAAAGCTGAAGTGTCTGATTTCCCACATATGTAAGACAGACTAATTTCATCATTTACTCAGGCACAAAAAAAAAAAAAAAAAAAAGTTTAGAAAAATCCCCATATGGTAAAGCAAACTAATATTGTGTCTTAATGAGTGATGAATAATGTAATGTTACCATTCCTTACCACTCTGTCAAGTCTTACTTAGAAAAATTCCCCATTACTATCACTGTTAATCATTTGCATTGAAGAAGTTGGCAAGAGCTATCAAAAACCAAGTAGTGTAACTTGAATGCCAACTGCACAAAATAATCAGGGTCTGGTGGGACGTATAATAAAATATGCCAGACTGTGTCATTATAATGCACTTTTGAAAGAATTATACATATTCATCCTTCTCATTTAGCACCTGAATGACAACAAGCAGGTGAGAACATCAGTGCGATAGATCAAGCAAGACAGTTGCCATTATGAACAAAACATAAAAGAGTGTGACAGAGTTGAAAAATGGAAGGAATGTTCTGTTCATGCCTTGCAAGCATTGTTATTCTTTGATAGTGAAATTAAGCTTGCTGGGGAGAGGGGTATGTCTTGCTGTCTTCATAGGTAGCACTTCTGTGACAAATTGCAAGAAGTAAGTATTTTTTAATAAAATCCCCAAGAAGTTTTTTTAGGGTATTGTCAGTATACAGAAACTTGCAGTTTGTCCTCAGCTCTTTTGTTACGTATGCAATTATTTTTTTTCTGTAAAATGAAGGGCTAGATTAATCACTAATAAACTCCAAAACTATGGCTTTCTGTTGTAATAATGAAAGATAAAATTATACCATGACATTATTGAGTGATAAAAGAATAAACTCCCTTCCCTACTTCTAGTGTGTATTTGCATTGCAAAAAGCTGCTTTGTCTGTAAAAATAAACCCTAAAATGTACTTTTTGAACTCTGGTTTTCTTCTTCCTTTCCAATATTTCACAATCCAATATTGACAAGTTGTTGTCTCCTATCCCTCAAGCCACAGTCATTCTCTGACAAATTATATCTACATTGCAAAATAGAGCTGCCTTTTAAGAATTAAGACTTGCTCCTTTGTCACAAAACTATTTTAAAAATTATAATCTTACATGAAAGTGTGTCAAATATTCTAGAAAAATACCAAAAATATTTTTGACATTTTTATCTGAGCCACGTTTATTCTGGAATAAACACTTACACTGTCTTAATGGCAAATCCAGACCACTGTTTGCTTTTTTTGCAGTAAGACCCTATGTTTTGTGTAAAACTTTGATTTGAATTATTCACATTTCTTCAAGAGATAATCAACAATATATGTTAATGGATGGTTGTACATGACACCTGAAACACTGTAAAACATGCTTTTTCAAAGCAAAGAGATTAATTCTGTTATATGGTGGGTTTGAAATATTGTGGATAAATATTGAGCTTTCTGCACAATCTGATTGAAGATGAAAATATGTATTATTACTGTTTAAATGGTGAATTATAATCAGTGGTCACTGAAGCTTATTTTAATCTTTTTTCTTTCCAGTATTAAAATAAGTTGGCATGTGTTTATACATCAACCCACCCTCAATGATGTTACCAGAACTGTCCACTTCAGCGACTACTAAGTCAGTGAAAGACTTTCATGGCCATTTGGTGAAAGAGGTATAAAATCCAAAATGCCTTTTTATTTGGCATCAAACACCATTAACAGCATCTTTTCAAAATAAAGGATGAGGTGCAATCCATCCATCAGCAGCCGTTAAAACACATCGAAAGAAGATTTGAAAAATTTTTAGGGATGACTAAAATTTCACTATCAAAATTAAATTAATGTCTGCAATTTAATTTGGGAATTTAAGATCTTCTTCTCTGTTTTTGACATTGTCACCTAAAATTTCTTTATTCGGTAAAGTTCACATATTTTTCAAACTTGATCTACACCTGATTTCCTTTGGATGGAATAATGTTCTTATCTTTCTGAATCATAAGTGTAGTAAGTACAGCTTCCCCTTTGTATTTGTTGTGCCTTTAATTTTGCATTCTTTACATTAGTTACAATCTTGAGCATCGTGAAATACTGATGAGTAATAATTGATATGAGTTATGGAAATGCTTTGCCTCTACTGTGCAGAAAAGGCACAGATATTGCTTATTTCCTGCCAGAATGTTTCTTATTGCAATGTGGAGTTACTTTCTTAATCAGTGCATTCAAATCTGATTGCATACTGACTGTATTTGGTCTTTAGGATTAAGTGGCAATTATAAGATCTGCAAACAGCAGATGGGTAGAAGAATTTGAATTGTTTTGCCATACCAGAGATGTACTGAAAATTTTGGCAAGCATATGGAATTTTTGAATGGGTAATGAAAACACTGGGCTTGGGACAAATGAAACAAAATACTGTGAGATAAAACAACCTACTCAGCTGTATGTGTTTCTGGGGTGAAGGGGAAAAAAAAGAAAAAAAAGGTTGCACTGAGAGTAAGTGCATAAAATACAGGGTCCTGAAAACCCTCAGTTAATATTTCAAGAAATTGTGGATGAAATTTCCAGACACAACGACTAATGAGTGTCAAACTTATCATAGACTCATAGGTTAGAAAAGACCCTTGAGATCATCTAGTCCAACCATAAACCTAATTCCACCAAGTTCACTACTAACACCTAAATAGAAAGTGATAGACATATATTGTGTCTCACTTAATTGTTGATACATAATGGTGTCATGGAAATGAGCGACACACTTCACTGCTAAAAGTGAAGCAGCAATATGTTTATTGGTATGAAACAGTGATTTAACAAAGTTTGATAGCAAACACAACAATGGTTTAACAAGACTTGATGGCAAGGTACAATTGATCAATTACTGCATAAAGGACAGGGTCATACAACACTGTCAGGGAGACCCTCCTGTTGAATCAAGATGTTCAGAAAGGACTCCCCTTCATTCTAAATGCCTTCTCAGAGGGGAGTTTTGGTGCGGCTGAATCCAGACTTGGTCCCAGACTTGGTCAATGGTTTACAGCTAAAGGATTATATATGTGTACAATCCCTTATACCGCTTAGCTAAGATTTCAAAGTTTAGCATGCTATTAATCACTTACCAAGAATCTTTTGTAGCAAGGGAACTCTCATCCTCGAGGAGTAACCTTGAGAGGCGCCCCTGCTCATGGGGAGAGCCTGGTGTGCAGCCAGCCCACTGTTATGCAGAAGAGCTTCACAGGCCCTGGGCTGTCCGCTGGTTATGGAGTAAGATTATTTAATTTCAGTCACATTTGCATACCGACTACAGAAGTTATATTCTTTCAAACTTGGCTTCAGCCATACCTTTGACCTGGACTGCTATTAGATGGGCACGTTGTTCAAATTAACCCTTGGCTATCGTGTTGTTTCCTATCTGCCCTGAATCCACCTGGAGCCAGGCGCAGCCGTGGAGACCAGGCTCGGACATTACAACGGCCACTGATGGTTATCACCTGAGCATTGTTATGGCCATAAAGGTCCAAACTGGGGGTGGGGGCAGCAGACTACCACAAATGGTACACATCAACACGTAATGACATTACAGTGAGTAAAAAAAAAATTAAAAAAATATCAGTCACAAAGCTTGATAGCACAAGATCAGAAACCACCCTTGAAAGAAAATTAGTGTCTCTGTTATACATGATGGACACAAAACCAAATAATATTGATTTTCTGAAATAGTTAAGAATATATAGGTTACTGCTATATTCATTTCTATATTTCATTTACAACACTTAATAGATAAAAATGTTCCTAATTTAGCATAATATATCCTTTTTTTCTGTCACTGATTTTTCATTGTCTCAGTTGATTTCCAATGTCTATAAAATGTCTTGTCCTTACATAGCAACTATTTAATTTGTTAGATCAATATTAGTTGGTCCCAATATTGTTCCTTCTTTTGGCATCAAATTTTCTTCCGTATTTCTGCACTTTTCAGCTAAAAATACACATGGTTACTAAAAAGAATAATTCCTAATATGCAGTACTATAACATAAGGATAAACAAAAGTTAATTAGGACACAGTCATTTAAATGATCCTTTTATCACTCTTTCAGCATGGATAGTAATGAATTAATTACAAACATTAAAATTCTAAAATAACATGACAGCTGATATGTTAATAGAATTTTTCAATTCTTCATTTTACATGCATGAATTGCACATTTTTTTAACTGTGTTTGTGTTTTCTATGGCTTTTTGAATTGGTAGATTAATTTAGTTTGCAAATAAAAGCTACATTATTAGAGATATTTTGGTATTATGGCAGTTCTGTGTTATGGCTACTTCAGCAGCCTCAAAGTAAGGATCTCTGGAATACATTCAAATCTCTGCCTGCTCTTTTGACATTTTGTATCCATTAAGATAAGGTCAATATATCTCAGCACAGAAACTGATAGTTTACTCAACTCTGTAATCTGTCACATACCCAGTACCTATTCAGATTAATTACATTTATTATATTACCTTTTGTATGTCTTAGCAATTGTTGGAATATTTATGTAAACTTGTTACTGGAAGCACTATACACATGTTAGCTAAGTGCTACACCCCTCAATTTAGCCTCTGGATGCAGCAGAGATTATAGGACTAATGACTTTGCAGTTAAAGCTTAGTAATTCTGCACTTCAAGAATGACCACTGTTACATATCTTCCATCAGTGAATAACAGATGTGCAATTTTAAAGGACAAAATCTAGCTACTTATTATAACATTTGGACTTACAGCCTGCCATCATATTTTCTATTACAGTAAGTTTAAGAGTTTCTGGATTAAAGAACTGGAGTGAATTAGGACAGCACGCCTTTTTAGTCCTTGACATAAAGAGCAGGCAAAAGTAAATGACTCCAAAGGGTCCAGTTTGGCAAGAAGCATATGAGAAAATACTCTGGATTTATTTTTCCAAGAGCTCAATGATGTATTATAATAATTCATTACCTCACCTGATGTATTTCTATGTACCATATCACCTTGGACTATTATCTCATTTTACAGCTGAAGAAAACAGGAAGGCCAAGGGCTCACTAGAAAGGAAACTTAGAGAAAATTGAAACCTGATGGTCTCCTTATCCCTTACTAGAATATATGGCCAGAGCAGCTGAACTGGTCATCTTGGCACCTTGCCACCCACTTTAGAGACATATGAACTAAATATCTTTTTACCTAAACCTTTTAAGGACTTTTAGCAGTAGATGTGTTTGGAGTATGCTATTATGGGCAAGGAACAGAATAACATCCACAACCAATTTCATGCAAGGACATGGCAGAACTCCGTACAAGAACACTGGCTGGTGGTAAATTTATTCCAAAGGCAATATCTGACTACATTGCAAGAAAGACAAAAGGTAAGAATGACACAAAGTAATGAAATAAACAAAACGTGAAATCAGTTTCGGACCATGATTGAAGATGTCCACATGGACAAGGTAAATTAAACAATTTGTATGACCCTATGAATCCCACATACTACAATAAATATGTATTCTGAATGGCTCTTGTTTCTCTAAAAATCTTTTTGGACTAATTATCCAATTCCGTCACAAGAATTGATTGGTTTCTCTTTCCTTGGGCAGATCTACCTTTTCTAGATTGGATGGAATTGTGCATGTTGACATGACAACACTACTGGAGAACTTACAGTATCTTCTCTTGTGGAGCCAAAGGTTACATTTAGAAAAAGAAAAACTTACATTAGAAAAAGAACAGATTTCCTTATGAAAGAATGGACAAAAGAATGACTCAGTCAATGTCCTGAATAACGGGAAAAATGAGGAATTTCTTCCTTTTTTCAGTAGAATGCTTGATCAGAACCCTATTTGAAATATCTGTGGTCATTTATTTCTGTTTATCATACTAGTCATAATCTCATCAGTGCAGAAAAGGGCAATTTATGGTACTGAGCCAAGAACAACAGTCTGACATCTACTTGTAAGTTACTTTCACGGAGCTAAAGCATCCAGAAGCATCAATAAAATTTACATTTTCAACATAGGTAAAGATTATTTTTTAGTTACTTTGCTGAGAAAAAGCTCATGCCTTCCCAGCCCATTACTACATTCTTTAATATAAAGTTTGACTAACTGACTTCAGTATTTCCCTTCTTTTCATTACTGAACTTATTTTTGTTTGAGGGAATGATGTGTCTTACACCAGTACTACCTAAGCAACAAGATATACCATATTCTGAAATGGAAAATAAAATAATGTGAGCATGTAAATCACCTTGGAGATGAATCATATTCTTGTAAAACAAATAATTTACATTTAAATAACTTATCCCCTTTTCACCTAATTTAAAACTAATCTTTACTCTTTCTCAACTAATCCCCAAATTTATGAGCTAGTTTGATCATATTTGTGCAATAAAATTGAAAATTTTAGATATGGTAGGCAATCAGTTTTAGTCTCCTCATCTGTGTTTCCAATCTCATTACAGATTGCAATTTTCAGTGCAGATTACATGATGACCCATCAGTGGCTTTGTTGTTTCTGAATTACTGATTCCTCGCCTACTCCAGATAAGAACAAAGCCTATGCATCAGTCTGACAGCTTGCAAACAGAAAATGGGCTTGTAGGATTGGATTTAAATCCCAGGTGTAGGGGATAATTACCACATCAGTCATGCAGTAACTGAAAAATGGTATTTCAACAAGAAAAATTACATTCCTTTTATAGTGCCAACAGAAATCATTATTTGAGGCTTCATACTGATTCAGTGTATCATTACATGTGCACTGTACTCATTAAATGTAATGTTTGTTACAACCTAAAAAACTTATTGTTTCAGATGCTTTTGTGGCTGAGTTAGCTCAAATCAAGATTTGTGAAACCTTGTCAACACTGAGGTCATTCAAAGGTATAATATACATTATACAAGTGAAAAAACAACAAGGTCCAAAGCATTCAAAACCTCTTCCACTTCAGGGGAAAAAAGGAGACTAAAATAGGAAAGCATAAATCCTACTTTGGAAAATCCTCTGAGTTTAGACCCTTTGATGCAGGCCTTTTCATTAAATAAATAGAATGGTAATAAGAGGCTATCATCATTTGTGTGGGCTTCTCTATTCTATACTTTTCAGTAAACAAGATACTGTTATCAATTAATTATTTTATAGGCCAAAAAATCAAAAGCATGTTAAAAATAAACCACAACAAATTAATTTTTTAATGTCAGACTATTCAAGCACAGATTTACTGTATTTTTTATTTTGTAACTTGACTATGGTCAATTCTACTTTATTATTAAACAGATAGTAAAGCAATAATTAACAGAGTATGCTGTGGGTCCAGAGAATTAGCAACTAGCAATTTGGAGGAAGGAGAAGGATGATACAGGCTTTTTAGCGGTCTCAAATGGAAATAGTTTCCCTTGTATTCCATACCAACCCCGCATGTCTGAGTTGCACCAGATGGACCATCAGCGCTTTGGACTTCCCAGGGATAGCTTTGGCAGTACCTAACTAAGGTTTATAAAGGCAAATGTCTTCTTCAGTGTATTTCTCTAATCTTATGATGTGGGGTTTTTAAGTGGTCTTGTGAGAACCACTCCTGACTTTAGGAAGCAAGGAGGAATGCTTGGATTATTTCAGGAAACATATGTGGATGTTTCAGTCAGTGCCAGGGGTAGGTAAAAGGGTCATCTCAATGAGAAAAAACATTACGAACATGCCATCCACAGAGCTTTTCATGTATTTAGCCGGTTCATCTTTGACACTCTCACAATTATGTGTTGGATATACATTAAACTGCTGGAGAAGCTATGAACAAAGACAAATGTTTATAAACATTAAATGTTTTTTAAATTTAAACACTATTATTAGATTTGTAGACAGCTAACATGGCTCCAGCTTCTCTTTGTCTCTGCACACTGCTTTCTCCTCTCCTAGCAGTATTTCTAGGAGAAATCTCTCTCTAGGACTAATGACTTCCTCTCACAAACTCCACCTCCTGTTAAATACAAAATAATTTTGGAATCTAATCAAAACTAGAGAGAGAAACTCCTTCCTCTTATCCACTACAAAATCAACTTCCTAATTGATTTGGGCTTTTCAAACATATGTTGAATAGGAAGCCCTTGACCTACAGAAGATCTGGGGGCTGAATGCTTCTACCTGGAATGAGATGCGTGCAAATGGGTTAGGGTCTCCCTAAGGTATTGCTTGATCGTATTCAGCACTGATATTCTCATAGATGGTCTCTGCTAAACTGTCGTCAAAACTGGCTTCTACATAGGCTCAGGAAAAGTGCAGAAGTGCTGGAAATAACAGCTGGGCAGAGCTGGGAAACACTGACAAGTCTGTTAGACCCAGGGAAAATTTAGGATGTTTTTTTCCCTTTGGTTTTTTTTTGGTTTGGGGTTTTGGGTTTTTTTTTTGGGGGGGTGGGGTGGGGTTTTTTTTTAGGAAATATGTCCACATTTTGCTCAAGGGTCTGTCCTTGTACAAACTTGAAAAAACTAAGAAATTCCTTTTATTGCCTGGTTACAGAGCATGCTTATGATACAATATAATCCAGTTTTGTGGGCAGGGGGAAGGGCTATGTCAGATTTATATTATCTGAATCTTTAGAGACAATATGAAAGATGCTGTGACAGTGTTGATATTTTCAGTTTCAAAAGATTAAGAGAAGTAAAAAAGAATCTGTCTCAACTTCAATTAATTCATTGTTCTGAACATATAGAACAGGAATTTGCAGGGAAGAATACTGCCATGAACTTCAACAGGAAAAACATGAGGTGAGTACCACTAATTTGCAGCTTATCATTTAAATTTGTAATTTGTTGGTTTAATTTGTGCTGTCTTTTGTGGAGTACTCTAGCAGTTATGTTTAAAGAAAATAATTTACACAGTTTGTATTCGTTTCAAAGAGTACTAAGAGAACTGGAAATGGTAGTGCTGTGATCCTGGGAAGAGTAATGAATAATTACTTGCAGATCAGGTGGTAGCATTAGCTAGAAAGTAGCATTTTGTTCTGCTCTGGAAGTGCCAAGTCCTCTAAGCTGTGGAGAATGGAATTTAGTTGCGTGAGTGCTATCAATGCCTTACACGTCATAGATAAATTGTGGGGTCAATACAAAGCAGATATAGGAATTATAAAATAAGTTGCAACCGCACAACATTTTGAAATGTGTTCTATATCTGGCTTTCTCAGTTTTCACAGTTTTTTACCTCAAACAGCACAAATTAGTTAGATTTCACTTTATCCTAAATGAAATACATTTGAAAAATTTAGCTATAAAAGTGACAGTCCTGTTCTTATTGCAGTTTTTAGTTAGTTGAACTGCGAAACTAACTGCATCAATCTGCATGTATATGCTCTGCAGCATTGGCTAATATGGAGGATAGCGCTAACACTGTAAGAATATGTCTTGTAAATATTTAATTACATAACTATCACATCTCTAGCATAAGAAGACTAAGATTTTAATTTTTATTTCTACTCAAGATTATCTTTTCCTTTCATTCTTCTGTTTGTATCTTAAGACCTCAAATTATCGGTCAGGCAGTAACTTGAACACACCAAATATAAGGACAGTGAACAGGTAAAGGGGCATGCAAAACACTAATTTACAGTTGCAAAACAGGTAATTTCATGCACTGATGATAACCTGCACATACAATTATTCATCTTGTTCATGCATATGCATGAATTCAGCACAATTGCTTTTTTTATTTCACAAGCACAGTGTAGTCACTGATATTTAGTAGTTATGATTGGTGTGCGTATATAAACTCAGTTATGCTAATTCAGAAGGCAGTATAGGTTCATGATTCTTTGGCAGAAGGTAGCTATATAATATCAATAATTCCTGGTCTGCTAAGAAAGACAGATATAAAAAATCCCCAAGCTTCAGAGCATTCCATACTACTGAATCTCTTTTTTCAGTAGCATCTCTTACTTTCCTAGAACCTTCACCCCCATCTTTTTCATACATTTGATTTTCAGTATTTTCAAGGAAAATATATGAAACAAACAACAAGATGTGATGGGGTAAGAAATAAAACATTGAAAATATGACAAATTACCATTTTCATTGTATGACATTGTTAACAAGAAGAGTTACAGTCTAGCTGTACTGTGGACTCTTAAAACTTCAAGAGCTGCCTTTTTTAATTGCAAATGAGAAATGACAAAGAATAGTCACATCAGATCCATGGTTGCATCAAAAATTATCATCAGTAACTTCCCTTATACAGTGAAAATTAGAGTACTTATATTCCAACACAGTTTGCATAATAGATGAGGACAAGCCAGAGGTTCATCACTGCTAGCAGTATTTTGAGTAAAGGGCTACCTAACCTTGCTACTACGTGAACATGGAGGATGGATGTTTTAAAACTTACACATCTCTACATCTTATATACTTAATAGGGAGAGTGGACACTCTCATGCAAACATGTTATACTTCAAGGTACATATTCTCTTCCTGACAGGAGGCTAAAGAAAGGAAGACTAATGACAGTGATTTCATACCAGTTTTATCTACTATAGGTTTGCAAGCTACCTCAAGATTAAATTAAGCTACCTCAAGGACTTGCCTGAACTATAATCTCAGCTGTGTCACAGCCATGTACCCTGTTGATCTGGACCTTGAACTTGATCCAGATAATGAACTCCACAGCTGCAGCTTGGACCTGCTTATAGACTTGCCCAGAAATCACGAGGTTGTGGCTGACCCTGGTTGTAGACTCTAGGACTGGTTCTAGCCTGGACCCACAGACTTAATTTCCCAGCTTATCCTCTGATCTCATCGTCACTATGGATTTTTCTTGACAATCTGTGTGTCCTAAGCTGACCCCCCATCCTGTCCTGTTCCTGCCTGGGGCAGTGGGACAGGTCCTGGCCACCAGGCACCCATGGGGAGCCCACATGGCTCATGGCACCCAGCCTGCAGGGAGCCAAGTCTTACACAGCCCCTGATTCCTCATTGTTCAGCATTCATGGTCTGGTAGCATTCTCAGTGCCTGTCTCAAAGGTCTGGTTACTGAAAAACAAAGAGCTAGGAACTGTAATAGGAGCTAAACTCAGCAAGCATGACAACACACTCCTCAACCGGTTATATCTTTAAGGTCAGAAAGAGGCCTGCCATATACAAAAAGAATCTGTTCTACACTTTACGATAACTAAGTACAGGGACAAGAAGAATACACTAAAACATGCTTAATGATTGCAGAGGATATCAGTCTGTCCACAGACTGTGAAACTATAATGTTCAAATAATACATCTATTCTTCTAAACATAGAGTTATTTGCAAAAACGGCAACACATTTCTTATTTTAAATGCAAAACTGGAAATGAGTCCTCTCCCTCCCCCTTTCTCTCTCCCTCTTTATTCCCACCAAATTATATTCCATAACAGCTAACTGCATATTTCAGTTTCCAAAACCAAAACAATTACTTCTGGGCAATTACCAAGAATGGAAGTTTTCAGCCTGAGAAATAACTGCTTCAGGAAAAAAATGAACAAAGCTAATTGAATAATGCAAATAAATTATTCATCAATTTGCAGAGGAAGAAAAAGGCAAATCTATTGGCATATTTTGGTTAAATAGCTTCAGGTATGCAAAAAGGGAAAGAGAATAGTTATTCTACAATTATGGTATAAGGTGGGATTTTAAAAAGCCTCAGATGTTTTCACCATCCAAGAATGATTGTAAGACAGTAGAAGTCAGGCATTTCCTTCTTTTCCATGAATGAAACTTGACTTACTACAGTCGAGTTAAAGGAACGTAAATTCAAATACCAAGGAAATAAAGGCTGTTTTAAAATTGTGCATTCCATCTCTGTTTTAAACCTGTATCATGATGCTCAGAGAAGCTGTGGATGCCCCATCCCTGGAAGTGCTCGAGGCCAGGCTGGATGAGGCTGTGAGCAACCTGGTCTATTGAAAGGTGTCCCTCCCCATGGCAAGGGGGTTGGAACTGTTGGAACTAGATGATCTTTAGAAGTCCTTTCCAACCCAAACCAGTCTATGACTCTATGTTATAAACT
Organism: Falco biarmicus; assembly: GCF_023638135.1. NCBI lineage: Eukaryota > Metazoa > Chordata > Aves > Falconiformes > Falconidae > Falco > Falco biarmicus. Next base: position 15,770,711 of record NC_079294.1, on the reverse strand, counting down.
ATTTACTACTAAAAAGTCATATTAAACAGAATCATTATCTTTTTTAAATAAAACAAAATCTGTTTATACCCAAAGGTGTGCATGAAGTATTTTAAAAAAGAAGCTGGCAACAGTCCCTCTAATTTATGAGTCCACAAACATCCAGAAAAATTAGGAGTTTAAAAATTTGTGTTCCTAAGACTTCATATTTTCACCAGCTTGAACTATATGCAGAAGACCAACTGAAAGAAGAAAATAAGTCCTTGGCTTTAAAAAGCATGCACCCTCTTCTTGCCTGCTTGCCCTTGTCTTAACTTTAATTATAATGAGAAGATATATATCACCATTAGAAAGAGTAACAGAAGTTCTTGGTGCCAATCAATACCTGATATCTTCCTGTATTTGGGGCTGTATAGCATCAAGCAATAAACTAGGCAGATACGTGTAAGTCCCGGACACTACTCCCAAACCCTAACCTTATTTTATAGTTAGAAAACTCATCAGTAGAAGAAGAGAGAATATAAATCCTTGGCTTCAGCTGACAACAGCATTCTTTGTGATATAAACCAATATATTTTGTCATTTATTTTGTGTAGATGGGGCTTTTAACTTTATCTGTGTGTTACGATTAGGTTTGGTGTTAACAGCTATGGTTTGGAAATCCAGACCTTCCAAAGACCAGTTTGACAGTTTATACTGGATACTGCCATGCCCTCAGAGCTAGGGCAAACAGAAAATATCTTTTGAAATGGAAAGTATTGTAAGAGTAGCTTACTGCTGAATGCTGCAGAGCCTGCAGCACTGAGAAAAAGCTGGTAACAGTGCAGTCAATATTTATTTATTTATTAAAAAAATTGGAGTTGTTTCCCTCTATTGGATTAATGTTGGGGTTTATTTGCAGGCTAGTTTTTAGTTTTAGAACCTAAAGAATCAAGATCCTTATTTTTTTTTCAGTGTCCCTAAGACCTGCACATTTATAGAGAGGTAACAAGATATCTATGACCTAAGTCCTTACTAAATGCATATAGAGGCTTTGCCACAGCCTGTCAGTTTGGTATTATAGCATGACCCCAATAAAATGTTACGTGCTTTTGGGATGTAGTATGAAAGCATGAAGGAGTTTCTATGGATACAAGCCTATAGATCCAAGAGAACCAAAACTGGTGTAAAATTTCCATAGTATCCTAAAGGAAGCAGTACCTTGCACAAAGCCTTAGAATCACACTTGTATTTGGTGTCAAAGTAAGTTGATTTGCTCCAGAACAGAACATGAAAATGAGATATCTTAGCTGTTTTATATAATATCAAGGGATCAGGCCCCAAAGACAGACTGGGAAGTTTTCTTTTGGTTTGGTTTGATTTTCAGTGAGGAGTGAGTTGCTGCTGCTTTTTTCATGTCTGTGAAACCTTTCTGGTATTTCCTAAGCAATCCTCCTTCACTTCCACAGATATTTTCTCCATTTTAGGATTGAAACAAGATTAGTTAACACCTCCTAAGAAATTATAAATATAAGCTTGGAAAATGTAATTTTAACTATTTTTACTTTTTTTTTTTAAAATAAAAAAAGTAATTTAACAGTTTTCCTACAAATAAATTCCCCTGAGAAATTATATCACAATATTTTTTTTGTACTTCTTTTTTCCTACTTGGTACCTTTACAAGCAATTTTTATTTTCATTCTGTTCATTTAAGTGTATCATACTGCACAAATATTCTTATGCTTAGGTGGAATTTGTAAATTTTTTTTTTCCAAATAAAAGTTTTGTTCTTCTCAGTTGATATAGCTAATAATAACCCTCCTCTTCAGTGAAGGAACAAATCATTGACATTCTGTGGTCTTTGTTATGTGGGAGATCAAATCAAATGATCATGATCATCTTTTCTGGGCTTAAAGCCTCTGAATGGGTGCAAAATGTTCTCGAAAAAGTAATGTTTTCTGTTTGATAGAATGTAACTAGATGCCCTGAGCATTAAAGGTGGCCTTGGATATTCACATTTTATGATTTTATAAAACAAAGTGAAAATTCTGTTGAGGCTAGGCTTTATATTTGTTGCATCTAAACACAATATTTCCTTTTTCTTCAGATTAAATGACAATCATAAGACGCTAAGTTATGGAGGAGTGACATCTGGCTCCTCGGCAGACACCTCAGGCAACTGTGTTAATGACTTTGGAGATGGCTGTGTATCCGTAATAGAGTTAGGTTTGTTGTCTGGATTGTATTACCCTCTTACTCTCTTAGACATTTTCTCCATTTTGTCCTTTAGCTCACATTGGAATCACTGAACCACTCATAACCCTGACTTATAAACCTTTTCTTGTATTTCCATCTGCTACTGTATGTTGGTTTTGTTGTTTGGGTTTTTTCCCCCTAGGAAGCTGTGAGCATACTTCACAAAAAGTTCAAAAGGAAGGTTCTGTCAACTGGAAGTGTATTTTTAATGCTTGATAAAAACTGAAGATTTTAGGCAACACAGGCCTTCTTCAGAAAAGACGTGTAAGGGAAATGTACACTTACATAATACTTACACTCAGAATTGAGAACTACACCTCAAACTTCATTGTAAAAATCAATGATTTTAATAATAGCAGTTAAAAAGGAAGACAAAATTATTTTAATATTTCTTAACAGGTAAGTATGTATGAAAGTATAAGGGCAAGTGTAGCAAGCAGTATCTCTAACTTACAGCTGAAACATTCATAAATATTACCGGGTAAAAATATTTGCTAATTTGATAGGCAACTAATGGAAAATACACTTTCTTCACTTTTTTTAAGGCATATTATAACATTTGTGCGATCTATTATAATGTCAGTGCTAGAGGATATCTGAAATCTTGTATTCTGAAATAAAATCACTTTTTAACTCTCCTTTCATTGCACCTGGCTGGTCTATGTGATGTATAAAACCCAGAAATACTGATTGTATTGATTTATTTCCTGGAGAATTGTTAAGTCCCTTGGGCAGATCTCCTCAGTGTATGACAATCATCAATATGGCATAAAAGACTGCTATTTTCATATTTGCAGCCATTAGGTCCCGAGTATTTCAGCTTTTCCCTGCTGATATACAACATATGTTTCAAATGTAGTCATCTGGTACAAATTATTTCAACCCTTAGGCAACAGTACCATCTTCTGTGCTGGGTATGAGGTAACTGACCTTCTGAAACCATCTGAACTCTGTGGAATTAGGTGCAGCACAGCACCTATACAGTCACATAACAACAGATACAGTGTGATATCTACGACTTCCTCTGGGATGCAAGACCCTGAGGAGATAGCTGTATGTCTTTCCTTTGATCATAAAAGGAGTATGAAGTTAGAAACCTAGCTAACTCTCAATTCTACCTTCTAGAAATCATATGAGAGCAGTGTGCTTCAGCCATGTTCCTTTCTGAATATGAACACAACTCTATTCTGTGATGGCAGGAAGGCTGCAGTATTCAACTGATAATGCAGCTTTTATGTCAGCTAGGATTTACACCGTCTATGATTTCACCTTCACCAAGAAAATAGCTAGCAATGCAAGTCAAGCCAGTAATTCAGATGCATGAATGAGACAACTATAAACAGTTTAAAGCTCTGACCCTGAGCCAGAAAGATTGCATGTCTTGTCTGAAGTGTATTAAAGTACACAGATAGTACAGTCTGTAGGCTGTGCTTCAGTTGTGCTGCATGTGCATCCTTTTGCCTCCTTAGGATTTTTTTTTTGCCTAATTTTTTAATTGCCTAATTAGGATTAAAGCCTTTGTAAAAGACAGTACTTGTTCTAACTTGTAACTGAAACACTCATGTATCATACATTTTTCATATTGGGAATGACAGAAAAATATGCATTTTGTGACATTTTTTAAAAAAATTTAGGCATGACATTTAAAATTTGTGTAATCAAATTAAATACTGATGTAAACTATAACTACAAATTTACAAGTCAATTTCTAAGTTAGAAGAAACTCAGTATAAAATTCAAGGTCCTTAATGATGAAGATATACCTTGTCATTTCCCAAACAGTCTTAAGTATTGCTCAGATAAAACCCCCAAAAACAAATAAACCCCAAAGCCCAAAACATCATTAAAGTGTCTCTAATTTAATTGCTGAAGTTTTAAGAAAGTTTTGATAACTCTGGAGAAATTTTTTCCTACTTTTTCAAGTCAAAATAAGCACAGTAGATATTATTGCCAATGTGAAATGCCTTTCAGCCATGAATTGTTCTCATTAGAAACAGTGGAATCTTCTCAAAAGTTGTCAGTCTCTTGTGTCTTGCTCAACACAAACCTTCAACCCTATTAAAAAATCAGTGCTGCTAGTAAAGGTGTGAACAGATGTTTTATCTCCGCATTTTGTGCATAAATGCAAGTACTCTGATGCAAATTGATCAAACTGTTGAAACAAATCATTTAAGATTTGTGCAGTGATTAATAATAGAAGCCAGTAATCAAATCTCCCTGCCACCAGCACATCTGTTACAGAGAGTTTCTACTTTGCCCTATTATGCAAATGTGCAATAAAACAAATAAATTACTTGATTTAACAGCTGGTTGAAAAACATTATTTTTAGGTGATTTTTTTAATGTATTGTTTTTGCCATTGATAGCCACTTGATATAGACTAATTCAATTATGGTTATGTAGAGGGGTCACACAACCTGAGAGGGGGGAAAAAAAGTACCAACTTTTCCAAGGAACTACTGCAGAATTTTAAAGATATTTAGAATTCCTCAGACACACATAGCTTTTGGAAGAACAAAGTGTACAAGAGAAGAGAGTTTTCCTTGAGTTCAACACTTTAAAAATTTCCTCACAAAACTGGGTTCTTCAGTTCTAGTAGTGTCACTTATATAAGTAAACCTTTCTGGTACTTTGAAAGGATCAGCTTTTGATTCATCACTGCACATCAAAATGAATGTGATCTGCAAGTGTCTCTGGACATTTTAGTTGATAGGCTTATGAGAGGGAAGTATCGGCACAGAATTACCGTCTATTTAAGGTATGCTTAGACCATATTGTGTGGTTATGCATATTGTAGATTTCAGCAGCCTTTAGCACCAGGATTAGAGAACTTCTAAATTTTTTTAAGTGAGCAATGATAACTTTCTCCTTTTTCTCTGTCTCAGGGGTGTATGACAGGTTGTGTTTTTCTGCAGTGCCCCAGATGTATATTGGAAGAACTAAGGCCACTTTTAGTTCTGTGAAATAGAAGAAAAAATAAAGTGAAAACCAGAAGTAAAATGTATCCCTAAACCAGAATTTAGTTCTGACAATGTTTGTTCAGTTTTTAATGGAACCATACATATTGCCCCCAAAAATCTGTATGCTGAATTATACAGTTTATGAAGTAGTGCTATAAAACCAGACAAATAATAATTTCAAACAAACATCATCTTTCAGCTCCCTGACTTACCCAACTTCCAGCTGTGCCATCAAAGTATATTGCTCTGTATGCATTTTAATACCATCAACTCAGAGCAGAATATGCTGGTTTATAACCTGCATTCAGAAATTACCAAACAGAAAGTTCTGTAACTATTTGAATGTCTTATATCCATTATTGATAAATTACACTAATAAACAGAGTGTATATTCAAGTCATTCTGTAGAAAAAGAGAGAGAGAACCCACCCTTTAAGGGGAGATGAAGTATAAATATGTTCACCTTTCCAGTAACTACTCAAAAACTGGATAAAACTTTCATGTTCTTTTCTGCTATATGACAGAGAAAAGAGAGAGACAGAGCAGTATCTGGGAAGCACATAAAGATATTGCAGACAGTCTTTATTCCATTTTGCTGGAACTAGAAATTCAGCTTGTGTAGATCTTTCCTGAAAAAGTGATTATCAGCAGAAGTTAATAGACATTTTGATCTGAACGTCAGTCTGTCAGATTTTCTTTTTTTCTTTTCTACTTATTTTTTGCTCTTTTTGTACGTGTAGCAGAAAAAGCAACTGATTCAAAAGAGATCTTTAAAAGAATCATCACAGTTAGTGCAAAGAAAAAAAACCTAGAAGCTTGTCAAGAATTCATTAAGAGAAATTCTGAAAAGTATCTGGGCTTGTTCAAATTCAAATAAATCTTCTCAACTGTGAAACCAGGTTTCAGAAATAATAGGAATAGAATTTCTGTTATTTCTTGTGTTTACTGCCCTGATTTTGGTAAGTCAAAATACTCAAGTAAAATCTTCCCAGCAATACTCTTTCTACAGTCCTGGATAAAAGTAGAGAAAATAAAAAAAGGTTAAAAATTTTCAAAGTATCACTAAGTGTGTGTGTTTATATTTTGTATTTTCAACATGGTGTGTAAAGCAATGACACTTCTTTTTACAAAAAGTAATTGGCAAAGGAATGAAGCAAAATTTCTTCTTGAAAATGGCAGAACTGATCATGGTCCCTGTAGAGCTATTTATTGCCTAAAAGTAGGTATCTAGTGCTGTTTCAGAAGCCTCAATATATTCAATTACATTGAATTGTGTAGATACGGCACAGGACACAAATCAGTCATGCACTTTTCTGGAACATCAGCTGAATAGCACACGTGAGGTCATCTAAAATGGTATTAGATACTTGCGTTAATCTGACTTGTTCCCCAGCAATCTTATGCTCGATACATTATGGAAAATTTCAAAAGACTGAAGTTCCCTGTCTGCATTCTTTCTCTTAAAACCTCATTTTCCACATTACTGAAGTGATTCCATCTTTTAAACAGTCTCCACAGTGAAAAGAAAGCTGTGAAAATATCACACAAGTATATACAGTTTTACATTTCTTATGCACAGCTCGATGGATTATGTTAAGAAAAACGAACAATGTCCAGACCTCCTTGATCATTTCCATCAGCTCTGTGTATCACTTCTGCCATAAGATAACATGATAAAGATTTAAGATGATAAAATAAGGATTGAAGAGATGTAAATGTAACCAATTATCTTACAATTATTCAATGGATTTTAAGAAAATGATGTGACTTTGAAACCTTAACAGTACTTTTATCTTGAAGTTTGTACCTCTGTGAGCAAAAAGTTACTTGTAAGCAGTTCTTAGGAGAATTTCTCAGCATCAGGTTTCAAGAGTTCAGGTGTATTTGATCTGCTTTAACAAGGGAATTCTAATGGTTGTATTCTAGGACAAGAACTTGGGGAGGAAGATATGTGGCCTGAGTGCTCTTATGTCCTAACAGGTGGTGGAGAGGTCATTTATAACAGTATTGGAAGCTTAGACAGTCTTCCAGGAAATCTTATGTGAACTAGGGAGTGATCCAACTCAATACAAAAATCAGAGTTGCATTTCCTATATTCCTGTGTAGATATGGGGTTTGTACAACTCACAGCTTTCTTTGATCAGTAATTAATAAATATTTAGCAAGCTACATAAGCTATCAGCAGGTTGACAATAGCCATTCATGCAAACACACAAGATCTGATAAAATTATATCCTGTGTCTGTAATTCAGTAAGTTAGCAGGAACTGTATAACAGGAAATCAAGAAGGAAATTGATAGTTTTGTGGTGTGGTAACAAAACAGAATGAAAAAGAATGTGCTTTTGTAGTGATCAAGCACAGCAGAAAAAAAGATCCCCAAATTAATATTTTAAGATGAAATGAAGAGGAATGGACATAAATCACTTGATCAGTGAACAGAATTATCCTGATAGGATCAGCGGAATTACAAGAATGAATGAACTACAGTTACAGATACAGCAAACGTTATGCATTTAAAGCATATATAGTATGAAAACAAGGAGGGCATTTGGACCATAAAAATGGCCACAGAAATCCATGGTAATAGAAATTCTAAAGAAACACAATAAAATTTAAATATGTTTATTGGAGTACTACGAAATCCATAGATTAGTGAGTTGAATACTGTTCAATTGCCCTCACACAAACCACCCCCCTCCTCCCTGGCCTCAGCTGTTCACAGCTATCCATCAGCTGCTCTACATTCCCTCCATAAAATCAATTTAAAACAAAAAAAACCCCATGGATTTGATATTTTTTCTAGTAAAAAAGCAGAAATACAGAGGTGTTGTTCAGCTAAGTCTCATAAACTGATTGTCCACTGTCTTGTATCTGTTTTGGATTAAGTAATTCTTGATTGAAACACTTTATTTTGCCTTGCTTCTTTTTCTTCAGACTTAGAACTCTATCAGGAAGATTTTCTTTAACCTGGACTACTGTCCTTCACTGATATCTGCAAGTTTGCAAGGGAAAAAATAGTTGCCCATGTCCTCAGAAGCTGTGCACCAAGACCTGCAAGGTCAATTTTACCCTATTACCTAACAGCAGATCAGAATATGGAATGTAATCAGATATTTGATACCCTTTTTCCCATGGAAGAAAGAGTCAGGCTTACTTTTAATCCTGTCTTCTATATAATTTTAATGACAATTTAAATCATGTATCACCATTTTCTATAAAACACCCTATTGCAAAACAAGATGAGTTCAGCTAGAGAAGCTGTGTATTGGTCTGACTCTAAGCACCACACAGCTTCTTGATGGTGGAAAGGGTATCATGTTTTCAGAACCTCACCAGCATTTGACATAATAAAGCACTAGTGGCTGCTGGCCATAACACATAGCAAAATGAAATATCACTCTGTGGTAAGACTGACAGTCTCTGTGAGAAAAATAAATATTTTTTTCAATGAACTGTGCAAGAATCCAAACTGACGATAAAGACAGTGAAATAGACCACCACAAAGAGGGCACCTGCGCATGTATTGCATAACATCACTACAAGTAGTCAAATAATCCACTTCAGCACAAGTAATTTATCTATGCAGCTGATCTGTGCACCACTGCCCAAACCAACGACTACGCTTAAGTTGAACTGTGTTATCACTGCTTTCCCTGTGCTCTGAGATGTACGCAATTTAAACAAGAAAGGTTTCTCTTCAGTGCCACTAATGTAGGAAAGTTTCTTTCACCAAAAAACAATGGAGCCAGTAAGCCTCTTAGAACAACTTAGAAACTTCCAGCACAGTGCAACTCTTCTTCCAAAATTCAGTTTAATATTTCTTCAGTTAGATAGCTTCCTTTAAAGCAGTTATCAGAAAGACAAAGTATAAAGTCAGTGCTCAGAACTAAGTACATTGTACTACCTTGTTCTGCACAATGCCATTGGTTCCAAACTGGGTCATTTGAAAAGGCATTTCCAAAACAGGCATTTCCAAAACACTCATTTCTTGCTGTTTTTTCACATCATTATACTTGTTTGGGAAAGGATAGTATATGCAGAGAAGCTGCACAGTATATTGAATGGAAGTTATCAGTGCATCACTGGATACCCTAGACCAGGGGTCCTCAAACTTTTTAACCAGGGGGCCGGCGTGTGGATGAAGTGGCAGGCAGTCATCTGCGGCTGCTTGGTTTCCCCCCCAGCCCCCAGCGGGGGAAGGCAGGGGCGGGGGCGGAGGGGTTCTGTAAATACCAGGGGGCTGGATTGAGGACCCTGGGGGGCCGTCTCCGTCCTGTGGGCTGTAGTTTAAGAACCCTTGCCCTAGGCCAAGTAATGGGAACAATCAGTATGTTTTTTTAGTGGCAACCCTACAAGGCATCAAGAAGCCAGTCAGCACTAAGGCAGAATGCACACAACAGACTAAAGATACAGGATGCTGTTATATGAACACCTGACAGACTTGGCTGACTGAAACAATGAAAAAATATCTTTCCTTTTACAATGGAGTCATTTAGAAAGCATCAGCCATACAATTGCAAACATTAACCATGCTGCTTAGGTAATGATATGAGGGAATAAGCTGAAAACTTTCTGTAGTCATGGAATTACAATGACAACAGAGAAGTTTAACTATCTGTCAAAAAAATAACATGATAGAATATGTGGAAATGGACTGTTCCAAGGGCAGTCTTAGGAGAACTTGGAGAACCGTAGAAGATAATGGTAAGATATACTAATGCAAAAGAAAGATGGTACCAATGATCTAATTAGGAATATAAAGAAGCCTATAACATTAAGTAACTTTTAGAAAATATTATGCTGGTAAGAGAAGTATACAATAGTATAATAAAATGTAATAATATATTACTACAATAGTAGTAATAAAATGCACCTCTTCTGATATTAATGTATTTTGATGTCATGGAGGTGGCAGATTAATTAGGATGATAAGGAATAATATTGTTTTCATTCAAGCTTTAGGAATGACATCTTCTGCACCTAACAAGTAAAGGTATTTCCTTTCTTCCTGAAATTAAAACATTTTTAGATCACTTCTGTGAATATATATACACACGATGGTCCTTTTTCCTCACATCTCTCTGTATGCATGACAGGTATCAAAACATATAACAAATCTAAGTTTTCTGTTGGACACTGTTTCTTTAGCCAGCTGCTTACAAAGAATACTACATCACCTGGCTGTATTGGACTCTCCATTAAAAAAAACAGTTAGTTACCTATTCAGATCTGGGGATGGCTTAACTTCTTGACTTCAACATCATTAGAAGATAAATGAACTGGTTTGCACCTGTATTTAGTACATCCATAGGGGAGACACTTCAAATTCTGAAAGTCTTTATGTACCTGAATAGGTCTTTATAGAGTTTTATACCTTAATTTTCTTTTAACGTTGCTTGCATTTCATGCAAAATAAGTAGCTTTTCATTCCACTGAATCAAATTTCTTAATGTATCTTCCCAGTCACTTTCAGTCCCTTATTTTTAGAAAGCACATCTCACCTTTCACTGGACTGATTAATTTGGGGGGGAGGGGTTGGGGCATGAGAATCTCATCACATGAGCTCTCAATTTCAGCTCATAATAATTCCTCACCTTTGTCAAATCATCTCATGGACAAAACAAAAATTGAAGTCAGGGTACTTGAATTTTATTAGTATCTTTCCCTATCAGTACCTGTGAGACCAATGCATAAGTTAAACTCTTTCTTCCTTATTTCCATTGCTATATCGTAGGAACAGCAGCGTTATAGAGCCCTGTGCCATATATGCTAAGTATACACAGGATAAAAGAACATAGCAGGAAGTGTATGATAGGCTTTGGAAGGTCTGACATTGATCTTGACACTGATACTAGGTTCAGGTGTTTGGGTATTCTTCAATAGCAAAGTTACATTGGCACACCAAACGGTTGCATGATTCCTTGCAAACAACTGACCAATATCCGGCATCAGAGAAAGACAAGGTTTCCTGTGCCCCATAGAAACTTTTTCTGTATTAACTCTTAATGGAATAATTATTTTATGTATGCAACATTTTTTTAAAAGTAACCTGATTTGTTGATTTATGCTAATGTCACAGGTAATTCTGCTATCCAACACGTCATAGCTAATTTACACGATGCAAATATAAAGCAAGTAACAACAACATTGTCATATTCTTTTCTTCAAACCAACATCTGAGTTAAAAATAAAAATATTATGATGGACAGAGGGAATTTAGGGCAGGATTTTAATAAAAAGAAGATGGCAAGAGAACTTGTGTTTATTTTAAAATTTTGACTGAATGACAAAAATCAATAGTATTATTTTGCTGCTTTTAGTTGTCCTCCTGCTAACCCAAATTTATTCTAGTAATGAAGAACTAGAATCTGGCCAGAAAAATGTAACCTTCTAGAAATGTGACAGGGTTAGGATGCAGCACAGATTTCCAATGTCTACAGCCTTTTGCTCATCCCTTTGGAATCTTTTGTTGGGTATATGCAGAGCCTTGTAGTTCAATAACCTGTGTATTACCCTTTCTCAGACAAAACTATAGAACAAATGTTTCTCTTCATCTTTACAGGATGAATTTACATATTTAAATTTGAAAGAGGTTTCACTCACTGATTTATGATGCAGCAGGGCTGAAGAATTAAAAACATTATTTGCATTGAACCTGCCACCTGTTTGAATATCATCCATTTTTTCCTCAACAATTTAAATAAAAAGCAATAGTAAGAAGTGAGAAAACAAAACCAGAATAAATTGCAAACATACTTGCCCTGTTCTATCCTCCTTTCTTAAGTGACATTTCATGGCACTAATTCATAAACACAAGATTTTTGGCTTGAAAAGATGCAAGACATTCAAAATGCTTGAAGACTTCTGAATTCTCTATAGCTCTAAAAAAATCAACCAGAAAGTTGCAAGCTTGAAGCTCTGTCCTTACCTACATCCCGGTTCTGGTGTCTCCTCCTGTTAACCCTCACTATCATGTGTTGAAAACTTCCTAAATCTCTTTTGATCCTACAGTAAATTTATAGACAGGCCCCAAACAAAGGCTACTTTACCTCTCTTTTGAAGTACAAAATTACATCTCTTCTGATAATAACCTCCAAGATTATAGGGATGTAAAAATTTCTGAATAAAGTAAAAAGAAAACAAAAATACATGTTCCTTGTACATCATCAAAGCAACTGCACTAAACTAATGTTTTGCTACAGAAAAAAGAGAGAATTCCTGGAAGGTTGTTTTGTAAGGAGGTCAGGTAGCTTGGGAATTTCATTCAGTCTCTTCCCAAACATGATGAAGATTACAGAACACTTTGGAATTCACATATGTATCCATTATCTGAAAACAGCAGAGAGTTTAAGTGATGGTCATAAATAGAACAGAGAGGACTGTGGTTGCTTTTCATTCAGTTTCAAGGGGCTGCAAAACTTCAATTATAAGGGAAAAAAATTATTTCTTTTATTTTAAAGTATAGAAAGGGAATCTTTGGTAGAGGATAAAACACTTAATATGCTTTATAACAAAATAAAATTCTATATACCTATTGCAGTTCCACTACTATATATGTAGATCAATTTGTGAATGGCAGATTCAGGTTTAGCATACAAAACAAGTTGCCTCAGGTAAACTGTAATTTACCACATTCTGATTTTTGAGGTATGCTTACATCTTTCTGAAGAAAGCTACAAATCACTTTCTAAAGCAGGTATTTCCCTATTGTATGAGGACTTAAAGATTTAGTTTTCTAAGGAACTTTGCACTATTTTTGGGTGCTGAATACATTATTTCATGGCATTCTCATTTCACAAGATTGGCCTTACAGAATATGCAATGCCCCCCACCTGAAAAAGGTCCTGTGACACATTCTGATTTAAAGCTGAAAGAATATTGATCATCATTAAGCAAATTTAGTGCATTTAATACTGTCATCAGGGTGGAGGTAAGGGGAAATGCAGTACAAGAACAATAAGACTACTTAATATTCTAATCTTAATTACTAAAACTACTGTCCGTATTTATAACATTGCTCTCGGTGGACATGTTCTTTTGTCTTGAACTATCACTCAGGGGTGTTGTATTGTAATTCACTGGAGAGTATTTGGTTGCTTTAGACTCCTACTTTAATTTGGTACTGATTAATAAAAAATAAAGTCTTACAACTGAGATTATAGAAAGCACTGTTATTGTTTTCATACAATTCTGAAATTGAAGTTAAACTGACAAAGTGACCTTATTTTGATATACAGTGTTTTGATGAAAAGATAAATGCAATTGTATTTCATTTCAACAGCAAAACTCTTGCAACGTTGTATTATTCCATTGGCACATCTGTGGTTTAGGGCTTATCTATTCATTCTGAATAAGATCCTGTGAATGTAATTAAGGGCCACACATCTGGTATGAGGAGTCAGGGATAAAGGAATTAATTTCTTATTTTTCCTTCCCTCAGGGTACAAATTGGCTTGCAGGTTACTATTCACTGGAACACCCTAGAGTGCTGACAATAAACAAGGCAGCTATAGCTACACTCCACTAGGCAGCAGAAAATCAGATTTACAGAAAAACACCCATCCGTGAAAAGTACAGGACATTTATGATCAGAACAAGGATTTACAGAACTTTTGAATGATTGAGCATTGCCTAACATTAAAGTGAGATCTCTAACTTATACGCTATATATTCTGGCGTATTAATTCTGCTTCTACAATAAGAATTATTTGCAATTTATTCGTACATTAAAAACATTACAATTTACAGGAATTTTGATATTATTTCCTTCTTGTTCAATCATTTTTTCTACTGTTTATTTGCAAATTTTCTAGCGTGTGTCAATGCCATCAGATATGACCCACTGCAAATTAAGGCTCTCTGATGCTAAAACCTGTATGCGAATAAAGCATGACTTAACAGTCATTATGGAGTTCAATGAGTAAAAGAAAAAAAGCATGGGACACATTTCAAAACCCATGTGGTATGAGAATATGGTAGACAGTGTAGACATCACTAGAGGGAGTCATGACCACACAAACCAGATTGGTGCATTTTAGAAGCTCTACTGAGCTGAAATCTTGCTCCAGACTATGAAATTTTTGCCATATTATAAAATAGTCAGCTGTGAGAACTTTCCATTTGTTTTCTGGAGAAAAGGAGAGGGAGGAGTGCATCTGCCACAAAGATAATTTTTTGAAACAAAATTAAAGGAGTTACATTAACAGAATTTACCCATTTCATAAGTAACCCAAAGAGCTTTTTGGGGAAGCTTTACATGGGGCCTTCCAAGGATGGAGACTCCATAACCTTTCTGGGCAACTGGTGACAGTGCTCAGTCACCCTTGCAGTGAAAAGTGAACTGATCTGACCAGTTACTCAAATGATAATAGCAGCTAGAGGCAGGCAGAGGTATCAAACAAAAGACTACAAGCAATCCGCAAATTAAAACTTGCTTCAAAAATTTCTAAATTTCTGAAAAATCAAAGTAATTTCACAAACAGATTGTAAAGAAAGAGATAGGAATGTGTTAATTAAATGAATAACAGAATTCACCCATTTGGGTACATAGTATTTCTTCAGACAGTGGATCTCTTCAGACTACCTTTATTGGACTCTACTGGAGGCTACAAATTTCTGTCTTCATAAATCTTTTCTTTTTTTCTTTTTTTTTTTTTTTTCTTTTAATTAAGGACCTAAAGAATTTTTTTGGTCTTAGCTTTCCTTTCCTCCACGTATCTTCCCTTCCACTTCTAAATGCTCTTCATCTGGCAATAAAAATCTGTTTCTCTCCTCCTCTCAGTTGCATTCCTTTCCCTCCTTACTACTTCAAAGTTTAACAGGAGAGTTTTAAAGTGCCCTTACAGAGGGCCCTTAACCAGCAGCTCTGCAGAACTGTGTCTGAATAATTCATCAGACTCAATCTTACAGAGTGACTAATGTGCTAATTATACAGAAGAGTCATTTATAAGGTTGGGTCGGGTGCTCAATGCTAAACATCATTATAAAATATTCATATGGTATTTGGGAATTTTCTGAAAACCGAAGATATGATAGACATCCATAAAGATGGATAATTTCCTCAGCACTATGGTCCTGCTTCACTGAAAAGATTTATCAGAAAGCCAGCACGAAGACCCGCTTCTTGGAGAGGTAAAATCTATTATGATTAGGTGTTAGAAATATGCTACCTATGCATACTGCAAAGCTATTTTAAAATAGCTCATCAAATTGGAAGCCTCCTATAGTCACAATGCAACCCTTAATTTATCGTCAAATATGAACCTAATGTTGTATGTGGACTGTATTTTCAGAGATCTTGTTAAATCTGCTTATGAAATTTCTGTGTGAAACATGAAATTTGGCCGTATGTGTTTGGCCACAATAATTTACCTTGAACTGTACATTTCAGTTGTTTTAAAGTTAAGAAATTGGAAGCTTTTGTTTTATAACAGAAGAAAAATAGATAATGGTATTTATTACTGGAATAAGTGAGATTTTTCTTTCAGCAACATAAGATGCAACAGGGGGAACAATAATGAACAAAACCCTACCTCAGAGGTACAACAGCCAGGAAGGCTACAGATCCAGACAGTTGTTCTACAACAGTTCTGTAGCCAAATGAAATATGATGCCATGAAAAGTATATATGCCATCTTATTAGGAATATTTTTGCTGTCAAGACAGTATGCCAAACCGCTTTTCAAAGGCAATGGAAAAACGGTTTTCTTGATAAATTTTAAAATCTATAATTAGGCAAACTGTAATTTTGTAGCTGTAATTTTCTAGACTAAGCCACAGTTCCTCTAGTTATTAATCGGTATAAATACTTTCACACACTTTTGACAAAGTAACTGGCTCATACTGGCTGATATTTTGGTCAGCTTGGATGCACTATATGCACTGCAACAGTCCCATCACTGTTTCCTCCTTGTTTTCTCTTCTTGCTTGAGACAACAAAAATATACCAGAAGAACAGACTCAGGAGTACCTCTGGGAAACAAGCCAGCCATGGACACTCCCAAACATGCAAGGAATATCCAGCACACTCATGATGCAGAAGCAGACTGCTGGACACAGAAAAAAAAATAATACTCGTTTTGCATGTTTCCTTTGGGATCAGATCATGTAAAAGGGAACTAACAGAACATTTAGTCTTTTCCTTACAAAAACTGCTCAATTTTTGTCACTTCATGTTACTTTCCACTTAGGACAAATACTTTTGCATGCTTAATATCACAGTTCTTTGTTTTGCTCACAGTCTTCTTCCACAGGTCAATGCTTGTTCAAGTATACAAAGATATCTGTGACTAGCCTGTTGTTTGAACAATGACCTTGACTTCTGATGCCTTCAGGCTGCAACTCCACTCCCAGCAGGAGATATTCTGTCAGACTGGATGCTCCAAAACCCTCGTGAGCCTTTTCACATCTTGCTGCTGACATTATTTTGAGCTCTGCTGTCATCATAACATCTTTCTTAGTCATGGCTTAAAACTTGAAATAACTAATCTAGAGCGCTTTCTTTTCAATACAGCTCTCTGTCATATAATGTCTCTTTTTTTTTTTTTTTTTAACTCTCAACTGGTTTAGAGATATGAAGGGTTATGTGAATTGCAAATGGGCTTAGGTAGAAAACATGCCAGGAGGAAAAAGAGTGTGTTTCTCCTGGGCATATATGGAGAAAAATAAAATTAAAAAAAAAAAGAGCATGTTCACAAAAAATAGTTTCATGAGACTACGGAATGAGTTGCTGATGTGTGATGAGCAAGCAGTATGACATATTTGGAAGCATAAGGCTAACTGACAAAGCTAAGTGCAATGAAGACAATCCTAAATCTATGAAAATTAAATTAATCAGAAAATAAAGAGAAATTTCAACAGTAAAACTTAAAGCAAGGATGATTTTTCAATAATATTAATTTTGTCTACTATTTCTAAGGGATTGTCTTGCAAGGAGACAAGAGAAAGCTATCTGTTATAAACAAGTGTTCATTAAAAATCTCGGTCTGTTTTTACTGACTTGGACAAGGGAAAAAGGTAGTAAACAGTAAACAAAAAGTAATTTAAAAGTTTACAGAATCAAGTAATAGTTGCTTCATTTAATACATTTCTCCAACAAAGGAAGCTAAAAGTCACCTAGATTAGTAATCCAGTTTGAGAATGTGTGTGAAGGGAAATAGTAATGGGTAACTGGGATATTCTGACTGTATAAACAAACAGTATATGTATGTTAATTTCAAAGTGTATTGGGTCTGGCAGAGCCCCACAGCAGTCCTCATGGCCCTGTGCTTGTATTGGTAGATAGAAAGGTGGTGATAACATGCCAGTATTTTGAGTATTGCTGAGCAGTGCTCACACAGCATCCTGACTGTCTTTCCAACATCCCCCCAAAACTGCCCAGTAGGCTGAGGTTGGGCAAGACCTTGGGAGGGGACATAGCCAGGACAGCTGTCCCGACCTAACCAATGGGATATTCCATACCATATGACATCTGCTCAGCAATAAATTCTAAAAGAGAGGAGGAGGAAGGGAGGGCATTCGTTACTTATGATGTTTGTCTTCTGGAGCAACTGCTGTGCGTACTGAAGCTCTGCTTCAGGGGAAGCAGCCGAACATCACCTGCTGATACGAAGCAGAGAATAACATCTTTTATTTTCCTTTGCTTTGTATCAGCAACACAAGTTTGTTTGCACACAACTTCTGCTGTTGCTTCATTAAAGTGCCTTTATCTTGACCCAAACTTTTTTCCCCATCTTATTTTCTTCTTCCCTTGTCCTGCTGAGGAGGGGAGTGATAGAGCGGCTTCGTGGACATCTGGCATCCAGCCAAGGTCAATCCACCACAGTCCTTTTGGTGCCCAGTGTAGGGCATGAGGAATTAAATATAAGGATAGTAACTGGGAGAGGTAACAGGCAAAAAATGTGCTTGAATACAGCTAGAAAGTGAAGAGCAAAATGATCATGGAGAATTTCTGTTGTAACTGTGGTGGTGAAGGGATGAGGGGTGATTTTTGTGTAAATTGCACACTTTTGTTTAGTGTCATGATGATGTTATTTTGATCTTGGTGTGGGGAATTCTTTTTCCTGATATGAGTGAAGTCTGTGAAGTTTGTGTGATGAATGCAGATTTTAAAGAAAATTCTGAAATATGTAATTCACAGAGGTGAGGAGTGGAATGTAGTGGGTTTGCACAGCAAGGTTTTGGGAGGGGGGTGTGTGGGTACAGAGTTAGCTTCTGTAAGAAGGTGCCAGAAGCTTCCCCCATGGCTGATGGAGCCAATGCCAGTTGGCCTCAAGATGGACCTGCCGCTGTCTGAGGCCAAGCCCATCAGCAATGGCAGCAGCACCTCTGGAATAGCATCTTTAAGAAGGAGGGTGGGGGCAGAGTCTGCACCAGAGAGAGAGGAGTGGGAATATGTGAGAACAGCAGCTCTGCAGACACCAAGGTCAGTAAAAAAGGATGGGAAAGAAGTGCCTCAGGTCCAGAGCAGAGATTCCCCAGCAGCCCATGGTGAAGCCCACAGTGAAGTAGGCTGTACCCCTGCAGCCCATGGAGGTTAACGGCAGAGCAGATATCCACCTGCAGCCCATAGAGGACCCCACGCCAGAGGAGGGGGATGCCTGAAGGAGGCTGTGACCCAAGGGAAGCCTGCATTGAAGCAGGTTTGCTGGCAGGACTTTTGACCCCATGGGGGATCCATGCTGGGGCAGTCTGTTCCTGAAGGGCTGCACCCCATGAAAGGGACCACGCTGGAGCAGTGTGTGGGAAGGATTCATGATGAAGAAGTTAATGGAGAACTGTCTCCTGTGGGAGAGACGCCATGCTGGAGCAGGGAAAGCATGTGAGGAGGAGGGAGCAGCAGAAAAAACATGTGAGGAACTGACCACAACCCCCATTTCCTGTTCCCCTGTGCTGCCTGGGGGGAAGAAGTAAAGAAATCAGGAATTAAGTTAAGCCCGGGAAGAAGGGAGGGGTGGGGGGAAGGTATTTTTCTGATTTGAATGGTAATAAATTAATCTAATTTTCCCCAATTTGAGTCTGTTTTGCCCATTACAGTAGTAGCTGAGTGATGTCCCTGTCGTTATCTTGATCCACAAGCCTTTTGGTTATATTTTCTTTCCCCTGTCTGGTTGGGGAGGGGAGTGATAGAGCAGCTTTGGCATTCAACCAGGTTGAAACCACCACACAAAGATACAGAAAAAATGTCCCTATCTCAGTAAGAATGAATCTTAAACTTTGCTCACCTGTGGAGAAGAGAGAGAACTGTATGTTTGCTACAGGAAAGAGAACCCCATGTACTTATTGGGCAAGTATCCATCCCAAAGAATTCACAAGTGAAGCTGAATCTTATTTCTTCTTTGGAAGAACCTTTAGAGTCCTTACAATTTAAATTCATGTATTTCCAGTAAAAAATATGTTTAGATTGTTTTGAATGCTGGTAGCAACTTAAAAGATTTAACATCTTTGGTTAGACATGGGTTAGTTTGCTGGGTTTGTTTACCCACCATGTCTATTAGATACATGTTTCACATGAATCCTTCTTTGCCACTGAATTGCAAATCTTCATTATGTTAAAGCAGTGAAGCTGTCCCTTGAAAACGGGCAACTGAATGAACAACCCAGTGCTCCCTAGAAAATCAGACATTATGGAATGCATTTAAAAAATCAGAATTTTTTCAGTGTCTGGTTTAATTAAATCTTTCTTTATGCAGATGACTGTATCTGAATATACCATTGACCTCGGTTCAATCCATTTTCCTACATGGCTGTGTAAATGAGATAAATTTAGATTCTGGTAGAATTAACAGTTTGTTTCTGGAATTATTCTCTATATTCTGTCTTCATGAGCCATAAAGATTTTTCATTATAATGAGTATTTATATAAACATAGTCTTATAGTGCAATACACCAGATGGTTGCCATTTAGAGGGATCTTGACAGACTAGAGGAAGAGGCAGATGGGAACCTCAAGAAGCTCTGCAAGGGAAAAGCAAAGTTCTGCCTCTTGGAAGCAATAGCCTCAGGGACCTCTACAAAATAGGGGTCAATCATGCAGAAAGCAGCTTTGCAGAAAAGAACCTTGGGGTTCTGGTGGACTACAAGCTGACCATGAGCCAGCATTGTACCCTCACAGCAAAAAAGGCCAACAGCATCCCAGCTGTGTTAGGAAGACAATTGCCAACAGACCAAGAGAGGTAATCCTTCCCCTCTCTTCAGTGCTGGTGAAGCCACACCTGCAGTCCTAAGACCATCCTAACAACCAGATCTCTGCACTAAAAGCACTGTATTACATAAACAGAGGTTCAGAGACATCTAGGGATCATCTAATCCAATCCCACTGCTCAAAGCAGGGTCAGCTTTTTCAGAGTATGTCATCTGTATAAATTCAGTTAATATCTGAAACTGGCTGCTACAGTCCATAATAAAGACTTTACGAGCAAGAGGCATCTTACAGAATTTCCCTTTAACTGACCCACATATGCATGTTCACTCTATTATTGCATTTAAAAAGGCTCAGACTAGCTATGTATTCCTTTTTTTTTTTCCATCAAGGAGAGCTGAAAAAATTTCATTTGTTCTTGAGAAAGGATAGACATTAAATTATTTTCAATTTTATATAGACTGGGATTCTATCAGAAATTATAAACACATACTCACACATGCAAATATGCTCAGAACTTTCATAGTTTAAAATAGAAATTACAGTCATTTAAAACATTACAACACATTAAAAAATTTATCCATTAATGATTACAGAAAAATATGGAAAATTAATCTGATTGCTTGCATACTTCCAGATAGTAGTGATAAAAAGAACCTAGAGTCGGAAACATGTTACGAGTTGGAGGGTATTACTAGCCAGGCAGATTCCTGTTTTCCACTCTTGATTAACTGCTTAAAAAAACTATTGGAAAAACAGTGCCATTAGCAAACAAACAAACAAACAAAAAAACCACAAAACCTCCCCAAAAAAACAACAAAAAAACCCAAACAACCAAAAAACAAAACCCCCAAACAACCAAACCCACAAAAAGAAACACAAAAAGGCTTATTCCCAAATAATCAGGACTCTGAAAAATGTAAAATAATTTTATAGCTCTGGAAATTTTTCACCCTGCGATATCAATTTCTTGAAAGGAGTGAATTCCAAATGTATTTTTACTTAATTCACACGTATGCAACTTCAAAAGCTGAAATGTCACTCTTGATTATTTTGGAGAATACTTTTTCTTCTTGTGGCTGGCTGCACGTGAGATTGGTTATCCTGGAAGACTTCTATACCTTTTTTTTTTTTTTTTAAGGTAGTGATGTAGAGGTAGTAAAAGTAGCAATGCTACTGGTTTTGTTTGTTGTCCAGTTATGTTTATTTGTTGCAACCACCTGTTTTGAGGCAGCTGTCTGATACAGTGGTCACCCTTTATGAAATGCATCTAGAGAATTGCACCAGCTAATGTATTGCTGTGACAGCTTTTTGCCCTCAGCTGAAGATCTGGCTCCGTTTTTATGCTGATTCTATACCAGGAAGAATTTCCAAAAGAATCTAAAATCTCAGTAAATGAGTTATTAATACATTTCTCAGAATTCAGAGGGATTTGCAAGGAGAGGGCAAACCTTCACAGGGGAATTCTTCTGTAGTTTGCTGCTTTCAGGCTCCTTGTATGTTAACTTTTTATGCATCAAAGGGATCTCAACACATAGCACTGGGACAACACATCCTGGAAAGTAATGCATTCACTTACTCCTACAGCACAAGTGAGTGGGAAGAAAGTTTCATACCAGTGAAGAATCTGAAGATGAGTGGTAAATCTTGGGGAAAGGTTTAAAACAAAAGGAGATTATGTACTTAGCAAATACACCTCTGCCTTTTGCTAACCCTGCTCATTGCTACCAGCCAATTTCCTCCTAGGGAATAAATGTAATATTATTTTTTTTACTGTTCTTCATGTAGTTTCTCTGTGCTTTAAACCCTGGGTTTGGGAGATATGCAATCCTGGAAGCTGGTATTGTTTATAGCTATGGGGTAAGGTAAGTGCAGTTTTCTGAACATTTTTTCTGTTATGCGTAGAATGCAATAAATCCAGTGGTGTTCCTGAACACATGGCACTTCTGGAGATGTAATATTAATTGGCTGTAAATAAAGCCAAATGTGTCTTGAAATGCTAATGTTTGTAACTTCTGGTTTCAGTGCCTGTTTCTGGCAGGTATTCACTGACTGCACCGCATTCCCTCCACGCCTCCCCGCCCCCCCCTTTTCTGCTGTCTCCCTTCACAATACCTGGGGAGGTTTCATTAAGAGCTTATTATATCATTGTATTTGCATGTTTCATTCATTAATTCAGACTTCTGTATTCTTAATTTTTTCTTTGGAATTATTTCTTTCATATGTTGAGGATCTTCACTGTTAACACTGGAAAAAGATCAATAGGCCCTGTACAAAAAGTAATCAATCAAGATTATTATGACAGTCTGACATAATAAACATTAGGAATTTTCAAGAGTAAAGGTAACTGAGGCTATAAAAGGAAAACTAGAAATGAGGTGCTACAGCCTTGCATACTTGCTATGGATGGATTTGCCTGTCACCAAGCTACTAGGGCCGGCACCAGGAGCCACAGGGCCTTCTGGGGGCTGGCAGTGGAGGGGGCCAGCAGGGTAGGGCCCTCGCTGGCCAGGGACTGGCCTGCTCCCCTGCCAGGAGCAGGGCAGACAGAAGGATGCCAGGGACAGCCCCAGCCCTTGGCATCAGGTGCCTCCCTGGTGGCGGGTATAGGCCAGCGCCAGGTGGGGTTGGTGGGTGGGGGTCAGGATCAGGCCCAGTGCAAGGACCCAGGTTTTGGCACAGGACCAAGATGGTCATACAGGGCCATGGGGATGGGGATGGAATGGGCCTGCAGGTAGGCCTGGCCCAGTGGTCCCATGCCCAAGCTGGGAAGGATGGTGAGGAGGAGGAGACTGGCCCTCCTGAGGCATTGCTGGAGTAGGGGCTGGTGGTCCCTAGGGCTGACGTGGGTCCTGGGCCAAGAGTAAGTGGAGGGAGTCCCAGGGGGAGTGGACAGGGACAGGGCTGGGAGTGCCTTCAGGCCCATGACATTGTCTGATGTGCTTTAAACCAGAAAATCTTCCTCACAAAGAAAGAACTGACAACAAATGAAGTGACTTAGGTGAAGAATGGATGAATTAAATCCAAATGGAACGTAATTATTCCTGTATGAATTTTCCATATTAAAGAATACTCATATTAGGGATATTTTTCATTTATATTGTAAATAACTTCTGGAGAAGTCTTTTAAGATTTTGCTCAATGATTTGTTTTGTCTCCGGAGCAAATGAGATAAAATGTAATTTAGCTAAGAGGACTAAAGAAGTGAAAATAATGGACACAGTTCTGGCTGAAAGGTACTGAAATTTGAAAATATGTTTTTTAACATGACTGACCCCAATCACTATTATTTGGGTGCCTTTCATCTGACTTCCTTTAGGTGAATATGTCTTCTCTATGTTCCAGGAGTTACCACACATTCAAGACAAATTAATTGTTCTCCAAGTTTACAGTTGAAAATTACTGGGTCTTATGAAAAAGAATAATGAATATGAGGTTATAGAGAGAAGGTGCTTACACTAAAAAAAAAAAAATATTCAATATTTTGTATTTTCCTGGAGGAATATTTTAAGTGTCCTGCCTCCTTCGTTTTTAGTTACTTTCATGCATGAGTGCTTCTGAATTGTTGGCAGTTAAATACTGAGTGCCAATGACTTGTCTCCAGCAAAAAGTTAAAACCTCTGATACTCTTCTATCAGAAAGGGTTATTAATTTCTCTTATTCATTTTATGACTCATTCTTCCCCACCTACTTTGATTTTTTTTTTATAGATAAAATCTGTTTTTTTCTGAAGAAACCTAATACAAAAGGCAAACCTTACTACAGACCTTTGTATTTTCTTTAAAAAAAAAAAAGTAATCACAACTCTAATGAAAGAAAAACATTATTTGGCATCCCATTTTCAACTGAAGACTCTTCCTAACTATGACCAGGGTTCAACAAAGGCTGCTGGATAAAAAAAAAACTGGTTTTCATTGCTTGTCAATTTATATGTTATGTCAGATGTATTACCTTGCTTGTGTTAAGGCAAATAGAAACTTTTCCTGTTAGAAACTCATACTGTATTTATTTCCTACTCTTATTGTATTTGTTTTTAACTGTTCAGCAGTGTACAAAGCTGGCATATGTCTCATCAGATTATGAATTCTACAAAGCTGTTAGCATTTTGTGAAGCATCATAATGTACTCTTGACTGATCTTTTATTACCAAAGGCCTCAGTCAGCCATTGAAGACTGGAAGTGGCAGACTATTTAGCGTGCCCTAAGTGTAACTTTGAGACAGCAGGAGCTAGAGCTTTCTGTAATTATACTCCCTGATTGTGGAATCTGCTCCCTATTGAGACTGGAAGAGCAGCATCTGTTGTGACATTTAGGTTAAAATTAAAGAGGTGCACAAGTTTGTTGATGCATTTAACTGTGGGAAATCATCTTAATTATTATTTTTAAATTGTTTTTGTAAAAAAAAAAAAAACCACAAAAATGAAGCTGTGGAAAGGACTTTGTGTTGTTATGTTAAAAGACTGTTTAAAATTGTTAGTTACTATTTATCCACAAATGAAAGAAAAAGAAGAAGTAAACAACACCATGAGCACAGAATGAAACACCCAGCCTGGATTCTGAAAAAACAGTTATTGCACCCTTATTAGTTCATTCATGCATTCTCCCCACCCCCATCATACTTGTACAAGACAAGTACAAGTACAGTACTTGTCAGTACTTTATACACGGAGAGTCTGATATATGCCCTAAGAAACATAGGCTATGAAACCATATTTCTAATTAGTTCTGTCTTTAAAACTAGCTTAAAATCAGAGAAAAATTGCTCACCACTTAATTAGAAAGTGATTTTTTTTTTTTCTGGTAAAATATTCTTTTTTATAACTGCTATACGTTCTCTCAGCAAGTATTTTTCTCCTACAGCATTTATTTTATATTAGAACACAACATTCTCCTAGAAAAACTTTTTTTTCACCATTAGGACAGGCTGTATTTAACATTGGAATTCTTGTTACATATCTATAGAAGTGTCCACACAAAATGGGATAAAACCAAGTGTCCTTTTTAAAATTTCACTAATTTGTCTTCACAGCAGTAACTTTTTAATATAAACAATTTCTACTACGTTGTATCTTTCATGTATGTTGTCAGATTTAAACACCATAAACACATCCAAATTTTGTAATTCTAATGTAAACAGGGCTCCAAACAAGACAGTGAGTTATGACCAGTTGTGTTGACATTTCATAATCCTCAAGGCAAGAAAATAAAGATTTTGTTCCGTGCATAAAGTGTCTATTTGATCCTGTACTTTTTACTGTTTCTACTTCTCTTTGTGCCTCTCCCACAGTCTCTCCTGGCCAGGATTTATAGCCAGATTCCAATTGCCCTTTACTTCTTGACTGGCAAATGTGTTTGGAAGTTTGTGAGTTAAGTATACCTAAGTTACTGTAAACTATGCTGAATGCCAAAATGATTTCTATTTTAAACTTACCAGTGCCTTGTAGATACCATCACTCAGAAACATCTCGTTCTGAAGGACTATGTCCATAGTGATTCCTCTTTGAAGACATCCCATCCCTGGAACTAAGATGCTTCTAGCTTAGAAAACATGTCCCAGCATGAGAACAATCTAAAGGGTCTATAGATAAGAGATTAGTGGCAGTTGTCACATAGCAGGAGAAATAAAATATTTTTTTCAAACCGGGGCTCATTCAGTTTAAAATACAATGAAATACATATTTAGGAAATCTTCCTTATTTTTATTATGCACAGAAAAAAAATTAATAATATGTTCACATACTCATAATTACTATAAATTTAATTTTTGAGCTTGGTAAGAAATCTGTCTCAAAACATTTTTGAATCTTCTCATGTTATATAAACCTGGAGGGGAAAAGAGTTAGTAGAATAACAGCTAGTAAAAAAAGATATATCTTTCTTTTATAGCAAACTGCTAGTAGCGTTTCAGGTTTTGTGTAAGTCTTCTCTATTAAAAATAAATTGTACCAGACTGTGTGTGTGTTTTAATATCAAAATGTTCACCATTTAATGAAGGACTGTTCCAAAGGATAGACTGAAAAAGATCATATGTAATTAATAAACATTAAAAGGTGGTAGATGTGAAGTCATTCTGTACTGTGGAATGATTCCAGAAATCTTTTTTCAGTTCTGAGGCCTATGGAAAGGATAAGCCTGGGCACATATGTTTTAAAGAGGTTTCCCTGCTGAACAGCTTGAAGAGGACATTACAGTTAAGCAACATAGCCAGTCTAAAAAAACACATCTATTCACTTAAGACTTAATAACTTCATGTGTGCAAGTACATGAACAGTGCCATACAAAAGAGTTAGTTTAAGATCATTCTAGTTTAAAACTTGCTGTGGAAAATTTTCAGGTGGATCTGGCAACATTTTCGCTTCAACTCTAGTCAGTATACATTTTAAAGGAAATAATTTGAAGAATTGTACCTGTACCTAAAGCATTCCAGATCTCTGTGACAAGTTTCCTTTCAAGTTTCTAGAAAGTTAAAGGTCCCCAAAATATTTCAGTTAAGAGAAAGAATCAAGCCATATTGAAAATAGCAGCAAGAGTTTTCTGCTGGCAGTGTCAATCATCACTGATGAAGTTATAAGTCTGACATACCTACTGGACAAATAATCACAAATCTGCAGAGTAGCTTATACTTCAATAATATCCACAAAGCCATATCTCCCATTGGTATACATAGGCATATATATAAAAATACATTTATTTATTCATTCTAAGTAACCAAATACTCCTCTATATGCTTATGTCTATAAATTTCCTTTTCAATAGACTAGTACATATCAGGGAACGTGCAGTGGGGACTTATGGTGACTCATGCTCCTGACCATCAGACAGAAAAATGAATGAGTGTTCTCAGTGTGCATAGTAGTCTCACAATTCTTAGCAAAATTCATGTGTTTGCTTTTGGAAGCAAAGCAAAGGTGTATATGAGGTATGTAGATAAAAAAAAAAAAAAAGTGGTAGAGGGGAAAAATTGTGAGGTGTAGTGGAGCTTCTTGGTTTGAAAACACAGGGAAATTCTCTTCCCTGTCATTCCATCAGAATAGGAAAGTGAAAATGTTCTGCAAGCCTGTGGAGAGAAATCAAGAGGACTGAGAGATGGCTGTCCATGAGTTTAGCAATGAAGGAAGGCTGATAAACTTCTAGAGGTGGACAGAAAGATGTCAGTGGCTGGTGATGCTGTAGATGGCAAATCCCTGAAAGCAAGATACTCATATAGTTTTGCAATCCTAAGAAAACTCAGAGCTAGAAAACTGCTAAAGAACTGGATAGTGTTAACAGTAATTAAAATGAGAGAAAATGTCCTGAATGTGCTAGAGAACAAACAGCCTGAAGTCCAGAGGTCTAGCATGATGCTGGGACCTAGGAGTTCTTAAATAATTTATAGCTCACCAAAATTGCATTGTATTTAATACTTGCTGTATTCGTTATGTACTGATGCAACTGACGAGTAGGAAACAAAGAGTAGAAATAATTAAAATTAAACCTTTACTCAGACTTTTACCTTGAGTTTTCACTGCAACCTTGAGTATTCATTGCTATATGCAGCTTCTGTTCCCTACATCAATAAAGTAAACATATATGAAATATGCAATGGGAGGAATTGCATCTGCTGAATATGAGTGGGAAATCAAAGTGACTAGAACAGATCTGTAGAGAGTGCAAAAATTTGTTAGGTGAGTGTCATGCTGCAGGATTTCTCTAGGAAAGCCATACTGGCTCAGACCAAGAGTCTGTCATAGGCAGTGGCCAAAAGCAACACCAAGGGAAGATAAGGAATAAGGTGAACAAATTATAGCTCACTCTGATACTGACCTGTCATCTATTTATATTCTGCTTTGAGGATTTCCTGAACCTAATGTGACTTCTTTACCCTCTTTGAATCTTGTTCTTTCCGTGCACAATAACCAATGTTCAGAACTTTAAAAGGTCTGATATTTTCCGTTAACTAGGTCCTTTGGTTTGAGCTTAGCTCTTATTACTTTCATTTAATAATCTTTGTATTCACTTAATAATTTTTGTAATAGGAGAGACAGCAAACAGTAGTCTCCTGTTCACATGCTTCATGATAATTTTGTAGGCTACTGGCATTTCCTTCATGTGGTCTCATTTCCAGGCTGCAGAGCATGTTATCTCAACTATTTTTTGTATGTAAGATCTTTTCTGCTTCTGAACACTCTTTTCTTTCTCTGAATCTTTCTCAGTTCTATTCAATAATTTTGGGGTAAGAAGATCAGACTTGCACACAATATTCAAGGCTTGGGAAAAACATGGATTTGTACAGTGGTGTCACTATTTTTATTTCTCTTCCTCTATTTCCTAATATTTTCAAACATTTGAGTTGGGGTTTGGCCCATTACCACATACTGAGACTTTATTTTCATGGAACTGTGTGTCATAATCCCGAAGTCTTGCCTTGTTTATGTTTTTAAGCAATGAACTCACATCCATGTACTTTACAAATGAATTGATTCTCTCATGCGTATCACTTTACACTCTCTACACTGAATTTTGCATTACAGTGCAATTTAGTGTTGCCAGCAAGTTTATTACGAGCTATACCTGTATGCAAATTGAGTAGCTAATATTTGTTTGAGTTTGGAGTTACTTTTTTTTTCTTGTTCATTTTCTTCTGGAAATTAGGTTATCTGCATACTTTTTAAAAAGATGTTTAACTTGAAAGCTCCCCACAAGCAGATAGGGAATGAAGCAATGCTGGTCAAACAGGAAGCTAGTATGCCCACATCTTCCATGCGATGAGAGGTCAGGAGTGTTTTTGCAGGTGATGTTCCACCATGAGACTTAAGACTAGATGTCAAAATTTCCTGTTGGCTGTTTGTAGGGAAGTTGTTGCTGCTTTTGGAGGTTAGCTACAGTTCTTGGAAGTTCATCGCTGGTACTTCTATATGACTCCTACATCACAGCTGTTAAAAACACCACATGCCTTGTACCAGCAGTCACTGCAGGGAAAACAGCTTTGAGCAGTGCTGAACATTGTCATTCAGGGCTGCTTTACCATCTTGATTATCTTCTAAACTCCTGAAACTGAAGATATCTGCAACTTCTTGATGGTTTCATTCAGAAGTCCAGATATCTGCCATTTGTTTTCACCATTCTATGTGCCCATTATTTTAATTGCTGTAAGAATGTGATTCTTATCAAAAGAACCTCCAAAATGAAGGCTGAGAACAGCTGATAACATACAAGCTTGTCCTGTGTCTTTGGTCAGTAACAGCTATAAATGGAGATAACAGGAAAGACAGAAATTGTTTTTCCTAAGAAATTAAGTCATGTTGAGTATTCATTGGAAGGTTTAGGCAGAGATTGATGTGAGAGAATTTAGCAGGAAATTTTAGATTCAGGATAGGAGAAAGCGAGGGATAATGTAGGCAGGCCATGAATATCAGGTGCAATACCAGCTAATGCAGAGTCAGGTCTAGAAAGTAATGAGAAACTGGATTTGAAAAGGATGAGAGAGAGGTGGACCTGATTAGGGAAGTTACCAGTATCTCCTTACAGAAAGATCCTGTAAACTTATACAGACTGTGCTAAAGCAATCTTTCTTCACCAGTGCTAGCTACAGAATGGAATTGTTCCTTGGGGGTGAGGTAACATGTGGACACTAATTTCTTGAAAGTCTTTCAACCCTTCCTTTCAGCATCATTTGAGAAATCCTGATTTCTTTTAGTCCATAGACAGTTGCTTGTTGTTGTCTGAAGCTTTTGTTATGAGTGAGTTTGTAAAATGAGAAGAACTTTCATAGTCTTTTTGCAAGTTAAATGAAAGAGTGAATAAAGAAGTCTGAAGAAATGGATGAAGGAAAAGGACGTGCTGACCTGTTTCAGTCTTGCAAAGCCTTTTGTTGTGAAAAAGAATAATTGTTCACATAAGCATCTGAGAACTGAATCATTTCAAATAAGGCATAGACATTTGAAGTGTCTACAATTCCATAAAGGGTGAATTAGACACTGACATTTGAGAAGCCAAATGAATTGAGATTAAATGCAGTTGAGATTAAATGCGATTGCCTATACTGAGAAAAGCAGTTACCGTAACTGCAGATTACTACTTCTGGTCAAATGACTAGCAAATTATGTTAGTTAAAGTGTAGGACTGGAATACATATTGTAGAATATCAGAAATGCTTGAAATGTTTCACAATAGTACATGCATTCAGCTTGTTTGCATCCTTACATAAGAACACTTCTTAGTATAATGTTTAAATAAAATATTACTCAATCCTACTACGTTTGGTTTTTTGAGTGGTCCATAGAATTAACACATGAGGAAGGAGTCATACCATTGTGTATTACTGCAGTCTTTAAAGCGCTTCAGAAGAAAATAACTTATACCAATATTGGGTTTATTGTCATAATGTATATATTTAAAAAAAAATACTTGACCGTATAATTCTTTATAGAACCTGAGAAGACTAAAGTAGAAAATAAAACAGATTAAATATTCAAGTACCTACACCTTTTAATCCTTAACTTCAGTCCAGAAATGTCAGCATACTGTTAGACTCAAAAGAAAGAAGCAAAAGTAGAGAGAATTAATCACAAAGATAATTTTTCCCTAAAAGCACTAATTCCATAACATAATTACATTGAAATTATATTAAACTCTTTCAAAATATGTATAACCCCACTTTCCCTCCTAAGAACAGTACCTTTCAGTTCTAGTCTACTTTTTGGTTTTGGGTTTGTTTTTCATTTGGTTTTGGAGTTTCCTAGGCATCTCTCTTGGTTAATATCTAACCTCAGCCAGCCTAGCTTTGGAAGAGAATTAAGCCTGACCTTTCAGAAGTTCTTTCAGATCCTGCCTCTCAATGTCAAATATTCCAGCATCATCTGTTGGTTTCTTATTCACTTTTATGTTTCTTCTTTTTAATGTTTTCTTTTCTATATATATGTTTTCCTTTCCTCTTCTCCTGCTGTTCCTATTAACTCTAGTCCAACAGGTTCCCAGCTGTAGTTTCCTTTGTTTCCTCTGTTTGGTAGCTCTTTTTAATCCATTCCAGTATCCCTGGATTGTTCTTTTGGTATTTTCTTTCCTTCTAATCGATGATTTTCTCATTTGAAGCAAAGGTGTTCTCAGAATTGCTTTGGAGAGCTCTTTTTCTATTGTGACTAAACAGCTAAGTATTCTTCCATCTTTTCTGATCTATAGTCCTGCTGTCTATCATTCCAGTGATGATTTAACAGACACAGAATGTCACAGAAAACAAAGACAGAAAGAGTATAGCCAGGTGAAGAAAGACTTAAAGCAAACATAGTAAAATTCTATTTGGTTAGCCTGATACAGGACATGACGTTTTGGAACTTGAATTTTGGAAATCTAATAAATTTTGGGTTGTGGCAAAACATTTTTTTTCTTTTGTTAATGCAAATCATTAATTCTAATCTATACATAGTATTGGTCTCAGAAGCATACGGAAATAGATCAGCTTGGAAAGACCTTCTTTCATTCATGTACTACTGAATCTGGGAAGTGTATTCTCTATACAAAATGTAAACAACTGTTAAGACAAATGTTCAAAAATACTCCTTTCAGAAGGAACTTCCAAGTTTCTTTAAACTCAGAATTATCCTATGTCTACACTTTTATTCCTTTCACGTAATGTCATATAAAGTAAGGTTGAGAAACTAGGTACTAAAAACTTATTTGAATGTCAACAGTTTACTGAGATAGAAAACAAAGACCTCGTGTAGAGAATTTCCTGCCTCCAGCCTGCTTAATCATCAAGCATAAGACACCATCTTAAAAAGAATCTTGTAAAATTATACAGAAATATGTCTTCCCAATATAAAATATTCTAAAAATTTTTGGAAAACAGTTAGTTTTCTATAAATTTCTATTCTGTATTGCTATGTTTTAATTTTACAGGACATTTCAAACTTCATTTAATAACCTATTGGTTTTATCACTTCTAAATTCTTCAGTTTTCTCATAATGTTTTAACTTTAATATTTCAAATTATCTCATCTGTCTGGAGAAAAGCAGCAGCCTCTAAGGTAACCAGAGCTAATGCATTTGTGAATGGGTAGATTAATTTCAACACATTATATTGAACTTGGGAACCACCTGCAAGCTGCATACAATATATAGCATGCAGGAAATGTTTTCAAGTATTTGGACTTTACTAGTTTCTACTAGTTCTACAGAGGAGGTGTTTTATTGCGGCTGAGGTAACACTATGGGAAAGGTCTACAGGACAAGAAACAAGTTATCAGCCTTAAGTAATAAAAATCAGCCACTTCCATTGCTTTCTGTGTGACATACAAACCCAAATGGAAGTCTTAGCAGCTACACACTATACAAACTCTTCCAATAGATGAATGAGTTATGCTGCTGTTTCTTGCACTTGATGCCCACATTTTTTAAGGTTATATTTCAGCCATATCATTCCTCCAATCTCAGCAAAACACCACCAATAACTAAATTAAGGTTAAATAAAATTAAAAAAAACTGAGACAAACACTGTCTACAAACTGCAGATATCCCAATATGTACCCATTTGCCTTCCTCTGCAATATTCTTGCACATTTACAAGATAGCTGAAGTAACAAAAAAATATATGGTTGGAAATTTCCTGCCTTTTTAATGTTAATTTTAAGGAAACATAAACTTTAACCAAAACTTTATTTATTCATAAGATAATATTGTTTGGCAATTTTCTTTCTCTACAGTTAAATCATGTAGAATTGAAATATTATTGTATATTAAATGAAAGTTCAAGCTAGTTTGATACCAAATCTAAACTATTCTTGAGCTTATGATATAACATTGTGTGGCTTATCTTCCTCTTCTACATCTGTACTCAGCTGTGTAGCAAAGAAGACAGAATCCATAGGCTCAGAAGGGAAAATGAAGTTATAAGAGACCATAACTAAAACTCCCACAAAACACTGGCAGTTCAGATAGGCAGGCCTCTAATACATTCTCAAACTTGGTTTTCTACCTTTTTATCAACATTTCTCAAAATTCATTCAATTCAACAAAATATGAGCTTAGTCTTGCTTTTTTTTTATCTGATGCATGATGAAAACTAATACCAAAAATACAGATTTATGACGGCATTACCGTACACTTTTCAGACCAGTTTTAGTGTAGATCTCTCTCTAGTCAGCTCTTCTCATGTATCTTTTCAGAATGAAAGGAATAGAGCATCATTTTGTCTATTCCTGGCATATTTTACAAAACAGTATCAGTAACGCTTCATGGCTAATTGTATCAAAGGCAGCTGCAAGACCTAAACAAATCATTTTGAGGCTTAGCTCATTGCCATTGCCAAGAGGAGATAAGCAGGCAATAAACCATTGCAGTTCTCCTGTCATATGTGCTGATTAAGGTTAAGGATTCTAGGTATCAGCAGAGACTGGGATAATTATATCTATGCCCAGAGATTATTTCTTTCTATACAGTCCCCCTAGAGAGGGGCTGGGATCTTGATTTACTAACAGACGACTTCAAAAAGGCTGCCTGTTTCTCTTGGAATGCAATAAAAAATTGAAGCATATTTCCAGGGTGTGAATCACAAACTGAGAAAAAAAAAAAAAAAAAAGAAAAAAAAAATCACCTGCGGAGCACATTCTGCATTTGTCTTCACCAGATTTAGCCTTTGTCAAATAGCAAGGGGAAAGTGTCTCTCAATAATTTGGCTCAAGATCTGCTGGAATTCATTACTGTAATCCTATATGAAACATGCAAGAATTCCCTATGCAAGTAACAGCCAGTTCATTGAAAATGTCTGTATATTAATGTTGAACTTCGTTTTCTTGCACAAGAATAAGATGTGGTTTAATATCTCACAATCTACTAGATTCAACTAACAGTACTATCAGTAAGAGCTGTTATATCTTATCCTAGCCTATTACCACCTGGTAGGTGAAATTGCTTTTGTACTACAGCATGAAGCACATTTCACCACTAAAATAGACAATCATCAAAGTATTTTCATGGCCAAAGGATATTGTCTGTCCTTTGTATACCCATGATCTCTCAATAGATAAATTTTGCTTGATCACGTACGGGTTGTAATCCACCGATTATACCCAATGTTCTCATTACCAACATGAAAACCTGCAGTCTGTCTTAAAACTTGCCACTACGGAAACAATGGAGTAGCATAAACATCCAGTCTACATAATTGCATGGCCACTGACATAAAGCATAGATATTAAAGGATACAACACTATCATCATACTAATTATTTTCCTTTTACAAGTTCATTTGGAGATGTACATTTTTTTAGGAACTTTTGCTAGATCCACTTTTAGCCTTGATTGTCAACAGAGTAACTTTCACTTTTCTGGTTTTGGGTAAAATAGTAGCTGTCTGTGTTTATAACCATACCGAACATCATTAACCGAATTATTCTCTAAAGGCTTGACATTCCTGATTCTCCTTGTTTCCTAGGGAACAAGCAAGGCAACAAGTTTAATTACACTGCTTAGAATGGAAAGACAAACTTGTTCAAACTCTTTAAGTGTATGGATATAAGCCCTCAAAATGTTTCTCTTTACGGCATTTCTCAAAATGATCCCTTTTCCTTTTTAATTAAATTATTTCTATCATATAAACTTGCTTCAAAATTGTTTAGGTTATTACTAACACGGGATGTTTATTGTGTATATATGACTGTTGTGGTTTAACCCCAGCTGCCAACCAAGCACCACGCAGCAGCTAGCTTGCTCCCCCCACACCTGGAGGGGTGGGGAACAGAATTGGAAAATAACGTAGAACTCAAGGGCTGAGAGAAGAACAACTTAATAATTTAAACAGAATAAAAAGAAAAGAACAACAACAACAACTATAATATAATAATAATAATAATAACAGCAGCAGTTATAACTGAAAGGTGGGGAAAAGGATAAAATCCAAAGGAAAAGGGAGAAAGGAAAACAAGTGATGCACAGTATAACTGCTCACCACCCGCTGACCGATGCCCAGCCAGTCCCCGAGCAATGATCCTCTGGCCCCAGATAACCCCCCAAGTTTATATACCAAGCATGATGTCGATTGGTATGGAATACCTCTTTGGCTGGTTTGGGTCAGCTGCCCTGGCTGTGTCCCCTGCCAATTTCCCTTGCCCCTCCAGCCCTCTGACAAGCAAGGGCTGAGAAAGTGAGAAGTCCTTGACTTAGTGTAAACATTACCCTGCAACAACTGAAAACATGAGTGTTAACAATATTTTTCTCACATCAGAGCCAAAACACAGCACTGTACTAACTACTAAGAAGAAAGTTAACTCCATCCCAGCTGAAACCGGGACAATGACAAATAATCACTAGCCTGATTTTGATCATAAAATTATAGAATCATTTAGGTTGGAAAAGACCTTCAAGATCATCAAGTCAACCACTAATCCAGGACTGCCAAGTCCACTGCTAAATCATGTTCCTAAGCACTGCATCTACATGTCTTTTAAATACCTCCAGGGACAGTGGGTCAAACACTTCCTTGGACAGCCTGTTTCAACGCTTGAAGACCCTTTCAGTAAAGAAATTT
Source organism: Falco biarmicus (assembly GCF_023638135.1). Taxonomy (NCBI): domain Eukaryota; kingdom Metazoa; phylum Chordata; class Aves; order Falconiformes; family Falconidae; genus Falco; species Falco biarmicus. The sequence goes on along the minus strand of NC_079294.1, from coordinate 15,734,899 downwards.
TCCCTAATATCGAACCTAAACCTTCCCTGACATCACTTGAAGGTGATTTCCTCTTCTCCTGTCTCTTGTTACTTGGAAGAAGAGACTGACACCCCCATTGCTACAATCTCCTTTCAGGTAGTTGTAGAGAGTGATAAGGTCTCCCCTCAGCCTCCTTTTTAGCAGACCAAACAACCCCAGTTCCCTCAGACGCTTCTCACAAAACTTGTTCTTTAGACCCTTCCCCAGCCCCGTTGCCCTTCCCTGGACATGCTCCAACATCTCAATGTCCCTCCTGAAGTGAGGGGCCCAGCACTGAACACAGGAGCCGAGGTGCGGTCTCGCCAGTGCCCAGTACAGGGGGACAATCACTGCCCTTGTCCTGCTGGCCACACTGTTTCAGATACAAGCCAGGATGCTGGTGGCCTTGCTGGCTACCTGGGCACACTGCTGGCTCATGTTCAGCCAGCTGTTGACCAGCAGCCCCAGGTGCTTTACTGCTGGGGAAGCTTTCCAGCCATCCTTCCACAAGCCTGTAGTGTTGCGTGGAGTTGTTGCACTGAATCCCCTCGTCCCTACTGTCAATAAGAATATTAAGCAGAACTGGAGGCAATACTGAGCCCTGGGGAACACCACTTGTGACTGGCCGCCAGCTGAATGTAACTCCACTCACCACCACTCTTTGGGATTGGCTGTCCCGTCATTTTTTTACCCAGTGATGAGTATACTCATGCTGTGGGAAATGGTGTCAAAGACTTTATTAAAATCTAGGTAGCAACATCCACAACCTTTCCCTCATCCAGTAAGTAAGTCACCTTTTTATAGAAGGAGATTAGGCTTGTCAAGCAGGACCTGCCTTTCATAAACCCATGCTCACTGGGCTTGATCAACTAGTTGTCCTGTATGTGCTATGTGATGATACCCAAAATGATCTGCTCCATAACCTTTCTCAGCACCAGGGTCAGACTGGCAGTCCTGTAGTTCCCTGCAGCCTCCTTCCATCCCTTCTTGTAGGTGAGCATCACATTTGCTAATCTCCAGTCAACTGGGCCCTCCCCAGTCTTCTGGTCTTCTGTCTGTGTTCTTCTCTGATGTTCTTCTGCCTGTGGCTTGACTGAATATTGCAAGATCCTGTCCTATATTTCAACTACTCTTCTTCCCTAAGGAAATAAGGTTTTAACCATATTATTATCCATTGCCCGTGATATTCTTTAAAAGATCATAAGGGAATATGTAACATTTGCTCCACGTACATCTTATTTACAATGTTTCTTTGGACACAAGAGAAACATAAAGGAAAGGAAGAATTGGACTGAGGAAGTCAGTCTACAGAATCTTCATCTGATTCAGCAGCTTGAAGGTTTTCTGGTGCCACCACTGTGAATGGACTAGATTCAGGCAAGTCCTTGAGGATCTGTCACTATGTGTATCTCTGGAATACACACGTGTGCTTAAACAGACAACGCACTGTGCAGAGTTTACATAACGATGCAAATTCTCTTGAAGACACAGATATGTTTCCTTACCATATTCAATGTAAGCTCAACTATGTGAATAATTTATCTTCAAAATAACTTTATGTGTCAATAATCCAAAGCAAAAAAAATAGGTTAAAACAAAAATTTGAGTTAGATTTATTGTCACCTTCTCTCTCCGAGTTGTTTGGCCATGAATAACTCCACCAATACTCCTGGGTTTCCAGGGGTTTTTTTTTCCATAAATTGATGGCATTGCTAATGTCAAGGTATGTTATTAGAATGAAAAATTACACCAGGATTCTCTAGACCAATTTTTTTGAGTAAGTGGGAATATCACTGGAAAACTGAGAACTCTGAAGCTCAGAGAACAGTAAATCAGGACTTCAAATTATTTCCCTCTGGATGATGACAAAGTAGGATTTAAAAACTGAAGGTGCAATAGTGAGGATACCCCTATGTTTGAAAAAAATGTGTGAATACTCTTATAAAATTAAATGGATTTCTATTTGTAGTTGTCTACCTGAGAGGGAAAAAAAATAAAAACAAAACCACAAAACACCTGAATAAAACTTTTAGACATAAAATACATTACATTTCTTTTAATATTGTCCTGCGCTTCTTACATAACCTGGAGATCTTAAGTAACTGTCATAAAAATACCTAGGGGAAATGTAAATATGTGTGAAATAATGGGATGAAATAGATGACCTTTTAAAAAAACATTCCAACACTTTTTCTTTAAGCCTGTCTGAATTCCTGCTTCCAAACGTTCTAAAGCTACACAAGGTCTTTATTTCTTAAACTCCTCATGTTGCCTTGCATCATGAAGTATTCTGTTTGATTCTGACCTGTGAAGACTCATTTATATACTGACACTGTTATTTGCAGGTAAAATGGTAAGTATGAGTGACAGCTATTTATGGAAAATAACTGTGAACAAACATATTTATAACTGGTCAGTAGAAAAAAAATCGAGTGATAACTTGTTGGGATGTAAAATTCAAAAGGATGTTCACAAACACTGATATGCAGCATTTATCTAAGCTTTTATTTTAAAATGATGATGCTTGCCTGCTTGTGAATGTTAGTATTTACACATCTTCCTAAGCTGTCATAACATTTGTCTTCTTAACAAATGAAAAAAGCTAGCAAAAATTAGGTATCAAATATTCTAGTCTCTGATACTAGCACCTGAAAAGGAATTTCAATCAAAGCAATTTATATTTCATGAAAACCCTTGTTATATAACCACTGCTTTAATCCACAGTAACAAGGTTTTAAGCCATTCTTGCATTAACATATTTCATGGCAGTAATTTTCTTTTACTGAGAAAAAGCTAGGTTTTTAGCTGATAGTGAAGGGAATTCTTACAAACCCTGTTTCCAGAATGTCATTTGCATCATTGCTGACATAACTGATTATGCTTTTACAAAACAGGTGAGTAAATATTCCATTGCCAATGTAGGCCATGCCCCATGACAAACAGAATAGGGGGTGAAAAAAATAATTTTTGTAAAATGAAAGAGGACAAGACTAGTGAGGAATAATATGCTGTGTTCTTTTTTTCACTGATATATTATGAACGACAGAGAAATAAAAGCAGAAATGAGAGAAAGCTTTCAGTGTTGACAGTGTGGTTTGACTATGAAAAATCAATTCTACAAGCAAATATTTCTTGTATCTTAATCTTGCAGCAAAGTTATAGAAACTTTTATAAACCATAGTTTTAACTGGAAGTGATAACTATGTACATATGATTTACATAGAATGAGCTATTAAGAATTATTGTCTTGTATTGATGTGAAAAATCTGACCTATGAACTCAGGACGACTGACCCTGAAGTGGCGGCAATCTGGAATCATACACCTGTGTCATCAACAGCTGGTCACCATGACATTATTTCTGAGATATCTTTGGTGCTATGTCATGGGAACAGTTTACATAGCAGAGTCTAAAGAAGATTGTCATGTTCCTTTGGTTCCTATTCCTCCATACAAGCAGAGGACTTGCCCTTCAGATTTTCATCTTCTTCCACAGGCAGTAAGAAAGTAATTCCTGCAGTGTTGTATCCTCATGCTTTCCTTGTGGTAGATATAAAGGTAAGACTAAAGAAATAAAACTTGGTCTCTGAATTCTGTGCCACATCTATTCAAGAATGAGTTCAGACAGAGGATGTATTAATATGGAATGTCGCACCTGTCCCCAGCTGGGAAATTTCTGTAACAATAATAGGCACCTACAAAAGCCTGTCTGAGAAAAAGAAGACCCAAGATCTAGTAAAAAGAGGCTTCCCTACAGGTGATAATTTTGTTTTTGTGGACACTGTGATTTTCTATAGCATTTTGAGGGCTTTTCATTTTATAACTAATATAATTATTAAAGTACAGTGTTGCTAAGGCAACCTCCTAGAACGTTCCTTCCCTGAGGTCCACAGAAAATCCTAAGGAGCAAAGAAAGCAGTTAATTCCTATCTAGCATGCACTCAAAGTTTTGTTTTTTCTAGAATCTAATTTCTTTTCTCACATCTTTGAACTCATTTACTTGCAATGTAAAGTAAGGGAAAAAAAAATCTTCCTTAATATTCAGAAATATGTCTCACATACTATCATGTTCCTGAATGTAAAAGTCATACATCTCCTCTGACCTTGTTATCTTTATTTTGTTGCATAAATTACTCAGTTCTGATGTGTCCTATAGGTCAGATACTGAACAAAAACCATTCCAGAGACTTAAAAAAGGACAAGGAATTTTGGTTTTTTTTCTGATATCAATTCAAACACAGGCTATGTCAGAAGTTGATTAAATGCACAATTCTCAAATAAAGTATGCACTTTGGAATGAATTAAGTCTCTGCTAAAGCTAGAATACTCCAGGGGTTTACAACTCAAAGAAGGAAATTTAACCCAGAATGGATATTCCCTGTTTGAATGTGACAAAATAATCAGAATTATTAGCAAACAAGATCGAAGGAGACTACCTGAATTAGGTAATCTCATATGGTTTCTCATATGTAAATGCCAGTCAGAAAGATACTTTTCTTTTTCTATTACACATTATTTTTTTGTTCAATTAATCCAAGAAATGTCTCTCATTCAATATGCAACATTTTCAGATTACCTATTTTAAATGAATCACAGTGAAAAACAGATTTTTCTTCAACTACCAAGAGACTACAATACATAGAACTTCACTTTAGTGACTTTGCACGTCTTTTTTACCCATCTCTTCTCTACTTATGCTCCTTTAGCTGGTGCTCTGGAGAAGAGAAGATATTCATTTAGGAAAACAAAAAAAAAAATCAAGTTTTATTTTCACATTAGTTTTAACATGCCAATGAAATTCTATGGTACACTAAATGCATTGAGAGTTTGAAAATAAGAGCTTGTAGCCTCAGTAAACTCCTGCATGAAGCAGTATAGCCACTGCAGATTTGCTGGTTGCAATTAGCTTTGCTATCCATTTTTATGTCTGTTTTATCATCTGATGCTTCTCAAACTGTCATCACCCTAGTATCTTTACTGTGATACTTTTTTTAGTGCAGACTCATAAATGGTGCATACTCCACTCCCCCCCACTCCCCACCCCTCCAATTAGGCAATTTCTCATCTATAATTTTTATGCTTCCACTGTAAAAAATATATTAACAAGCATGTTGGAAATCAAGTATGTTAATTTGCACAAATTCTACAAAATACTAGCTCCTTAGAAGTGATTGCAGACAGCACCCCACTTGTAATGAGAAAAAGCACTATTACTTCCTACCTCACAAAGCACTATTACTTCTTAACTCACAATCTTCTATTTTATCAATCTTGTATTCTGTTCTACTCTTCTAATTCTCTGTTATCATCATATTCTTGATAAGAATGCAACTCATTTGGCTTTGCTGCTATCACTGATTCAATTCAGATAAAAGACATAAAGAGTAAATTACAAAGTTACTGATCACATGAAAATATAAGCAAAGTAATAAAAATGTACAACAGGTATTCCTCTTTCTTCATGTTGTTGGGTTTTTTTTCTATCTACTGTTTGAATTTCCATCCTGTGATGTTTAAAAGTGTCTTCCCCCTTGCCCCCTACCTTCTCTCTTTCTCGTCTACTGAAAGGAAAGAGTAAATGAGGATGAGAAGATTTAATATTTATTTATGCATATTTACAATTACATTTGTGGCAAATTCTGTAAATGGTAAATACAGAAATTAGAATTGACCACGGGAAAGGACACAGCGAATTAACTAGAGGATAGGTTGTTCATCTCTACTCTGAGAAACACATAACAGTTAAATAACAAATGTACACTGTTAATCCATCCAGTAGTTTCACCAAATTACTTGAGGGTTTGGTTTGGTGGTGGGTTTTTTGCCTTTACAGTCCATTTGATCTTCCTACTTATTCTTTTATTGAAAACATGATCTGGAATGTGCAACATCCCAATAACAGCCAAAATTAGGTGATGTCACAAATAAAACATTATATAAGCAACATAACCAAGGAGAAGAAAGTGAACCGAATAAAAAATTCAAATATGAAAAAGATATGCCGAAAGCTACAGAAACTAGTGTAATCTAATGGGTAGAGCACAGTCGACATCCAAAAAGATATTTATTAACATTTCTTCAGAAATCCAGTACAATATTCCTCAGCACATGTAATCAACTACTTCATCCTCATGGCACCAGAAAGTCTTCTGACTTATAAAATCTTGAACTTTTATAAAGCTAAGGTATGGGATCTAGAAATGAGAATCTTTGCTCTCCACAAAATATGTATGTACACCACTGCAATGACTTTGAGTTGCTTCATTATTTTTTATTTAAATGGCACTTGAATATCTCATATGAAATTCCTGGGAACGTATGCAAAATAAATTATCATTATATGATATCCAACACTACCCCTCAATAATAATAACAAAAATAATTAAAAGAAATCCCTTTAAGTCAACTGGGAAACGTCTTCAAGTAAAAGAACATGGTGGTAGATTCCATTCCTTTCCTTCTCTTTGCAGGTTAGGATCTTCAGGTTGATTACAACTTCTCAAGGAAAGAAGGGAATTGGGCCAATGTGGGGAAAGGAGTGAAATAAAACAAAATCTTCATACTAAATTCATCATTTATTTTTGAATGGGAAATGCTTCTGTCCACAGACTCAAAGCAAGATTATAATCCTTGAAACTTGCATCACTTGTTGGATAAGTTTAATGAGGTGGTACATCTTTTAGAACAGATGTCAAAGAAAGACAAATTATTTTACAGATTATGGAAGTAAAGGGAATGTTGAAAGTAAGAAAAACGAAAATAGTGTTTTATGTATGCTGTAAGTGTATGTCATAAATGAAAAGGGAAACATTTTTAAATCAAAATTTTCCTTATATTATATATGTGAACAGTGAACCTTATTTGGCAAAAGTAGTTTATATTTGGTTTTGTGTTTTTTTAGCTATAAATTTGAACTTTACCAGACTCATTAAATAGCTTCAATTTTATTGCATGCAAGACAATCATAAAAAAATATATGACATCATATGAAAAGTCAATAGATTTACAGTTACTGACTGAAAGCAAGTACCATACAGAGCAGAATCAGAAAGGCCTTTAATTAAAAAAAAAAAAATGCTTGACTGGACCAAATGATCCATTGTTGATTATCTTTACTGTTAGATGTAAAAAGGTCAGGCTGTTTGATTCTGGGTCCCAGCTCTAAGAACAAAGTCATTACCCTGACCCAGGTGCTGCATGGAGCTTTACCTTCAACAAGATTTGCTTCCAAGAGAAGGAAGTCTCTTCAGGGAGGTTCAGGTTCTAAATCACTTCAAAACTTGAAATTCTTTTTACAAGTCCTCCTTTAGTGTCATTTTGTTTAATTCTCAAGAAAATACAGGAAGGTTAGCTCATTCAGCTACTTGTGATAGATTGCGTTGGAAATGTTTGGCAGTCAAAGCATGCAAGGCAGGTAAATAACATAGACCCTTGATATTTCAACCACTGATTGTTCAGGGCATTCGAGCTCCTGCCTAATGGAATGTGACATCTGTTGATACGATGAAGATGGGAAATACCATTTTTAAACAGCTGTACCTATATTTTGCTGAACCTTATTGTGTATTTTATTCATTCTCACTGTAGATTTGTGGCAATCATGTCTCTTACTAGGTCCTTCTGCTCTTCTATACGTCATTTTTCATTGGTAGTACAGCTGTGTTAAATCTCCTCAGACAGACTTCCTCCAATATCTTGATTCTCCCTAGAAAGTCTTCATTTCAGAAACAACTGGAAAAGAATTAAGAATTCCAGCTACATCTAAGGATCCAAATATTTCCACCTTTCTTCCTTTAAGTTGAAGGTACTGACGCTCTTCCTGGAGTTTCTATCTACTTCAGTCTCTGACAGTACAAGGAAGCACATCAATCTTTTTAATTGTGTTCTTCATACATTTACTTCTGAAGCTGTTGAAATGAGTTTTCTTGGATGCTGAGGATTGCTTTTGCCATTTTCTATGTCAGAAAGCACAAGTCTTCATTCAAACAGATTTAGCTGTTATGTGGATTCCTAACACCTGTATGTTAGAACATGTGATCTAGCAGACAAGTTGTTCCTGTTGTCATATAAGCCAGCAACATTGCTGCCAAGTAATCTTCTAAGTCTTCTCAGAAGATGAAAAGAGAAAATGAATGCATAAACTAAAGTCCAGACAGTGAGTTTCATATAAGTTATAAAATAATAATTAAAAAAAAAATATCATTAAGTAATAGGACAGATAACTCTTCTCAGAATTCCTAAGACACCTGTCCACATCAACCTGGTAAAAGAATGTTATCTGTACACATTAAATGGTTACAATTAAATGTTGTGGGGTAACACAAAACGATGTGTATACTTGACTGTGGGGAGAGGACCTGTCTTCTTTCTATTTTTTCATTGTAGTCCAGCTATAATTCACTGTGTCTTTACATTTTAGTTTTTTATAATACCTACTTTTTTAAAACAGTTCAAGCTTTAATTCCCAGTAAACATTACCTAAGCAAATATTATTTTTACTTATTTTGAGAGTCAAGGATAGAAAAATGGTGTACTATCTTATAAATACAATTAAGGTGTCATTGGAAAGTGTCCTGAGCCCTTACCATTTCTTTGAGTAATTACATGCACACTCTCATAAGACTTCACTGTAAATCACAAGCATTAGTTTGTATTCCTGCCAGGGGCAGGAGCATGAAAGTCATCCTGCTGAATCTAGTAAACACCTAGTAAGAATTCATCATCAGAACTCAGATGAATCCACAGGAATCAGTTTGGAAACATCTCCCACTGACTGGGTCGATCAGTGTCATAGAGATAAACTAGAAAAGTGAACCACTTTGGTTGATACTGAATAGGGTCTGTAGTATATGAGTCAGAAAACACTGAAGAGCCACAGAACAGCTGAGGCTGAAAGCGATCTTTAGGGATCACCTAGTCCAACCCCACTGCCCAAACCATGGCCAGCCAGAGCAGGTTGTCCAGGATTATGTCCATTCAGGTGTTGAATGCCTCCACAGATGGAGATTCCACAATCTCTTTGGGCAATCTGTACCAGTGTTCAACCATTATCACAGTAAAAACATGTTTTCTTGTGTTCAGATAGAATTTCCTGTATTCTAATTTGTATCTGTTGCTTCTTGCCTTGTCACTGAGCACTACCAAAAAGAGTCTGGGTCCTGCATCTTCATTTGCTCACATGAGGTAAACATTGATGAGATGCCCCCCTTGAGCCTTCTCTTCTCCAGCCTAATTGGTTCCAACTTTCTCAGCCTTTCCTCATACAAGACACTCCAGACCCTTAGCCATCTTAGTGGTCCTTTGCTGGATTCCCTTCAGTAGTTCTGTGTCTCTATTGTACTGGGAGCCTAGAACTGGACACAATACTCCAGATGTGGCTTCATCAGCGCTGAGGAGATGGGAAGGATTACCTTCCACAATCTGCTAGCAGCATTCCTCTTAATGCAACCCAGAATGCTGTTGGCTTTTTTGTGATTAGCGTGCATTGCTGACTTACTGCTTGTTGCCCACCAGGCTCCCAGGTCCTTTTCTACAAAGCTGTTTTCCAGCTAGTTAACCACTGTTGTGTAGAGGTCCCTGAGGTTATTCCACCTGAAAGGCATGACTTTGACTTTCCCTTTGTTGAATTTAATAAGGTTCCCATTTGCCTCTCTCTTCAGTCTGTCAAGATCCCTCTGGATGGTGGAACAACCCTCTGGTGTATCAGCCACTCCTCCCACTTTTGTATTGCCACCAATACACTCAAGAAATCTCCTGGATTGCTTGTGTCATTCTGCATTGTCCTTCAAGCAGATATCAGAGTGGTTGAAGTCACCCATGAGGACCAGGTTCTGTGACCATGAGACTTCTAGTTGTTTCAAGAAGACATCATCTACTTCTTCCTATAAGAAGATCTATGACATACCTACTACCATGGTAACCACATTGGCATGCCTGCTAATCATGACCCATAAACTCTGAACTTGCTCTTAACCTATCCCAAGCCAGAGCTCCATGCGTTCCAGCTGTCCTCACCATAAAAACCAACTCTAGCTCCTCACCTCTCCTGCCTGTACTTCCTAAAAGGCCTGTATCCTGCCATTGTGGTACTCTAGTCATGTGAACCATCCCATCACATATCTGTCATCCCACTGAGGTCTTTGACCTCATATAGACTTTTGACTCCTCTTGTTTGTTCCCCAGGCTGTCTGCATCAGTGGAGAGGCACTTTGGAAGAGTGCTTAAGCATGCCAATTCGCTTATACAGGCTTTAGAGCTTTTCCTATAATGCTTTTTGGCAAGCATTTCCTATTTTACATGCAAACATTCAAAGGGATTCCATTTCCATTCTTGTATTGTTGATTGCTGTGTCCCTTCTGTTTGCATCAACTCAGATCCTTGGCTTGCCTACCCTATTCCCAGCTTCCTTCATTCCTTGTTCCTCATAATTTTTCGTTTAAAGCTCTCCATAACAGGTTGGCTAGCCTGTTGACAAAGATACTTTTGTACCACTTAGTTAAACAGATACCACCTCTTCCAAGCAGCTGATGGCACTCAAAGAGTGGCCACAGAAACCTGAAATCTTACTGCAAACACCAGCTGTGTAATCAGTTGTTGTCCTGATTTCAGCTGGGATAGGGTTAATTTTCTTCTTAGCAGCTGGTGCAGTGCTGTGTTTTGAATTTGGTGTGACAACAATGTTGATAGGACACTGGTTTTGGTTGTTGCTAGGTAATGTTTATACAAAAGTCAAGGACTTCTCGGTTTTGCAGGCCCTGCCAGCCAGAGGGCTGGATGGGCACGGGAAACTGGGAGTGGATATGACCATGACAACTGACCTGAACTAGCCGAAGGGATATTCCATACCATATGACATCATGCTGAGTATATGAGCTGGGGGAAGAAGAAGGGAGGGGAACACATTCAGAGTGATGGCATTTGTCCTCCCAAGTAATCTCTATGCATGATTGAGCCCGGCTCTCCTGGAGATGGCTGAGCACCTGCCTGCCGATGGGAAGTGGTGAGTGAATTCCTTGTTTTGCTTTGCTTGCATGCGCAGCCTTTGCTTTACTTATTAAGCAGTTCTTATCTCAACCTTCAAGTTTTACATTCCTTCCAGTTCTCCTCCCCATCCTTCTGGGTGAGGGGGTAGTGGGTGAGCGGCTGCGTGGCACTTTAATTACCAGCTGAGTGCACAACAGTTGTTAATCTGCAGGATCCATTACATCTTACTCTGGCCCTTCATGACTGACAAGAATACCACCTGGCCCCCACCATGTCCTTCACTATTGCCCCCAGAGCCCTGTCATCATGCTTAATATTCCCCAGGTCACCTCAACAGTATCATCGGTGCCTACATGGAAGGGCAGCTGGTGGCAGCAGTCATAGGGCCAAACACAGCATCCTGAATATAAGCCCCTGGTAAGCAGCACACCTCCCTAGATGACAAGTCAGGTCAGCAGATGTGAGCCTCCGTCAACCACAGCAGGGAGTCACCTGCCACTATCACTCACTGCTTTTTCCTAATGATCCTAAGTGACTCAGGCGTAGCCACCAAAGGTGCTCCAGTTGCCAGTACTCCCAGCTGTCAAGGCCAGGGAACCTGTCAGCTACAAGGGCAGGGAAGCTACTCCATAACTGCAAGTCATGAGGTGGGGCAGGAGACTTTCCCCCCACCACACCTGAAGATGTATGGATTAGAGAATGTTTACAGGCCTGTTCCTCACATCTTACTGCACAAGCTGTTACAACTGTTGACTGTATGCTGAGCCTGACTCTTCTATAGGCCTCTCCCTAGCACAGGTTAAAAGGAAGGACTTGACCCTCCCTAATTAGGGTTAAGCTAGGACAAAGGTTGCAGGTGCCATTTGATGAAGGACAGCTGCAGAATTTGCCAGATCCTGCTAGAACTAACCTTACCTTAGCCTTAGCCTTACCTGGCAGCAGCAGGCAACCTCACCTTCCTCTGAGGGTTCCTAGGAGTTTTCAGATCTCTAACAAAGTGCCCAGAAACTTAAGAACATGTCAAGAAAGCAGAGCCCAGAAACTGCTTGGCAAATGGCTACCTCTATTGGTTGGCTGCCTCTGTTAGTTGTGCTCTGGGAGCTGTGCTCTGGCCTTGATGGTTATGTAGACCCATACAGAGGAACAAAACATGCATATACAGCAACATACAGTCAGATTCCCTGCCTGTTTAACTGAAAACTAGGGTCAAGTTTTTTGGAAAGGGTCCATGAGAGTGGAGGCCAGATTTTAAGTCAACCCATACTGAATTCTAAGTGGATCATGAGCAGTTTATACGTTTACAATAGAAATCAGGACAAAGGGATTAGACCTCTGAGACATTTCAGTCTTTCCACTAGCCTCCATAGGCTTTGGACTGAGTCCCAAACCCTCTGATTTTCACCAGCTGTACTATTAGAACTGCAATATTGAAACACATTCAGAGTTTTATCCCATTGATTTTAGATATATTTGACCTTTTTATAGATGTAGTGTAGCTGAACAGCTCCAGACCAAATTCCTGCAGGTTAAATGTTTGGAAGTATAATTTAGATTCAAACTAAAGTAGATGGTAAATTTCAGTACTGGAAGATGTGCATAACTGGAGGTCCTATTATTGAGAGGAGATATAAAACTAATGTCATACATTAAGTGGCAAAGGGCCAATGGTCATGCTTGAATGAGAAATAATTCAAAGCATATATAATATTAGTGGCTTTGTGTGACTGCAAAAGTCACTCCATCCACAGATATGTAATTTATACAGTACTTCCCAAAATGCTTTGAGTTGTATTGAATGGTATAAATGCCTTTATATGCCAACATAATAGAAGCCTTCAAAGAGTATTTATTTCTGAATTATCAGGACCTTTGAACAGTCTCTGAATGTTACCCTCTGTGATACAGTAAACATGAGTACATACCACTCATTAGTTATTTTCCTGACTCAGAAATTATATGCTTTGTTACCCAAGCTGTGCCATTTCAATATATTTTTACTTTTTTGGGAGTGTGTATTGGGTCTGGCTGAGATGGAGTTAATTTTCCCCACATAAGTCCTCATAGTGCCGTGCTTTGTACTAGTAGCTAGAAGGGTCGTGATAACATTCCAGTGTTTTGGCTACTGGTGAGCAGCACTCACACAGCATCCAGGCTGGCTCTCCAACATTCCCCCCCTCACCAGTAGGCTGGGGGTGGGCAAGACCTTGGGAGGGGACATGGCCAGGACAGCTGGCCCAACCTAGCCAAAGGGATATCCCATACCATATGAGATCTGCTCAGCAAAAAAAGCTAAGAGAAGGGAAGGGGAAGGGAGGGCGTTTGTTACTTATGATGTTCATCTTCTGGAGCAACCACTGTGCGTACTGAAGCCCTGCTTCATGGGAAGTGGCCAAACATCACCTGCTAATGGGAAGTAAAGAATAATATATTTTGTTTTCTTTTGCTTCTGCACATGCAGCCTTTGCTATTGCTTTATTAAACTGTTTTTATCTTGACCTACAAGTTTTATTTCCATCTTATTGTCTCCCCTTCTGTCCTGCTGAGGAGGGGAGTGATAGAATGGGTTGGTGGGCACCTGGCATCCAGGCAAGGCCAATCCACCACATGTGCCTACTTTTTAGGTTGAGTATAGTCCTTCCTATAGCATTTACAGGTTCTGGATCACTTGCTGTCTTGGTTTCAGCTAGGTTAGAGTTAATTTTCTTCTTAGCAGCTGGTGCAGTGGTCTGTTTTGGATTTGATGTGAGAATACAGTTCATAACATACTGATGTTTTTAGTTATGGCTAGGTAACGTTTCTAATAAGTCAAGGATTTTTCACTTTCTTGGGCCCTGCCAGCGAGAGGGCTGGAGGAACACTAGAAACTGGGAGGGGATTCTGTTCGTGGATTCAGCTCTTGTTATTAAGACCTTGCACCTCTAAGCCTTTCATATACATGGTCAGGAAAGACATTACGGGATGGTTGGGGGTGGGGAGGGTGGACAGGTGGACACAAACAACACAGGTGTCAGGGAAGAACAGGAAAAGCAAGAGAGAATTATAAACTTTACCTTTCCAAGGCCTGATCACACTTTATATGGCCCTTTAAAAGGAAACTATCTAAAAATATTTCATGAAAATGAAAAATTAACACATTATCAAATGATTCAAAACCAGCTGAAACAGCTGCTCAGAAATATCAGGAAACAAGACTGAAAGCTTTTGCATAGTAGAAATCTTTTATACATTATAGACCTGACCCTGCCCCACTGAAATAATCTGCGGCATTATTGCCTTCAGTTCACATTTATGCTATAAAGAATGGATCTGGAAAAAGAGTGTAACTGAAAAGAGGAAATCAATGTCAAAAGGAACTCTTACAGTACTTGCTGTTACCATTAACTGAGTAAGACCCAGATACCTCACATCCAGAAGAGAATCTCAAGCTGGGATGTATAGTAATGGAAAATTAGACATAGGAAAATCAAATCTGCAAGCAAGATTATCCTGTGTAATCAGAATGGCATATAGTCTTGTTTCTGGCACGCAAGAGTTACAAGCATTTCCCTATGATTCCCACGCTGGATTTAAGTGCCAGGAACCCTCTTCTTATATAACCTGTTGGTAAAAAGTAATACAAAGGGAAAATGTAAGCAAGGGATTTTGGTCCTTGTAACAATAATGTCAGAGAGAGGAGGGGAAAAAATACAAAAAGATAAGGACTAATAGCCAGGTCATCACAAATGAGTAAGGACAGCAAAGGAGAAAAGCAGAAAATGCAATGATGAAAACAGAATGGTGATACTATCTATTTCCTCTGTTTCTTCTCTAAGATATGAGACTGCTGACTGCAATGATAGATTCAATTAACCTTCCACTTTATCCTGGTACTTACATTGAAGTACATATTTCACTTCACCTGATGTTGACAGTAATTTATATATACATATAGTTGTAAATTAATATGGAAGTATTGCATAATTATCTGCTTGCATAAACATCATGAAACAATGTTTAATATTCAAAAGAAAAACAATTTGATTTTTGTTTTGGAAAAGAATTTACTAGCAATATATTTTCTTTCAAGGAAATGTTACTATTTTTCTAACACTGAGAATGAGACATAGGAATGTAGCTCTTGTATTCAAGTTTGACATTTGGATATTTAGTACTATAAAAAAAATCCTAGACTTAGCATGCATGCTTATGTGTGTGTGCCTATGTAAATGGTTTGCATCATTAGAACTTAATTAGTGTTTAATAAGACTTTCAAATGAACTGCAGTTATAAACCGTCAGTTCAAGAGTATCGTGTTATGGTAAAAAAATGCGAGTCCAAACTCAATGTGAATTATGTGATTTATAAATTCATCTTTAATTTGAAATATTCTCCAAAATACTTGAATTATTGCCATCCGGATAGACTCACACCCTTCATTGCTACTAAATACAGGATAAGCATTTCAAAGATTTAAGATCATGTACATCAACTTTTGATTGCAATGACTGTATGAACTGGTAGGAAAGCTACCATGAGTACTGAAGTTTGTGACTGTGTTTGTTCAGCAGTCACTTTGTCTAAAGTGAAGAGAAGAATGTCTACTGTATTACTGACAAATTCAAACAGCTCTACAAGATAGAAAAGAAAGAGGAGTTGAAACAAATTATTTTTAAAACAACAGTATTTGGAGGTAATCTAAATCTAAGCTTACTCTTGAAGAAAGCTGGTTTGAAATACTTGCATTTTGCTTTGTATTTCACCAGATGAAGTTGAAACTCTACATAGGTGTTTTTTTAAAGGATTTGCTCTACAATGACTGCCTTCAGTGCACATATTGACCTCAGCAGAGTTACTATACAACTGAAGATCTACTTCTTCCTTCTGAGGGTAATATTTACGATGAAATCAGTGGAGCAATGACAGCTTACATTATGTGACAGGGAGCAACAGAAAATGGACTCTTGTATCTCAGCATTAGACCTGTTAGAGAAAACAACTGTAGTCCTCTGAGTGTTCACCCAGTTGCCTAAAATCCTATGGACTCTTTTTTCTCTTAAATCTGTGTCCTCCCCTTGTTTCAAAGCTCCACTCATTTTTTTTTCAGTACATCTCCACAGAACTCCTGGGTTCCTTCCCAGCTCCTTTGCTCCATCTACATCCATAAAAAAACTTTTCTGCTGCTGAGTGTGACATTGCTGGGAAACCTCATGCTGGCTTTGCTATCATAAACCTTAACCATCTGGTACCATGGCTCCTTTTCAGTGAGTACTAGAGAACCAAAATTTTGGTTGTATTGGATCAGCTTTCAGGTTTTGAAGGTCCTAGCTCTATTCTTAACAAGTGGCCAGCTTTTTGACCATAGCCCACACCTAAATATGAATTGAACAAAACATGGATTAGAAAGGAAAAAAAATCTGAACTTGGAATATTTTTCAAATATCTAACACTGAGAATTAAAAAAAAAAAAGAAAAAGAAAAAAAAAGAAAGAAAGGATATCTTACTGCATAAGTCATGAAATATTTTTCCTAAAAATATCAATTTCCAAAATACAAGTATTGATTGGTACCTAACCTGTTGTGGGTTAAACCCCCTAGGCAGCTAAGCTGCTCACTCACTCTCCTACCCGAGTAGGACAGTGGTAGAGGAACAGATAAGTAAAAACAAGAAAACTAGTGGATCAAGGTAAAAACCATTTAATAAGCAAAGCAGAAGTGGAAGAAGAAAGAAAGAAAACAAAACAAACCAATCATACAAAGGCAATCACCTCCCATGGGTAGATGGATACCTAGCCAGCTCCCAAGCAAAAGATGGCTAACCCTCCTAAAAAAAACATGTTTTCCTTTTTATTGCTGAGGATGGCATTGTATGGCATGGAATATCTCTTTGGTTTGTTTGGGTCATATTTCTGGTTGTGTATCGTCCCAGATTCTTGTGTATCCCCCAATCTACTCAATGGTGGGAGCAGAGTGAAGCTGTGCAAGAACAGTTCAGCCACAGCTAAAATATTGGTGTATCAGCATTGCTTTGGTCACAAACCTAAACAACCCAGTACCATGCCAGCTGCTGTGAAGAAACTTAGCTCTATTCCAGCCAGACTCAGTACACAATCATAATTTGCTTCAGAATTTCACACATTTTCCTGGACTCATATTAAAATATGGAAAACTACCATGATTTTAATAAAAATGCAACAGAAATTGGTTGAAAGAAATCAAATTGTGGCTTGAGACTGATTAATACTGACTTAAATTTGTGAGGTTTTTTTCAGATTACTTCATTCGTAATGACTTCATTGAGTGTTGTTGCCTTACTTAGGTCTCATCAAGCTGAGAAAATTTACCAGAATATCGTTCATTAAAATAGTATCGATACTATTTGCTGCTCTGTGATTTTGCTTTTAGAATCCTCAAGAGTTTCTGAAAATTAAAAAATTATGTGTATATACATAAGAAAGAGGATACTGAGTGTCAAGACTGTGCTGGGAGGAAACGGTGAATTTTGGAAACCCTTGATGTCTAAACATTTTAAAGAGTAACTAATCTGTGTTGTCATTAAGAAGTGTAGCACCGGAATAATTTTAACAAGTGACAAACCTCTTAATTTTCTACCTCACTGTTGTTTACAGCTTACCTTGATCTTAACAAGTGCTGCATGGTCAAAAACTAATAAAGATAGTGACATCACTCATAAGTTATGGTGAGTTTTATATTCCATTCTTTCTTTTAAATTCTTGAACATATTACATGAATCCCATTTGTAGTCATACAGCACAGAAGTCCATCCTTCTCTACTCTTGTGCAACCCCTAAAGTTGTCTGTGGAGTAGCCATACCACCTCAGTGGAAGTTATTGTTCATACACAGAGTTATTATAGATCACATCTGGGGTACTGGCAGAGACTGATATGGTTTAAACGATGGGAAAGAAGGTACTGCAGGATAGATGAAGATCTAAAAGCAGTATAACATGATGAGTCACTGGCTTTAAGTGTTAAAGATCATCTAGTACAAATTCCCTTGCTAAAGTTAGAAGGACTTTATGTTTGGCTACCTTCGGCTTCCAGTAAGAAAACCAACTACAAGCAAAATATATGATTTTAATACTTTGAAAATGGATATTAATTTCAATGCTTTTATGGTATGCTATTTCAGGGATGTGTAGTGGGGTTCCCTGGTGATTTCCATGACTTAAAGCATGTGGCTTGTAATGAATGACACCTTCAAGGTAAAATGAGATTGCCACCTGCTGTTAGAGTTGGTAAAAAAGAAAAGCAACTTTTTTAATCCATTATTTTGACTCACACACTTTAACAGTTCAACAACTGACCCACACTTGTGATAAAAGCAGGTACTTTCTTAAAACTAAATTTTTATATTTGCAGTCCAGTTGGTACTGCAGTTATGAAATATGATTTTTACTTCCTTAAAATTCTTAGTTATTTCCATTTCTTTTGAAAACATACATTCATTTTAGGACCTGGCAGAAGAATCAGTTTAGATTCTTTGGAAGGGAAAAAGAGGAAAGAATTTACCCTACCCAAGATAAAGAGTATAGGGGTGGTGCTTTTTTTAAGATGGAATAGTTTTGGGGATCATGGAATACTTCCTTCCTTGGCCTGAATATTCCATTTTTGCTGGCAGAAAGATTAAAATAGCAAGAGAGCTGTGGAAACTGTCCAACACATATACCCATGCCTATTTTTTTCTTTGTCCAAGTGCCCCTGAGACCAGTTACAAAGTGAAGTTTACACTGAATCACCGGGTTAGACATACCTTACAGCCTCTTTGCACAGATGAATTTAATGAATTGTTTTGCCAAATGATTCATCACCCTTCAAAAAAAGTTTGAAAGTTGGACCCTATGACTTCTGTATGGTCAACAGCAAATGTTCAAAAGCATAGGTCAGGCTTACCAAAAATCGATTTTCATATTAGGGGTTGAAAAAACATTATATAATTCACAAACAATATTTTTCTGTTTTTCAGGATATGGGAGGTCATATTTTCAAGCTTCACTTACAAGGACTAGAATAAAAAGTCTTTATTTAAAAAAAATATATTTGCATGTAAATTACTGGAGAGAGTAGTTCTTTAAGAAAGACATTAAGTATGTTACACGTTAAACACAAGTTGAAGTCACACGAATGATAATCAGCATTTCTACTGATTTTTTATCCACAGGAAGTTATTTCTGTATATTATCATAAAAAAGGATTTCTTTTCTGGGAATTAAGAATGATGTGAGTCTCTGGATTCCACATAAAATTCTTCTGGAGTGCTTTGAATAAAGCTTGTAAAATATGAATCTGGTCTTTTGGTTAATAATAGTTATAAAAGCCATATTTCATTACAAATGAAAGAATAAAAATACCACCTTCTTCCCCTCATTCCAGAAAGTAAGTTGAAAAGTGGATTTTGGAAGTGCTTGCTGCATTACTCAGAAAGAGGAAAAAATAAGAATGCCATTTGTAATATTGTATCAGTCATTGCTGTTGCAGCTTTTCTACCCATTGTCATAGCTATCTTCAGACCCCAGGCAGATGCTGGAACAGTAATAGTTTGTCTTGTTTAGCCTACATCCAGGAAAGAAATAATCTGAACCTCATGCATAGTTTTATACCATGTGCAGCAGGTTTCCATTGTGTTGACTGTTGCTGACAAGAATCAGGGTGAAATTCTGGTGGAGGTTGGACCAGTGTTGACAAAGTCTTAAACCAGAAACTTCCTATAGTTTTTTAGTGTGTGCTTGAGAATAAAGAGACTGTTTTTCTTATTATTAATATGAAGGGAAGGTACATTATTTTGAAAATTAGAATCCAATCTTTTTGTAAAATAGCAAGATAATTACAACAAAATTGACTGTACATCCAGGAGCTGCATAAAAAGCAATGTATTGAGAAAACATCACTACACAAGAAAAAGTAGCAGTATAATTAAACCACCATAAATAGTAGCAGGTATCTGAATATTGTTTGACTTCTTTTTCCTTTCCTCCTTCTAACTTGCAGCAAAGATTCATAAATGTGAGTTTTAAAAGCATTTCCCCAGAAATCCTTGGTAGTAATTGTATTCACCATTACTGACAATATCTCTGCATCAGTACAGAATATACGAGAGTGCTAGTTCTTTGTAACCCTCTTCCTTTGATCACTGGTCCTCTAAATAATATAGGAGATTGCCAAGATTTTCCTTTAGTGTCAATTTATCACAAAGAAAGCACCATTGCTTCTTACTGGTTTGAACTGATGCATTCCTGTTAAAGCCTATTTTTATGCCATGACTATTGCTAAAATGCAGTGTTACCAGACTGGAATTCAGGAGTGGATTTCTCATATGTTGAATAGATTCACAAAATTTATTCACTCATCTGTTGGCATTTAAAAATTCTTCAAAATGTGTAAGCTCATATTGACTTAGCACCTTTGAATTGTAGTCTCTCTTAGTAACTTTCCAGTTCTTTTCTTTTTTTCTGGGTTTTTTTTTTTGCTTTTTTTTTTTATAATTTCTGTACCTCCCCTCCCCCTGTTTTTAAGACTGTGCTCTCACTGCAGAGCTTTCAGAGGGAGACATCTATTTTACATGTTATGGCCCAGTACGTGACATGGAAGCCAAACTCCAGCAGCATTCTCAAAGCAAGCCTCTGCTATTTGGCTACATGATTTAGCTTTAACCTCTCTGCACATGAAATTATCCAGTAACTGCCTGAAATTTTAAAAGCAAAGCAATTAACATGAAATCAAACCTGAATACTAACTAAATATATGAAAAGCACAAAGCCAAATAGATGGATAAACAAGCCTATATAAGTACAGTATACTTTCTCTTTCAAAGCTTCTATTTCTGCTTACCAGGCAATTGCATAAAGCATGAAGAAAGCCCCAGGAAAAAAAATTCCTTTTGTTTCTAAGTATATGTCTGTGTTAAATCCAAGGGGTTAGTGCAGTATGAGTAGCTGAAATAGGTACATAAAATTAATTTAATTTTACATATATTTAAAAATACAGTAGCCCATGTTGGTACAGAAGGTTAAGAAAATTGGAGTTTATAACAAAATAGACATTTTTTTCTTACTACTGCTAAAAAGTCATTTTGCTATCCACTCAAAAACTACATAATGCATATGCAGATATAATATATATTTTCTTTATCTTCTGGTAAGTAAAATTTCAATAGTATATGAAATAACAGATATTGCAAATATAAAGCATTCTGGATTAATTAATTATTATTTCTGTGGGGTTTTTTTCTTTCTCTCATAAAATGCTGGAAAACTGAAGTGATTAGAAGCTTGTCACTCAATTGCCATTAAGTCTTCTGTGAAATTGCACATGTAGTCAGCAAGTGCATTATTTAAATATCTTATACACATATTATCATACATCTTCTCTGGGAATAAAGGCCTACCAATGCAATATTTTCAACCTCCACAAAGTTTAAATATTGATAATCTAGAACATTTTGCCTAGAATGGGAATGTAGGGGATTAATGTTTAACATGACATTTAAGAGTGTCTATGATAAGGAGGCATAAAAGGAAGTTGCTCTTAAGTAGAAATGGAAATACACGATCAGAACTTGATCTGAGGAATCATAAGCTTTCCAATTTCTCCTTTGAAATTCTTAAACTATACATTTGAGTTCAGGTATGTGAAAGAACTCCCCTGGTTTACTAAGTTTGTTGTATCAGCTGAGCACAGCTGAGAAAATATAAGGTAGAATGCAGTTCAAATGTACGTGTAAGCCAACAAAATTGTCTCAGAAATAGATACCCATAAAGGAGAGGCTAAACACACTTGTCAGACAATGAGTTTTTCTTCACAAATTCTTTGAGCTATGATATTCTGCAGAAACTCAGTCTTTTTTTCTGGCTATATAGTTTCCTTTTCTGAAGTCTGACAGTTAAAAAAATACTCAAGTCTGTTGAAAACCCCACTTCTGCTTTTATCGAATTAATCTTCCAGACCCTTCCAAAAAATTCCAGTATTCTTTCCTTGACTTTCTTACTCCACTATGAATTCAGAAAAATTCTGGTGAATAAAATGTTACACTTCATTGCAAAACTGATGTAAATAAGTAGACCAGTAATCTGGTCCAATTTTTTTTTTTCTAATTGGAAAACATTAATTTGCCAAAACAAAACATTTGCTCGTAGACATAGATTTTTTTGTGAAACTTTTTTAGAAAAAATTGTTTGACTTCAAGATTCAATAGATGATCTGCAAAAACAAAAGCTCTAATTGTTCCCTTCTCACTTTTTCAGCCATTCTGTGGTTAGAACACTGCCCAGGCAGTGATAAAGCCAAGTTTAAATCCTTGTCCAATTGAGACATAGACTGTAACACTAATATCTAATTCCCATTGTGAATGTCTCAGAAACGCAGAATCACTCTCTTGCTCCACTTGAAGAAATATCTAATTATTTAAATAGAATTAACAGATTCAGCTGACAGAATGACATCATGACTTCATGTATTTGAATTACACAGAACATGTTTCAAACCGTGTCTTATTCATCATAAGCAAATGCATTAGCTAGCAACCCATGGACTATATCAAACAAAAGCAAGCTTTAGTTGTCCCTGTCAGTCATTTTGAAAACAGTTGCAAAGGACGTTTTCCTTCTTATGTGGTGAAAAAAAAGTATATTACCACATGTCCAAAATATGTTTTAGAACATGGATCTCTATTCACTGTATTCATCATGTTCTCCATCATGAGCTTCCTGTGTAGTCCTTAGCACAACATAATAGCTGGACTCCTGCATGTGGGTATTTTCTAATCCAGGTAAGGCAAATACTATTAATCAATAAATTGACAGACATTTCAAATATTCCAGAAGAATGGAATTTCTTCTTTTATCAGCTTTTAGCTGATAAAATCTTTCCTCCAAAAATTTTCATACAGTTAAAAGGAAATACATTTCCATGTTGCTTATATCAGCAACTTTGTATTTTAGGCTATGAAACACCTTTCAGCATGGATAAGATCAAATATTTATGCATCACATTTTTCTTACAGAAGCTGGTATAGCTGATAGACTGTAGGTCAATCCTTTCCTCTCTGAAAACAATGAAAGCATTCCTACTGTTGTTAAGATCACCATCAAGTACACACCGCAACTCAACTTATTCACACACTAAAGAATTGCATCATTACCATTTACGTGAGTAATGTAATGATAATAAAAATGAACTAGACAAAGATTAAAACTGACTCATCAGAAACTAGGGTAAAGGAGAACAAGTTATCTGAATAAGCATCTGACAAGACAATTGTGATAGTACTGGTAAGGAGGAAACTGGTGGTATTACAGTTGAGGATTCTATAATGAATTTAGTTAATGCCACCTGAAGGTGAAGAATAAGCAGGAGTTAAGGGATGAACAGAATGTTGAGGAAAAAACGTTCCCCTACATCATCCTCCCTTCCCAAAGGAAAAAAATAATTTTGGACTGATCAAATTTGTGGAGGAGTTTTCATTTTGAGGTAAAGACCTAAACATCAGCAATTTAAACAACTTTCTATATATTACTAATGTGAGGAAATCATTAAACCTGAGTCACGCACATGACATTTCCTTCTTAATAGCACAGAAGACCTTGACATCAAATAAATGTGTAGTCCTTATACAAGGAACCAGGATACTTACAAATGTTCATTCCTCCCATATGCTTTGCATTCGTTTAATTTGCATTTGGAGCATGCCGACATTGGAGACATCATAGACAAGTGGTGGATGACAGCAGAATGAGTATATAACACCTTAGGATGATGAACTAACATATCTTGGAGCACTGCAAGTGACAGAACAGCTTTCAGGAAGAACAGAACCCAGAAGCTTCAGCATTGTCAATCATGTGCACTGGCTATTGTGCAGGTCTGATGTCATCTGTGAATTAAAGAATAAATAATAATAAAATGTTTCTTCCCTTTCCGTTGCTCAAGTCCTTCAGTTGAGGTTGCAGTTTCTAATAATTCCTTCTTATAGTACAGTGTAGAGATTAAAAAAAAAAAAGTTGACAACTATTTTTTAATCAATAAAAGACTGTCACAAATTATTTTCCTTGATGAGGTTTAAATTCATGAAAAATACTAGTGAAGGTAAATCGAGTTTCCAGTTCTTGCGTGTCTCAGCCAGACATTTCAGATATATCCTGGCAGCACTTCATATATATACATATGAGAACTTTGCATGAAAACTGAGGTGCATGAGACAAAGATATGATTATTTTTTTATTATTATTATTTTTTTTCCAGAGAAAGAACAAACTCTTACTCTACTGTTTGGGTTATCAGAGATGGGAAAATGGTTACAACATAGAAATGCCATTCTCTGGGAAAACCGGCAACTTTTGTCACTTGATCTTCCGTATTTTAAAAACTGTCCAGAATTAAAGTTATTTCTGAGACATATCCTAGTATGAGTTCCAGTTCATATGTAGTACATTTGCTACAATATCATACAAAATAAAAAAAGAGACAACATTCACAGTGTAAATAATGAGAAAAGAGAATCATTATATTTCTAAAGAGCAGAGCAAAGTAAATATTAACAAGACAAAAGCTGGAAAGAGAAAAAAACAACACATGAATACCTTTTTAAGGAATTGTAAATTACATTTGCCTATGTTCTGATTGTTTTTTTTTCTCATAGAAGTCCCACAGACATAGAAGTCTCACAGAGTATTATGAAAGGATGTTACATAAATGTTTCCATAGGATGTAAAGGTGATCTTGAAATAGCTGTGATTAAGCTAGTAATACAAAAAATCTATAGGATTCTATGCTGTTTGCCCAGAACTACCATGGTAGTAATACAGACGATGCATTTGCTACTTAAGTTAAAAGCAATTTTCCTTTTTTGTTAGGCGGTCTGGACCTTTCATTGTGCAAGACTAGGATCTGTTCTGTTTGATGCCAAAGGTGGTTCTCTCTGCTGGAGATGTCACATCTGTCATTGAATCCTGATTGCGCCTACATAGGAGAAACAAGCCTGATCTTGTTCCCTTTAGTATTGGTGGCAGCTTTCCCAGCGACTTAACAAGGGAGGAGCCAAGATAGGACCTAAGCACTGCCTTTATGGTGTTAGATTTCCTCAGCTCCTGCCAACTACTACAAAAACCTGAACTTTAATGTCCATTAATCGTACAGGACTCAGTCCTATATAGCAAGGTAAAATTTGGTCATGCATATGCCGTCAACACACAAAGGAATTCAGCAGGTTTTTACTGAACATGCCAACCCTGGGACAGGCATGGAATCCTCTAGCTGGCTGAACATCTACTAGCAGATATTTGCCAGTAGTCATAGAAAGAATAAGATATTCATGAGAATAAAATTATTAATGTCAGCAAAGGAGCTTTAAAATCAAAGATAACTGGTTTAAACGGACCTTTGTGCAGAGTCACTACTGACAATAATAACTGACAAAAGTAAATTCATCCTTTCTAGGTCAGCTGTCTCCCTTACAACAGACAAAAAGAGTACATGTTTATGGATTCTGTGAATTGTAGATTGAGTAAGTCAGGACAGCCTGATGTTTCACCAAAAATACCTTTCTGGTATGTCCAGCTCCCACAGGTGTGAAATAGCTCCAACTCAGACAGCTCCAACAGCCTTGATTTGTCATGCCAGCACTCGACACTATTTGAGGTGCAAGACAGAGTATCTCCCCTCCTTAAAAGGAAAGGTGCTCTTTTAGCTGTATGCATGGTCAAAAGGTCTGGTCATATCTGCATGGTACCACCTGCACTCTCCGTGGAGTGATGTCAGTGTCTAGAGAAAAGAGTGAGTCTATAAAGATAATAAATTTAATCTTAGGAAAAAGCATGAAATATTGTGTTGAACATATATAAATCATAGCATTGTGTAAACACTGGTCCAAAATATCCTTTTAGGACTGACTTCTGAAAATTCTGTTTCCAAAACATTCTGAATGGCAGAAAAGCTTTCATTTGAGCCAACATATCAGGTTATAAGGATGAGGAAGGGTAGGGTGAACGCTGCCTTTTTAGCTGCTTTGAGCACAGTTTTTTTCCTTTAATCTGACTCATGTCAACCACTGGATTAACTGTGCTTTAAGTTCTTATGAACAGCAGTGAATCATGAAAAGCACAGTAGCCTTCACAGACATTTCAGAGCTGACAGCTCTATTCTCTGTGCACAAGCAGATACATTAGTGTTGATAAAATTTAGGTTTTTACCTTAATCAGAATTTTTAGAAACTGTGCTCAAAACTTCATTTGAGTAATTTGGGGACTTCACTACAACTTTTTGAGATAGACTCAAACAATCTTTGAATTATGTTTTACTTGTTTTTTACAGCCCTCCACCACAAGTAAAACATACATCTGAAATATGATTGTATAATGTGAAGTTTAACAGGGTCATACTAGGATCAGAATATGCTATCATGGAGTTAACAGTGATGTAAGTATAGGGAGGACAGAGTATTTTGTTCAGTTTGCTGTTTGGCTTGGTTTCATTCTTCCAGCCTAACCTGGATAATATGTTACCCTACTGGTTTACTTTTGTTTGAATTATCCTGAGGTACACATAGGTCTCCAAGCGTTGACACTGAGAAATTGCAATTATTATTGAGTTGGACTTGGATATATTTCATTACACTGATATTTATTTTTCTCTCCTGAACTGCAATATATAGCTTTCATCTTCAAGTCAGAACACACCAAAGTTTTTAAAGAACTTGAGCCCATTACTGAAGTCACATTGCAATAACTCTAATAAATTGCACCTGTGAACTCCTCTCTGGTTTATTTATATACTGTATCACAGGTTATTAACAGAAAATAACCCACTGAGATACAACATTCTTGTTTACAGTGAGATGCTGATGGTGACAGCAGGAATATAAAACATAAAATCAACAGGGAACACAGAACTAATAAAAAGACAAGGGTCTATAAAGCAGAAAAAAACCCCCCAAAGCCAACTGTGAAGGCAAAAATAAAATAAAATAAGCTTCCATCATAAAACAATCAAAATCTGCCATATATTTATAGATACCAGGGAGCAAAAATACCCACTGAGCTTGAATATTTATAGGTGTCAGAAAATCTGTGAGATATTCAGAATCAAAACTTGATCAGCAGGACATATCTCACTAAAAAGGTGGTTATGTCTACTTCCCTATAACAAAGGAAAAGGGGGGGGGGGGGGGGGGGGGGGGGGCGGGAAAGGACAAGAAAAGTAGGGGGAAATCACCCAGTGAGAAAACCCTTATGTTTAAAGAAAGAAGAAAAAAAAATATTTGAAGAACAGAAGCTTTTGAAATTGTTTGGAGTTGTTATTCCCCTTAAAATGTTTTCAGACAAACATCTGGTATCTTCACGGCTATCCTGATACATACATTGGATAGACGCCATGAATATATAAACCGTTGAGTTGCTCAGCATCAGAAGTTCTCTTTATGATAACAAGAGAAAAATCACCTGAGAAAAGAATGAAAATCTGGGAGGAGTAAGGATATGGTGATTATTTTATATAGCATATTATATTCTGTCTAATGTACTCTATACATGTCTGTAGAGCTCCTTGTCATTCTGCAATTCTCCACATCACACCTTATATTGTACTTCTCTATACCTGCATTTAGTATCACCTTAGTTACAAAGGGACAGGAGGATTTGTTGGAAAGAGGAAAAAAAGCTTTTATTATTATTATTTTTTTTTTTTTTTTTTTTTAAGAAAGGTAACAGGTTAGAAGTATCTCTTCTTACTCCTGGCTACAGAAAACATGAAATGCTACAAGTTTTAGCACTCATTAGCTGACAAATTCAAAAGTGCCATCTCTCAAAATAAATGAAACTCCAAAATATTTTTTAGCTGTAAGTACTATATGCTCAGGCTGGAAACCAGACACAAAATACTGGTGGGGTTGGAAAAGGTTAAACTTCGGTATCAGGCACACAGATACATCCTCCTCTCATGCTGAAGTGCATCTTCACCTTTATCTCATAGTGAAATAGTGCATTCCTGGGATAAGGCAAACTTACATATCACTCAGTCCCAGAGAACATTGCCAGGCAGAGAATAAAAAAGCCCTGAGGGATGGAGAGTGGACAGAGTTCACATTTATGTCACCAGGGAAAAAATAGCAAGAGAAATAGGTAAGAGAAAAATGTTGCTGGGAAGCTATTGAGAATCCAGCCCTGCTTTCTCCTCCTCTGAATCAAGAGTCTGTGGTTCATATAACAAACTCTTTGATATGATTTCCCCATCCCTCAGACTTATTCCACCATCCATGCACTGAATAGCTTATACAGTTACTCTGAAAACCTTATCTGCCCTTCACAACACAATGTGGCTTGATTCAGACCAGAGAGCCACATAGCTCCCCTTTCCGTAAGCGTAGGCTCTTCAGGAGTGGGAATGTAGATAATATTACCCTTATTCCTCTGATTCTGGCTGTCTGTAGCAAAATACAATCAACTAATTTCAGTCAGTACAGGTGCTGCTGTCTTGGCTACTCACTGACCTGCTGCATTAGTTTTCTTTATTATGCAGTAAGGTTAAACGAGATCACCAGCTCCCCAGGAGCTGCAAATCTTTTGTGGTAACTTCACTGAGTGCCTACTTTGGGTAGATGCCTTTCTGGCATTCTGTAATTCTAGCAGGAGATATTCGTCTGCATTGTTATTTTTCTCTTTTCTTTTCTTTTCTTTTCTTTTCTTTTCTTTTCTTTTCTTTTCTTTTCTTTTCTTTTCTTTTCTTTTCTTTTCTTTTCTTTTCTTTTCTTTTCTTTTCTTTTCTTTTCTTTTTTCTTTTCTTTTCTTTTTTCTTTTCTTTTCTTTTCTTTTCTTTTCTTTTCTTTTCTTTTCTTTTCTTTTCTTTTCTTTTCTTTTCTTTTTTCTTTTCTTTTCTTTTTTCTTTTCTTTTCTTTTCTTTTCTTTTCTTTTCTTTTCTTTTCTTTTCTTTTCTTTTCTTTTCTTTTCTTTTCTTCTTTTCTTTTCTTTTCTTTTCTTTTCTTTTCTTTTCTTTTCTTTTCTTTTCTTTTCTTTTCTTTTCTTTTCTTCTTTTCTTTTCTTTTCTTTTCTTTTCTTTTCTTTTCTTTTCTTTTCTTTTCTTTTCTTTTCTTTTCTTTTCTTTTCTTTTCTTTTCTTTTCTTTTCTTTTCTTTTCTTTTCTTTTCTTTTCTTTTCTTTTCTTTTCTTTTCTTTTCTTTTCTTTTCTTTTCTTTTCTTTTCTTCCCCTCTGCCCCCCCCCCCCTCCCCCCCTTCATTCTACACATCAAAACACAGTATCTTCAGGGAGGCTATAGTAGGGAACCACCTGCCCTTTTTTTTTTTTCAGCTAAAAAGAATAATCATCATTGCTGCCAACAGCTTCAGTTTATCTATCAGATTCCCTCTTACCACTCCTAATGATCAAGAGATAAGTGATTTATTAATTTCTTTCTGGTTTAAAGTCATTGTCTATAGCAGTTGCAGTGGAGGTGATACATAACCTATAAGTCAGGCTTATCCCTTGTGAGATTGTCCAAGGAGAATATCAGCCTTGTATGTTTTTGAGGAAAAGCTTACCCTAATTTTTACTTAAAAATAGTGGGCAACTATCCACTGCACTATTTCATGTGCATCTGTATGCAACCAACCTGTTCAAGGCTAATTAATGTTCACTTTCTAAGTATTGCATATTAAGATGATTATGTCATCTGATTCCTTGCCACTGTACCAAACCCCATACTGTCTTCAGCTGGTCTTGGAAATTAACTGATCTGATCCAAAGCAGTTATTCCTGGCTTTGCCTCGGAATAGTGTTAATGTGTAGTGTAACCTACACTTCTTTCCACTTCATCCAATATATATTGGTCTGAATGTAAAATTATGTATTTAATTATCAGTAATAATTTTAATTGTATGAAAAAGTATAAAAGAAAATATTTCTCATCTGTTTTTTTCTTAAGCAGTGTTCTGTAAATTGAACTTTAACTGAAAAATCAGAAGTGGGCACCTAATCTATAGTATAAGGCTATTTTAATTTATAATGGACATTTTGCTTATCTCATATATATCTGATGCATTTAAAAGAAGAAGGAAAAAAAAAGCATTTACAAAGGGGTACAATAGTCCCAGGAGACACAACATCTCATTTTCAATTCAGTTGGCAAGAATACTAATTACTTTATCACATATTCAGCAGCATTCAGCAAAGTTATTTATTCATTCATCCTTAAGACCCAGGATGTCTGGCAGGTCACTGCCAATAAGCACTACCTTGAGAATCTCAGATGATGGTATACAAAGAAAATTAGATGTAGAGCTGCTTGGAAAAAAAGCTTTCACAAAGAAGCTAAACCTCTGAGATTTGCCTTTTTGCTAGCTTCATGACTGAGTGAAAAAATGTACTTGTCTCCATGAACAAAACAAAACAAAAAAACCCATAGCTTTCATGAGCATAAAAAAGAAAGGAGGAAAGAAAGGAAGGGGAAATATACAGGCTGATCTGCAAATCATAAAAGCATGAGATTATAAAGGATGCAGAGGAGCCAGTAGTCAACATGCCAAACAAGAAGTTGCAACCCACAATCTGATCTTCTATCATGTGTATTGAGCTCAGCTTCAGTCCCTATGAATCAAGTCAATGAAATTCATTGTCGTTTTCAACATTTTTTTGTGTTTCCTTTTTTTCATTACATTTGGCATTAAATTAAATCTTTCACAGCATGGAGAAAGAAACTGGTAAATCAAGGCGGAAAGACAGACAAAATTAGGACATGTAGTGATATTTATTGTCGTTCTGAGGAATAGGAACTTCAATAATGTGTTCTTTAAACAAGAAAGGAACAAATTAAGATTCAAAGAATGAGTTTAAACAGCAGGCATGCAAGTGACAGTGGTATGGAAACTGGTTTGAGTACAAGTAAGAGAGCAGACAGCAGCAGAGATCTCTATGAGCTCTCATTTGATCAGTTTCTCAACATTACCTTATTATTAAAAAGAAGGGGCTCAGGAGGAGGAAAGTCAAAGTGAAATAGACTTGAAAAAATGTTTTTTTGTTGGGAAAGAGAAGCTGCAGTACACCAGAAAATTGAGAAGAAAACCAAAGCTACAGCTGAAACAGAAATAGGTTTGGATAAGCAGGGCAAGAAACTTGGGATTAAATCATAGAAACATAGAATCATTTAGGTTGGAAAAGACCTTAAGATCAAGTTGAACCATTAACCCAGGACTTCCAAGTCCACTACCAAACCACGTCCCTAAGCACTGCATCCAAGTAGTTTTTAAACACCTCCAGGGATGGTGATTCCCCCATCTACCTGAGCAGCACATTCCAATGCTTAACCACCCTCACAGTGAAGACATTTTTCCTAATATGTAAAACTCAATTGAATATAAATTGTTTTTACTTTGCTTAAATCTAGTAGTCATCTTTATGCCATGAAATGAAAAATTAGAATTGCATGTGTTTCTTTTTAAAATAGGTAAATTAAATTATAAAATATTGCATGCCTCTCTATCTCAAGGAATGTGACATCAGCAATTATATAAGTATTGTTGATAATAACTCCATGACAAACTGTCAGGTACAGTTTACACTCATTGCCAGAAAATAATCCTTATGAATTTCACCTTTTTATTTGGAAACACATATATGTTTTTTATAACTGTACTTTTCTGCATGCTGATATAAACAGTCACTTTAATGAAATGTTTAAAGAGTGATATCATTTTAGAATGTTTAAAAATCCAACATCAAGAACAGACTGAAAGCCTGAGATTACTTTATACAATAACTATCGAAAGTGCTTGTGCTAACCTTGTAATTTAAAGTGACATTCAAGGGATGCCCATAAGTATCTGTGCATCCATTTTATGGATCAAGAGAAGGAACTATGAAACTGCTCCTTATAGCACAAAATTATGCTTTATTTAGGCCAGAAAGTAAAGCAAGCATGGCACAACACATTTATGGGCTACCTGGAGAATGATGTGAATACTTCGGGGTATGCAGATTTCAAAATTTTCAAGTGGTATTAGAAAATACTATAGTTTTTCATCATAAATTATATACAAAATTCTGTTTACAATCAGTTATTAACCAAAAAGTAAAGACAGAGTTTTTAATCAAAGAGTCAAGATGAAGCATTTTCAAAGCACACACAAACCTGATTTTTTTAACTGAAAAGTTACTTCTGGGTCGGGAGAAATTTTTTTACCAGAAAATAAAGAAGAATAAAAGGAAAGAACGGGACCTATGTGGCTAGCCCTAGAGGTTTAGTTTTGCTGGTTTTGCTGCTGCAGAAGACATGGGCTGCTAGGACCTATGCATCCTGATGAGGTTTGCCTAGCTGGTGGCTAATCCCATTTCCCTTTTTTCTTTAAACAAATGAGGAGAATCTTGGACCTGGGAGGCTGCAGAAATTGTCACCCAGGATCTGTCTATGTTGCTAGTGAGCAGAACCTTTTTCTAAAAAGTGGACTGCATTTGACAGAAAGAGTGAGATTTCAATATGGAAAGAAAGTAACAATAGAACTGTTTGTCTGGTGATATTTCATGTCTGATTAGTACAGATGTTCAGTAGGTTCCTTCTTTATTGTTTGCTTGATCAATTTTTGGTACTTATCCTTTCTTACTCTGTGCTACTACACTGTCACTGTTAGGTGACACAAAAAGTAACACTAAATTTATGGCAACATTAGGTGAAGTAGTAGCAGAGTTGTTGAAAGTTTTTTGAAACAAGGTAGGTTATTTGTTGTTCCTAAGAAAATCCACTTGCTCTTGAAAGGTAACATTGAATTTGAATACAGTGCTTATATAAACCTGTGACTTTTTTTTTCCAAAAAAAAAATCCTTTTCAGACAACTTCAGGAGCAGGAAAACTTGAAAAAACTTCTCTACATAAATGGTAGATAATTTCCAAAAGATGAAAAATAAGTTCTTGCTCTAAAGTAAGATCCAAGTGTTTTCAAAATCATCACATTTTTGAAGATACATAGCACTGTTGACGGACTGACTTGGAGCAATTAGCAGTGTTCAGTGACACTTGGTAGCACTAGCCTTTTACATTGTGTATTGGCAGGCTTTTGAAAAAAAGTGGTGAGAAATGTATGCGTTTAGAGACTTGATAGATTCTGCTTCCAATACAGGCAGATTCTTCCAAGGAGACAGAAAATTATACAAGTTTATTAAATTTTGTTCAGTCTAGGTGCACTGTATTTAATTGTATTTGGTTTGCATGGCAAAGTTTTGGTAGCAGAGGCTACAGGGGTGGCTTCTGTCAGAAGATGCCAGAAGCTTCCCCCATGGCCAATGGAGCCGATGCCAGCCAGCTCCAGGATGGATCCACTGTTGGCCAAGGCCGAGCCCATCAGCGATGGTGGTAGCGCCTGGGGGTAACATCTTTAAGAAGGGAAAAAACAAACCCCACAAAACACATAACAGCAGAAGAGAGGAGTAAGAATATGTGAGAGCAGTAACTCTGCAGACACCAAGGTCAGTGAGGAAGGAGAGCAAGGAGGTGCTCCAGGCGCCGGAGCAGAGACCCCCCGGCAGCCCGAGGTGCAGCCCCCGGTGCGGCAGGCTGTGCCCCCAGCCCACGGAGCCCCCGGGGGAGCAGACACCCCCCCGCAGCCCGCGGAGGGCCCCGCGCCGGGGCAGGGGGTGCCCGAGGGAGGCTGTGACCCGTGGGCAGCCCACGCTGGGGCAGCTCCTGGCAGGGCCCGTGGCCCCGCGGGGAGAGGAGCCCGGGCTGGGGCCGGGCTGCGGGCAGGGCTGGGGACCCCGCGGGGACCCCCGGGGAGCAGCCTGGGCCTGAGGGGCTTTGCCCCGCGGGGGGACCCACGCTGGGGCAGGGTGTGAGGAGCTGCAGCCGTGGGAAGGACCCATGTTGGAGAAGTTCATGGAGTCTCCTGTGGGAGGGACCCCATGCTGGAGCAGGGGAAGAACATGAGGAGTCCTCCCTCTGAGGAGGAAGGAGCACAGAGACAACAAGTGATGAACTGACCACAACCCTTGTTGCCTGTCCCACTTTTCCACTGAGCGGGGAAGGAGCTAGAGAATTTGGGAGTAAAGTTAAGCCCAAAAAGAAGGGATTGGTGAAGGGAGGTTGTTTTTAAGTTTTGGATTTATTTCTCATTATCCTACTCTGATTTAAATGATAATTAATTAAACTAATTTCCACAAGATGAGTCTGTTTTACCTGTGACAGTAGTTGCTGAGTGATCTCTCTGTCCTTATCTCAACCCATGAGCTTTTCATTCTATTTTCTCTTCCCTGTCCAGTTGAGGAAGGGAGAGTAGCTTTGGTGGACACGTGGTGTCCAGCCAAGGTCAACCCACCACATCCGTATGTTCTAAAGCAGTAGTTCACATTACAATCTTTAACTTGTTTCTTAATGGGAAATCAGTTTCCCAGTAAAAATAATGATTTGGCCTAATACAGGTAACACATTTAGTCAGTGATTTTAAATAACTGTGCTGAGACTTATATATACTAGAGAAGTAATATTACTTCCTTTTTTCCCTAAATGGAAATAGCACATTTCTTTAATCCTTATATATGGAATATTATGTTCTCTTTCTTGTCATTTCAAAGAAATCCTTTTAGTCTCTCATGTGCAGATTAGGCAAAGAAAATGGTGAATTCACTGAAGAGGCATCAAAATCTTGTTGTTATTATTAAAATGAGAGCATTACCAAGATCTGAATAGAAAAACTCATAAACAAAATGTAAGTACAACAAACTGCTTGCATTTCATATGTCGAGATGCTACCAGGAAAGCTTAGAAAATTCATAGAAGTAATTTGATAAATATTCCTCATAGTTAATGGGAAGAAATTTAAGGAGATTGGATTTATTGTTTCAATCTTCCTGACGGAACAGAAAGTAATTTGGTATGTTTTTTAATAATCCAAAAGTAGAGTAAAAAAATTAGGAAGCACGTATTTTCTGAGACTTGCAATGTAGGATAATGGATTTAAACAGATGTCTCCCACAGGGAGTATTGTTCATGCTGACATCTGTATTGTGCATGTTGTTTTCACACATTCACCAGGACAGGATATGTGAGTGCTCGGGACAAAAGGGCCTTATCAATATCCCTGTTTTGAGGCATTCCCTAACATGAAAAGGAACTGGGAAAATATAATCTTACTATATGTTTGCAAGAGCAAACACCAAGAAATCAGGAAGCCAATGTTTTCATTCTTACTAAATGTTAAATTATTACCTTCAGCATAAGAAAGACTGGAACATCGGTCCCTTTAACTCATGATATTGTGATTTTGTGGTATCTTAATTCAAATTCAATATTGTGAATGTCATGAGTAGTTTCAATTTTCTTCAAAGAATGAGTTATATTTCAGACTGAGTAATAGTATCAGAAGACTTATGATTTAAAAGGTACTGGAACACCCTTTAACTACATAAATATTATTGAAATATTGTTGTTGAAATTATCAAATTAATTACAAAAATGCAGAAGTTAACACAATTCTGATCATGCAAGGTACTGACAGATGGAAACCAGTAGTTGAGCCTTGCTCCCCAAAGAAATGCATAGAATCCCTTAGGGAATGTAATGTTAAAAACATGTATTTTACTTTTCTTCTGGACAAGGCTCATTTCTTGGAAAGGCAGAAAAAAAATTCAAAAAGTATAATTTCTGTGTAATTAATGAAAATATGGCAAATGTATGATACAAAAAGTGGAGCTATTTTTAATTTATAGCTTTTCACAAGATCTAAAAAAAAGTTATGAAGGAAGTACATTTCTACTTAAATCTTTATCTAAAGTTAGGTAAAACTAAGACATCAAATAGAAAGCAAAGAAAAAGATGTAAAGTCTAGATATGTGGCCCTAAGACTTAATTTACATTACACTTTACGGAACAGGAGTGTTAAAATCAATTTGAAATGTCTTTGCCTGAGAACCACAGTAGGCCTGAACAATTATTTTGATACACTTGTGTTTTGGTAATAAGGAATAGAAATTATTTTCACCTCTAGTTTATACAATTTTTTGATCTTACTTTCACATACCTTAAACTCAGTTCATATTCACTGTTTCTTTTCTATTTCAGGTTGTTTAAGGAAGCATACTGTGGGGGAGGCGGAAAGAAAACCATGACAAAAAAAGAAAAAAAAACAATAACAAAAATTATTAACAGGCTAGAACATTGTAATAATTTAAGAAGGCTGTCATGGAGTTCATTTAATGTCTTATTTATTACTTATAGTTGTTTTCTTAACTTGCCTGAAAGGTACATGAAGAAACACAAGTCAGAAAGCTGTTATAATAGACATAAATATTTATTCAGATACATCAATTTTTCTGTCTGATAACTACCACTCCAACAGACTTTAAAAGGTTTTTAGTTTGAAAAGTTGCATGTTCCTGTATTTTAGTAGGGTTTTTTTTTTCTCCTTTCCTTTTTAGTTTCATTTTGGAATTTTGATGAATTTTCATCAAAAAATATGCATATGGAACAACCTTATGAAATTGTAAGCTGAAAAGCATTGTGGTGCTGGAATATGCCTATATTTTCTGAATCTCATGTCTAAGGGCAACAGTTTTCATACAAAAAAAAAAAAAAACAAACTGAAAGGTTTCAGGCTGTTCCTGTTGGATTTTATTCTGCTTTACTTGGAAAAAAATTAATAATCGCTGTTTTGAGATGTACAGAAAGATAATATACAAGGAAAACCTTTAACTCATCTTTTTCTAAAATGCCATGAAAGTAGATTTAGCTATGTAAACTCAAACTCTTCATAGAGAAGGATTTTTCATAGACTATCCTGAGCACATAGGCATCCTCAACATGTCAACATAAGAAGTTCATTGTGCTAGCCATCCAAAATTAGTTACTTTCACAGTAGTATTTCCAGCAATAAATCTCTGTTCATATATATCTTCAACTCCCAGGAAAAATAAGAGAAATAAGAGTATTCAAATATATTTTTAATTAATCAGATTATTAATAGTTTATTGTTACTCACACTTAGAAATCACCTTTTAGTATCTGATTATTCCCCCCACCCCCACCCTAGAATAGAGATTGGAAAGACTGAATTAAAAAGATGTCAATAACCAGCTGAGGATGATTTAAATGACCACTATCAGAATAAAAACCACAAGTAGTTACTGGAGGTTGAAGTAGTTTGTGATCTGAGCTCTAGAGAATGTAGTGAGCCAAGATTTGGTCAAGAAATATGGTCACAAGCTTAAAAAAACATTAAGCCTTTACTGCAAAAGGGATTTAGGACAAAGGGTGGAATTAGACACAGGAATGCAGCTTCAGCCAAGTTGTTATCTAGCTTTCAAGAGTATTCTAAATGCTTAAACATAATAGATAGCTCATGGGCTAGCTCTTATCTCCTCCTCAACTTGATCAGACATGGCAAGTCCTCAGTCTCCAGAATGACTTATTATGGCCCCACTGGCTGAGAAGTCAGGTTGACTTATCCATTACTGGCAATAAAGATCAAGTTAAATTATCCACAAAATCTTTTAGATACTTTTGTATCTAAAACTTTTGTAAGTAGAATTATTAAATTAATTGTTTTCATCAGGCAAAAATATGTGACATTTATGTGTCTCACTGCATACATTTAGACTTGTCATTTCTTTAAAACAGTGTGTTTCTATCCACAAGGGGCAATGGCTAACTCATTCTACATAAAGCATATTACGTGGAATAACGTCGTGGCAGTATCTGCTTTGGTCCGTAGAAAGCCTTTCAAAATGGTACATTCACAAAATGATGAATTACTACTATTATTATTATATCTTGTTTATTCCAAGAAGGGACTAGACAGTTAATGACAATTATCAGTATTAATTAATGGTATTAACTCTGATGGAGATTAGTTTAGCGATAAGGTTTTCACCAATGGTGTTATAAAATCTAATATAGGTTGGTAAAGGCCAGTTTCCTAGTGAAAAAGAAGCTAAGTTCCAAAATGAGAAAGAAAAACCAAGACTGAGAGAATAACGAGCAGAAGTGGTAAGCTAACAGTGAGCACATTCACTTATTAACAATGCTGAGTGTAAGTAACCATAGGGTACTGAAGAAATAATAATGACAAAATATTTAGTTGCTACAGTTACTATCCTTGATCTTTCTGTGAACCTCCCAAAGTGACCACGGTGAGCACTGCTGTGGATCAAGGCCAATTTTGCACTTTTTCCCATGGACCATATTTAAAATAGGTTAATAAATAAGGAAATGCCTGCAGAAAGGCAGAAAGAGATCACTCTTGCAACATTTCCCAAAGGTTGTTAGATATTTTTTTTTTTTTAAAGACTAAACTGTAGTTTAAATCTGCCCATTTACTGTAGATTCCTCCCTTTGCAGCATATTTCCATTGCAAAGAAGCCAGCTGAGCATGCATTCCAGTGAGATACAGAGACACTATTACTCATGCTCATAGTTTGGCTTATAATAGCCGTGATTATATGGGCATCATTGTTTTCAATGGCATAAAAAGATCTCGTCTCTGTGCTTGCATAATGCAAACTGTTTCCTTTTAGGAACCCATGGAAACAAAACTGTAGATGGAAAGGATTATTATGAATTTTAGATCTGCCCCAATGGGTTCTTTCTGTACTTTTTCTGAGAAGATATTTTTCTGGTGGTTTCTATCTATCATTGGTTATATAATTTCAGCTGGATTTCATTGTCTCTGCCTGAGTTACCAGGAAAGACCACCATAACCTTTCAATGAGAGGGCATTTTTTCACCCTAGATACATTTGTACCTCATATCTGAAACGGAATTCATGGGATGAAATGAAGACACAAAATAAAGTTTTCATATCTTTCATCTACATGTTACTGTTCCAAAAAGAAAAAAGGACAGACAGGCAGAAACAGCAAATTACAGCCTGAGTAACACTGAATACACAGGTGATGCTTCCTGACTTTGCGGTGACATCAGCTTCTACCACTTCACTTCTTGCCAATTCTGTCACTATTTGATTGGAAGCAGAAAATGCATTCTGATTCTTACGAATTCCTGGCCTCTCCATGTAAAGTTTCGATTCCTGGTTCATTTTTACATCCTTGTTAAAACTTTTTTTGTTTGTACATGTGCATGTTTTGTTTTTTCAATGAGTATATCTGACAACTCTTTGCATAATTTCTTTGTACTCCTATTTGTTCCCTAATAAAAGAAAGATCAGAAGAATATATACATATAATTTTAATGTTCATAAATTCTTCATAAATGAACTCTACAGGACCAGATCTTGAAGTTCCATGAATCTGGATAGCTCCAAGAGCATTTATGACCTAATAAGCACTCCCTAGGAACTGGCTATTATGTAACTTGATCCTTCCCAAATGGAATGATGACCACAAGGTCATTTTACATATCACAGCCTTAGGTTTCCTTACAACGTGTTTATTAGGAAGGCATATGGAAAGAGGGTTTTCTTTTGCCTCTGTGTTCCCCTGTTTCTGAGGTTAATTTATATTTTACAAGCAACTAGCAGTCTCTCCAGTGCCATAGTCCCAAGTGGAGATCAATGGTGCATGAGGCATTCTCATCAAATTCTTTTGCTGGCTGCTTCTACCACTACAAACACTTTCATTGAGAGAATTCTCAACCAGTTAGTTTTCTGACTATTTTGCCCTGACAGATGGGTGGAAGGAACAATGGTCTGAAGGAGAGTAAGACCTACCAATTAGTGATTTACATTACTTACTGTGAATGGACAGCTGCCTGGCAGATGTAATTTAATACAAGAACACAATATATTCTGAACTAGATAAGATATCTGGGGTTATTGGTTCATTATAACATGCTCAAAAAATAGCACAGTGCTGAACAGCCATAAAAACCAAACCAAATCATGGTGAGCACACAGTGGTGATAAACACTGTTGTTATTGGGTAAAATATTTTACCATGGCCAAGGCCGTTATTTCCCAATAGAAACATGGGGTTTGAAGGCCATAGTCTAACATAAAATCTCAAAAGGAGCTGCAAAAGATAATTTGAATTGATTATTTACTTTTCATTTTATTCTTTAAAGGACATTGTTCCAGAACAAAGGAAAAAGAGGAGGGAAGTTGGAAATTTTAGGAGTCTTGCAGGCCTGGTGACATTTTTTTCTAACTCCAAGAAAACACTGTTGAAATAGCAAGAGCAGAGAGAATGCTAATAGGATGACACAGTGACTCGAGGTTTTTAATTTTTGAGAAATATGAAATTAGTGAGGTCACTCTATTTAGGTGGAGGATTTCCCTAGTCTTGGCACATCGGAAAAGAGTTCATGTTGCAGTGGTTGGTGCAAAATCGGGATTGAACAAGATCAAGTTCTGCATGCTTTTTTTAAATACATCTCTAGTTCTTTATATAATTAAATATATGCAGTGTATAAACTTCTTATTATCAGCTTGGTTTCTGGTTTCCTTTTAACAGTGGAAGACACCATTTGCCCAACACAAGGACGTGTATTCAGTACTCCCCCAAAAAAACGATATTCCTTTAATAAGTTTCTTTAAAATGCTGAAATGAATCTGATGTTCACTGTATTCTTGATACTAGCACAGACATTTGGAGTCTCACTCACACAAATTTAGCTTAGGTGGAAATTTTTGTGTAGTCAAATTTTCTCATGTGATTTTTCTGTCCTTTCTGTTTCAAAAGAGCTATGATAGCCTTTTTGTGGTGATTTTAGTTTACCTAATCCTGCAAGTGTGAAAAAAGATTAATGAAACAGAAATGTATTTTGGCTTCCCTCCTGGTTTTGTGCAATGTTGGAATTGTTATTCAGATTAATTCTGATTTCATCTGAATTGTCTACATCTCTCTTAGAAAGAAAATGAGCTTGCTTATTTGGCTAAAGCCTGCATGGCCTTTAACTTTCTTGTTCCTGACTGTTCTACTACCTCCACACCCTGACTGCTGCAGAAAGGATGGGGAATGGGGTTGCAGTGAGTTCATAACACCGTATTGCTGCTGCTCCTTCCTCCTCACATTTCCTCTGCTCCAGTGTGAGTCCTTTCCATGTGCTACATGTGCTCCAAAGTGAGTCCTTTCCATGGGCTACAATCCTTCAAGAAAAGATTTAGTGTGGATCCCCCCATGGGTCACAGGTCCTCCCCAAGAACTTGCTTCTGCATGGCCTTCTCTCCATAGGCTGCAGATCCTGCCAGAAGCCACCTCCAGCTTGAGCTCTCCATGAGCTGTAGTTTTCTTCAGGCATAACCACCGGTTGTGGCATGCGGTCCTCCATAGGATACAGTGGGGACAACCTGTTTCACCATAGACTTCTCTGTGAGCTGCAGGGGGATCTCTGCTCTGGTGCTTGGAGCTCCTTCTCCCCTTCCTTCCTCATTGGCCCTGCTGTCTGCAGAGCTGTTTCTCTCACATTTTTATCATACCTCTCTCCCACAGCTGCTGTGCAACTTTTTTAAACCATGTTACGACACAGGCAACACCAACATCACTGATGGGCTCAGCTTTGGTCAGTGGTGGGTCCACTTTGGAGCTGGCTGGAACTGGCTCTGCCCAGCACAGGGGCAGCCCTGAGTCCTTTGTCATAGAGGCCACCCCATTACCAAAACCTTGCCAAGTAAACCCAAAGCAGTAATATAGAAATCTGGCTGTGTACATCTTACAGTATTATCCTTGTCTAATAGATATAAATATATAAATATATATATATACATATATATATATATAAAAATAGATATAATAGATATCTATTAAAGCCAGATTTTCTGCAGCTTAAGTCCAGCAGAGTTTTGTCAAGAGCTTTAACTGGAATAAAAATAAGATGTTCTAACTGTCTCTGTTATCAGAAAGGTCCTACACATTTATATTTCATTACAAGTAACTAAAAGGTTTCTACATGCTTTTAAGGAAAAAATATTTTACCTAGGACCTTACCAACAGAACACCTGGACCATGTTATTACAGCAAGAGTAGATGTGGATTTGCAAAGCATCAATATTATAGGACACAAATGATCATTTAAGAAGAGTGGATGTCCAAGCCAGATGGAATGCATTTGGGATCTTGTCCTGACACATAGTTGAACAAATTTGTGTCTGATTATCAGGATACTGATATTGAACAATGCAATGAATGATTGAGAACTTGAAGGTCATTCGAAGTCTTGCTGACCACATGAGCCACAAAGTATGACTCTAATGCTAAAGAGTGTTGGAGACCACTGAGGGTCTGATGCTGGTGCCTGAAATATGATGCTGTCATTTATGCTTCTGCCCAAATCCGTTCAGGCAAGAAGTGAGATGATGAAATAACACCCAGTAGGTGCAAGTCACCTGTGCACTTCTACTGTGGAATACCAAAGTTTGCCTTGTCACGTGGGAAATCTTACTAAGGCAAATCATACTGTGACTCTGACTGTTATCAAGAAATATGATATATAGCTTTGAAGGGAATTTATAAAACTACCTGAACTCTCTGAACCAGCCCATTCTTATCTCAATCCATTGTAGGTTTAGTCTTGGGAGAGCAGCTGCCAGATCAGTTCAGGAAATTCACCAAGATG
The DNA here is from genome assembly GCF_023638135.1 of Falco biarmicus. NCBI lineage: Eukaryota > Metazoa > Chordata > Aves > Falconiformes > Falconidae > Falco > Falco biarmicus. Next base: position 15,692,455 of record NC_079294.1, on the reverse strand, counting down.
AAGATTAGGATTGATAAATGACTATATATGTGCATACAGGATTTAGCAGGGTGTGGGGGAGGGAAGAAAAGAAGAAAAGCAAAACTGTAGCTGCTCCTTCTGTGAGGATATATTATGAGCACTGTGGACTACAGCTCATTTCAGCAGCAAGGATTGTATTTAATATTATATTTCTGGCATAGAATAGAAACAGGTGTCTGCATTGACCTCTCTGTATTCTTACCCAGAAGGTATTTACATGTTCTTGAAAACACGACGGTGATATCAAAATTTTACTTTTTTGTCTAAGATGGCACAGTGGTGCAGCCTATCTAAGTAAAGTCCCCTCTCTTACTCAGTCTTAGTGCTTTTCCAGTGTTGCTAAGAGTGATGGAGAAATACTTGATTAAGTATCTCATGCTAACCAATTGTGTCTTGTTCAGAGGTTTTGTCCCTTGTGGCCCTCCTCAAAAATATAAGCATATCAGTAGATGCCTGAGGAGAAAGAAAGCAAAAAAGAAAAGAAAAGAAAAGAAAAGAAAAGAAAAGAAAAGAAAAGAAAAGAAAAGAAAAGAAGAGAAGAGAAAAGAAAAGAAAAGAAAAGAAAAGAAAAGAAAAGAAAAGAAAAGAAAAGAAAAGAAAAGAAAAGAAAAGAAAAGAAAAGAAAAAAGAAAAGAAAAGAAAAGGAAAGAAAAGAAAAGAAAAGAAAAGGAAAGAAAAGAAAAGAAAAGAAAAGAAAAGAAAAGAAAAGAAAAGAAAAGAAAAGAAAAGAAAAGAAAAGAAAAGAAAAGAAAAGAAAAGAAAAGAAAAGAAAAGAAAAAAGAATAATGTATTAATGCATGATGTTTAATTTGGCTAAGATGAGAGGCATATTTAAAAAAAATTAAAATAATTAACTTATGAGTGGAAGAAACAACCAGAAAGAATGGGGCTATTTGTACAGCTGACAAGGTACGCCCACCATTTGTTTAAAGGATTTGTAACCTTTATAGATCTTGTTGATTCTCTAAATCCTTCTGGCTACCCAAGCCACAGTTGTTGCTTAGATAGCTTTTGCTTTTTGGCTTTTTCCTCTGCCTTCAAGTTTGATTATTGCTATGAACTTTCCATGAGATAATACTTTTAAAACTTTGAGAAATCTCATGCTAATGCATAATTCTTCAGCCCAATTCTAAGATACTGTTTCCCTCCAACAAATTTTCCCTTTTGTTCCACAAGCTGTCCTATGTAACAAATATATCCTAAAGGAAGCTTAAGGTGCTGAGTTTTATTTGAAAAAAAAGTAAAGAATGACAACCGAGCAGCTACTTCATTTCATTACAGGCACCAGCAGCTGGAAGGCTAATGGCAGAGAGGAGGTAAAAAAAAGATGCATTTCCACAGTAAGCTACGATCATGTGATACAGAAACAGTACCATATAGGGGTAATTATAAAAATTTACTTGAAAAATCCAAACAATGCATTCATATTATTTTTACATTTGTTGCCCAAAATATTGCATTAATTAGAATTTTCACTGATTAAGAAATGTTCACAGACAGATTTTGAGCCTGATTTCAAGAGGTAATCATTTTAAGACAGAACAGAAGCATACCCCTATGGCCTTTACATACATTCAAAACCAAACTATTTGTCTGGTATTTCAAAACTGAATATTCTCAATACATCATTCAGAAATTACCCGACTACAACAGATGTTTTGATAGGAATACTCAGGGTGATTCCAACTGAAAAGCCATGAAATGCTTGCAGAACCTTTGGGTACTGAAAGGGAAAAATCCAGTAAGTGTTTACTGTCTGGATTTATACTTTGCACACAAGTAGTCTCAAAGCCAAATTCTCTGACCAATTTTTACAGCTGTTAGTGTACCTTTAGGGTCACTGGTGACATTCTACCTGTTATATATCAACGGCTGAAAATTCAACTGTGTCTGGCTTGTTTTCTCCCTCCCGGACATTTACACATGCACTGTTAACTCTGTGGACAGAGTTCCTTAAGTCTGTCTTATAGAAGGTTCACCACAGAAAATCACAGAACCTGGTACAAATAAACAGTTCTTCTGCCCCTTCCTTTCCTCATCCTTCCCAGGCTGCCATGCATGGCATACCTTTTCTAAAAGTCCATAGCAGAGGAAGATGAGCAGGCTTCTTGAGAGAAGATGACAGCAGCTTCATAGCACCCCGGACACTGGTATCTGGATCATGACCTGTATGAAGAATGCCTGCCCTTCTCTTTGTCTGTAAGGGGGAGAAAGAGAGAAAATGAAATGTTTCACCGTAGCTACAGCAACGTGAGCTACAAACAACTTGCAACAAGCAACAGATAACTGACTCAGAGACCCTAGCACCTGCAGCAATACTGAGAAAAAGAAAAGAGGCCTTAGCCAAGGAAAGCAATTTTCTTAGCATAGTAAGGGAGAGGGCTGAAAAGAGAGCTGTCTTCCTGACTCAATTATACGGGAGGTATTTCACAGAGAGGCAGGAAGGTTGCTTCTATGCAGCATGTAGCAGTTCACGGCCGTCTTCACTTTTATTGATTTGGAAGAAAAGTGAAGGCATATAGCTAGAGATTTCCAGTCATTTTTAAGAGGGACTGCATGCCTGTAATACTGTACTTAAAAAAAAGTAAAATTAGTGATAATAGGTCCATTTTTTTAATATGTGAAAGAACAGTCCAGGGTCTGAATTTAAGGTTTATCTGAAAAGCAGTGGAGGACAAGTCACCCTGGTTTTGCTTATATTGATGTCAAATCTCTTTTTAGCAGATTAGAGGAACTAAGTCAGAACACAGCCTGGTTTTATGTTCTTTATCTCTCTCTGGATACTTTGCTTAATGCTCCAGCCTGCATGTGCATTGTCTTACTAGACTTCAACAGATGGCCTGTACCAAAGTTTTTCTTGAAAGAACTATGACTAATGTGAGCTGGCCACATTAATCAAGTGTGGTCTGTATAGAAATACTCCCTAGCTGTGAACTGAGTAATTTCAAAATGCCTGAGTTAGAAAGGACAAGCTTTGTATATGCAAATGTTCCTTTGTGTGTGTCTGTGTGTGTATGGGTCTGTGAGGCAGACAGTATTGAAAGTGCGTATGGTTTGGGCTTGTTCTTAAGGTGTGCTCTGCAGTGACAGTTTCTTTATATAAGAACGATAAAGTTTATTAACTCGTATAACAGATGGGGTTTTTTTAGGGAGGGATTTTAAAAATAAAGGGGTTTGTTTTGGTTGGGTTTCTCTTTTTAAAAAAATATTTTTGTTTTCTTAATTTGATACTCTTTTGGGAGACTCTTAACTCTAAAGCTTTCCCATTGGCAAATGGGGACATAAGTCCACTTGGGGAAGGAGAAGCTTGTTTAGTCTACATCAGGTTTAGTGCACCCCCAATAAAATAAAAAATAAAATAAAATAAAACAAAATAAAAAATAAAAAACCCCAAACCAAACTAAATTAAACTAAAATAAAAGTTTATTAAAAACAAAGAGGCTAGATCCCAGAGAAGATGATGTCAAAGAAATTCAGAAGGTCTCTGTAGCTCATCTTTACTGTTTATGTGCACAAAAGTGTATGACTGAAGCATGGGAATAGATAAGAGGTTTATATATTAAGTGATATTAAGTAATATATATTATAAGTGATATATAGTTTATATATTAAGTGATATTAATATATATTAAGATATATATTAAGTAATGTAATAGTCTTTTTATTGGACCGATGCAGATAGTGTAATAGCATAAGATCTAATTCTACAGTTACATATTGATTATGCTGTGCATGTAGTTGGGAGAAGAGTAAAAACTACTTTGACTGTGAAGAATCCTTTTCTCTGCTTTTCCTAGGCAGAAAAAGAGCTGTGCAGGGAGATTTTATTAAAGAATGAAGACAGAAAACTGCAATTAGGGCTGAACAATGAAACTATGATGCTATATTGATGTTGTGGGAACAGTCTGCAGAGTCTACTTCAGGAGAACGGGGAAAATGCAAGAGAAAGGAGGGAGAAACAAAAATTTAGGACCTACAATTGGAGTATCAGAAATTTTCACAGTGGGACTGTGTGGATGAAGTGTGTATGCATTATAGATGAGGAAATGACATTCTGCATTCCCTCCTGAAGGCAGTAATTAGTGAACTCTACAACCCTCACTGGTCATGTAGTAGCTACTGCACTCGGAATGACATCCCGCTGTCAGTGCACAAACTGGGTAGTGCAGACCAGGCTAACCTGATCTCAATAGATTTGTTAGTGCTAGCATTGATTTACTTTTAAAAGTAATGTCAGGAGACCTTAAGCTAGATAGGCAACCAGAAGGAGATGAGAATGTGTGAAAATCCCATAATGCTTTCTTGGCAAAGTCATCTCTAGTGGACTCATTAATGCCAAACATCTGTATCAAAACCAGGGACAAAGATACATATCCACACATAGGCTGAAAAGAACGCCTGGAAATAAGTTTTCTTCTGTTTCAGATCCTGTGCTGGGCTGTTGTAAGACATCATGGAGGTGAATTTCAGCTTCAAAAGTCGTGATTCTCCAGTAGGTATCCGTGATGCAATTTCAGAACTGTTGTGAGATGGCAGGCGTAAATTTAGCATGTCTGCAACACCAGTGTCAAACCCTCACTGTAGACAAGAGTGTCTTGGCCATTTATGATTAATGAAGCTTTCCTGCTGCCACTTAGGCCCTGATTCTTGTTTGCAGCTAAGGCTGAGGTTTGCACCATTAGGGAGAGATGACTTGTGAGATGAAATGGCCTACCACAGTGGATTATGGTCTCTAGCTAGGTGTGGCTATCCTGACATCTTAATCACTGTCAGGTTTGCTGCTCTATTGTCATTCCCTAAACTGTATAAGTAATAAATTGGATAAATGGGAGATAATGGAAAAGTAATATGGGCACTGAAAGACGGAGGTGGTAGTGTGGGGTGCAGTAAGGCACAGCACAGGTTTCAGAAGACCTTGTAAGTCCTGCAGCAAGACAAGTGAGACAGATAGGTTCCACACTTGAAGGCAGACTGTATATCATGCTGCATAACTTTGACTTTGCAGGATACTTCATTCTGTATTCTTCTATGAAAGCAGACATGATAGCACTTTATCACATTTAACGTTACAATTTAGTACATGGTAAACATAGTCCATGAATTTGACTCTGCCAGTATTACATTGACAGTAGCTCACTCCATAGGTAAACTGATCAAAACACAGTGAGCTGCTTGCTTAGCTCTGTTGAGGACATTATTTTTAGTAATGTACAAAAAGGCCGAAACACAGCATTTATTTTAGGCTATGTTTCATTGCTTTTTCAGTCATCAGTTATGAAGACACAATACCCCCACGGGGGTCTGACTGAAAGATGAACTCTTTTCTACTTAGCGAACTTAGCTTATACTGCATTGCTGTGAAGACCACTAATGTTAAGATTTAACGGATACTGAAAAGATTGCCTAAAGATCCTACAACTTTTGTTAGTCAAGTTAGACTGAACTAATGCTGAGAAATGAAGTTGCTAAGATAGTAAAGTGTAGCGGAATGAAGCTGGGTTAATTATCATTGGTAATATACAACTGTGGGCTGGCTTCAGGGTTGGCAGGTTGGCTGATGTAGATAAGGTGCAGCTGTGGCTGGTTAAGTGGTTGAGAGCCAATGAAGAGAAAGCATCTGAGGAACAAACAGAAGGTGAGAGAGGAAGGAGCAGAGAGAGTGTGCCCTGGATGAGGAAAGGCAGCAGAGGGGCTGTATGAGGAGTATGCTGGTATGAAGTGGTAAAAGGCCTTGTTGCAGCTTGATGGTTTGGATGGTGCTGCAACAGTAAGGAAAGAAGGCTATTGTTAAGTTATGATCACTTTGGGAGTGCTGTGGGAGAGTGTGGAGTACAGAGTGACAAATCTGAGACCATTGCTCAGAGACTGGAAAATGTATTTGTGTTCTGTCCAGCAGTTTCCTTTGTTGAAGAGATACTGTATAGGTCAATTAAATTAATATCCAGGTCCGGACTCCTAATGGCTGCAGTTTCTCAGCCTCAAGAATGCTTCTACCACTGAAAAAAATAATAAAAAATATATGCCAGGAATATTAAGAAAACCCCTCAACCAATACTGGTAACATTGCATAAATTGATGGAGTGATAAATAACAGTAGGTACAGGTCCACTAAAGTGACCGCTCTGAATTTCTTGGTAGAGGATATTAATCTGAAGTATGTTCATTTTTATATAGCCAAATTTAAGTTCACGTAGTTTAAAAGAAAAAAAAGAGAAAGAAAGGCTTTTGTTGCACTTCATTAGACAGGGAACGGTATCCTACAATCAGTGACAATGAGAAGGAACAGAGTATCATTGAGTTAGAAAATTACCTTTTAGGATAGTGCTGTGCTTAGAAGGGTTATTGTTTGACTATATTTAAGCATGGCATTCAGTTATGCTAGAGAAGATGTTTCTGAGGAATTTTTGGCGAGGTCAGTATTGTATACTGTTTTATTATATAACTTGGAGGGGAACAAATTAGAAAGAATTGCCAAAATACTAGTTAAGGAATGAAAACTTGACTTGTAACGTTTCTTTTCTTGAGAAAGAAGGTAAGGTGTTATTTTAATGAGAATTTCAAAATGCCTGTCAAGAAAAGCTTCTCAGATTAAACAGTTTTATAATCTAATAAGAAAAAAGAGCATAATGGAAGGAAAGGAGTAAACACTATGGTCTGTTGTACATATTCACCTTATATTGTGGTCCTTTATCATATTAAAAGGTATGAATATTATGGTCCAAAACTTTACATCCTTAAAGGTTAGTAGAAAAGCTTATCTTGAATTTCTTGAATTCCCTGAATTTCCTAAAGTAAGACTGGGTTCTAACTCTGGTTGGAAATACTCCCACTGAGCCTGCCAAAAGAACTTCTCCTTTGGTGCTTATTGCTTTACTACGAGTGACTGAGTCAGCAGAAGAACACAGGATGGTCCAAGCAGTGTAATGATATCTGGCAAACTTGCAGAGGACATTGGAAAAGAAACAAGAAAAAAATCTGCTCAGGTCAAATAGATCATTCTTTAGCTTCATGCAATGAATCATGAAGAACTATTAAAATGAATAGAACTGTTCCTGTTAATATCAGCTGAAGATCTACTTTCTGAAATCTAAGAAATGACTAGATTAAAAATGAAAGCAAAAGAGCTGTATAAGCTGTATGCTTACATAGAAAAACTGTCAATGGACTGAACTCTGTGCTACAACCTCAAGCCATCACATAGCTTTCTTTTAATTTTAATATTTAAGTGTGTCAGAGTGCAACAACTCAGTTTTCATCTGAAAATGAGGTGGGAGGGTAGAATTGTCACAGAGCATCATATTATTGCAGGTTACTGACATAATCAGTCCCTTGACTTCTTCCCAACAGACTCTTCTGCCTCTTGAGACAGTAAGAGCTTAATGGAAATTCAGAGCTCTTATTCTTGATCCAAAACAACGACCTGTTTGAGTGGGTCCAGAGGAGCGACACAAAAATGTTCAGGGGTTGGAAAACCTCTCCTGTGAAGAAAGGTTGAGAGACTTCAGCCTGGACAAGAGAAGGCTCCAGGGAGACCTTATTGTAGCCTTTCAATACTTAAAGGGGGCTTATGAGAAAGGGAAAATCTTTTCAGCAGGACCTGTTGCAATAGGACGAGATAATGATTTTAAACTAAAAGATGGTAGATTCAGACTAGATAGAAGGAAGAATTTTTTAATAAGGGTGGTGAAACAATGGAATCTGTTGCCCATAGAGGTGGTAAATGCCCCATGCCAGGAAATATTCAATGTCAGATTGGACGGGACTCTCAGCAACCTGATCTAGTTAAAGATGGCCCTGCTTACTGCAGGGAAGTTAGACTACATGACCTTTAAAGGTCCCTTCCAACCCAAACTAGTCTATGTTTCTATGATTCTAAGATTCTGTGATTGCTTCTGTGATCCAGACTAGTAGTCGGTGTGTTTTCCAGCTCTTTGCTGTCATCAAGTGGATGATGTGCAGTCTCAACACAATCCCGTCTCACTGTGACATACTACTTGGTCCTAGCTCTATCATCTTTCTTTTTTTCCACAGATTTTCTATCCCCAGTCTTTTTGCCCAGCTGGGTCTGATTCCCTTTTAATGTTCCTGATGTGGGCTAATTTTCTCTCATACCATTACTTTCCTGTCCATGCTCTAGATACACGGCTACCACATATAATTTCTCAGTAATATCTGACCATGTTTTCTCTAACATGGAGGTTCCCTGTCCTGGCCTCCATGCCCACCCAAAGTGAGCGACCTAGACTTCAAATCCAAAATAATTTCCCTTTTACTGTTGTTTTCCCCTGCCCCTTAATAGGGTAACTTCTTCCCTCCCTTGTTCCATATCTGATTTCTCTCTGAATTGGACCTGGGTTTCAGACCCACACACATTAAGACAAGCTCTGCTAGGAAGAAAAGAGAGGTGTTTGTCATCAGCAACTCCACTCTGAAAGAAATGGAGGGCCTGATACGCTGACTGGACCCAATGCATTCGGAAGCCTGCTGCCTCCCTGGGACCCAGGTAAAGGACGTTACTAGAAGACTCCCTTGTCTGGTACTACCCATTACTGGTCTTCCAAGTGGGCAATGATGAAGTCCAAATGAGAAGAAGTCTGAGGGCAACTGAAAGACCTCAGGACCTTGGGGCAACTGGCTGAGGGATCAAGAGCACAAGTAGTGTTTTATTCTATTCTGCCAGTTGCAGGAAATGATGGCACTTGTAATCAGAAGATCACACAGATCAATACCTAGCCCCAGGCCTGGTGTCAATGGCCAAATTTCAGGGTTTTTGACCATGAGTCAGTTTACACAACACCAGGCCTGCTGGCAGCAGATGGGGTTCACCTGTCTCAAAGGGGGAAAAGGAACCTAGGTCAGGAGTTCACAGGGCTCGTCAAGAGAGCTTTAAACTAAACTCAAAGGGGGAAGGGAATAAACCCAAGCTCTTTAGAGATGAGGCTGAGGGTGGCATGCCAGGGCTGGAGGTGAGACCGATTGCACAGCCAAAGTGCATTTATGCCAATGACCAAAGCATGAGCAACAAATGGGAGGAGCTGGAAGTTATCATGTAGCAAGACTATGACATAGTCACCATCACGGAAATATCATAGGATAAAGGAGGGCCAAGGATAATATCCTTTATTGGATGTGATGGGGAACATTGCCACAAAGGATGAGGAAAAGGCTGAGGTACTTAATGCTTTCTTTGCTTCAGTATTTAATACTAAGATCAGCTTCCCTTTGGATATTCAGCCCCCTGAGCTGGAAGACAGGGATGAGGACGAGCAGAATAAAGTCCCCACAGCCAAGGAGGAAATGGTCAGTGACCTGTTGCTTCACTTAGACATGCACAATTCTATGGGGCCAGATGGGATCCACCTGAGGGTACTAAGGAAGCTGGCAGAAGAGCTCAGCAAGCTAAGCTACTCTGCTTCATTTACTAACAGTCCTTGCTAATGGGGGAGGTCCCAGCAGACTGGAGGTCAGCCAAACTGATGCCCATTTACAAGAAGGGCAGGAAAGAGGATCTGGGGAACTATAGGCCTGTCAGCCCGACCTCGGTGCTGGGGAAAGTTATGGAACAGATCATCCTGAGTGCCATTATGTGGCATGCGCAGGACAACCAGGGATCAGGGCCAGCCAACAGGGGCTTATGAAAGGCAGGTCCTCCTTGACAAACCTGATCTTCTTCTATGACAAGATGACTCACCTAGTGGATGAGGGAAAGTTTGTGGATGTTGTCTACATAAACCTTAGTAAAGCTGTTGATGCTGCCTTGCACAGCATTCTCCTGGAGAAACTGGCTGCTCATGGCTTGGACGGGTATACTCCGTGCTGGGTTAAAAGCTCACTGGACAGCCAAACCCAAAGAATAGCAGTGAATGGAGTTACATCCAGCTGGTGACTGGGCACTAGTGGTGTTCCCCAAGGCTCAGTATTGGGGTCAGTTCTGTTTAATAACTTTACAAATTATATGGACCAGAGGATCAAGTGCACCCTCAGTAAGTGTGCAGATGACGCCAAGTTGGGGGGAGAGTGTTGATCTGCTTGAGGGCAGGCAGGCTCTGCAAGGGGATCTGGACAAGCTGGATACATGGTCCGAGGCCAGTTGTATGAGGTTCAGCATGGAGAAGTGCTGGGTCCTGCATCTGGGTCACAACAGCCCCACACAATGCTACAGGCTTGGGGCAGAGCAGCTGGGAAGATGTCTGGTGGAAAAGGGCCTTAGGGGTGCTGGTTGACAGCTGGCTGAACATGAGCCAGCAGTGTGCTCAGGTGGCCAAGAAAGCCAACAGCATCCTGGCTTGTATCTGAAATGGTGTGGCCAGCAGGACAAGGGAAGTGATTGTCCTCCCGTACTCGGTGCTGGTGAGGACATACCTCAAATATTGTGTTCAGTGTTGGGCCCTTTACTTTAGGAAGGACATAGAGGTGCTGGGACGTGTCCAGAGAAGGGCAATGGAGCCGGTGAAGGGTCTAGAAAACAAGCTTTATGAGGAGCAGAGGAAGGAACCGGGGCTGTTTATTCTGGAGAGGAGACACACGGGGGGTCTTATGGCTCTCTACAACTGCCTGAAAGGAGATTTTAGGCAGGTGGGGGTAGGTCTCTTATCCCCAGTAGCAAGCAACAAGACAAGAGGAAACAGCTTTCAAGTTGCACCAGGGGAGTTTAGGTTTGGATGTTAGGAAAAATTTCTTCATTGTGAGGGTGGTTAAGCATCGGAACAGGCTGCCCAGGGAGGTGGAGGACTCACCATCCCTGGAGGTGTTTAAAAACTGCATGGATGCAGTGCTTAGGTGCATGGTTTGGTGGTGGACTTGGCAGTCCTATGTTAACAGTTGGACTTGATCTTAAAGGTCTTTTCCAATCTAAATGACTCTATGATTCTATGATTATTTTCATTTAAATTTGTTGTGACCTTAAAGTGAGTCATGATTTTACACACAATCATTCTTCAGCTTCAATCCACTCTTTACAAGTACTGTGGCAGAGTGTTTGTCAGTCTTGTTGAAAATGGTGTTCTGTATTTCTTTCATCTCACTTGGATATGTACCAAAGAAATGCAAAGAAATCGGAGGTCAGGTTTTTACTGAAAGCAAACCTGAGGCTTCTTAGCAGAAAAGTTTTCATTTGGCGTTCTATTGCATTTCCATTGTCTATTTTGCTATGGCAGTCAGAGATCAATCGGTGGCTTTCTGAGCAAAAGAAGCCTCCCTTATATTAGCCTTAACACCTCCTGTACTGGACATCTGTGAAAGACCAGAGTGTGGATGATACAACCGCCACTCCAAATGACTGCGAGATTTCTATGAAAAAAAAAAATCTTACGTTTAGGTAAATAGTTCTTTTCCCTTCCCTTCTTCCCCCCACACCCCAAACAGACCAACATAAATGAGTAGGTGGGATTGAAGCTCTCACCTAAAACCTGGAAGTTGTGTTTAAGTTCAAATTTCTTTAACATTTGGACTAATATGCTAATAAAACTTAAACATAAAGCTGCCCTGTCATAATTACGTGAAGTAGAAAATGTACTGTGGGTACACTGAAATAAATAGATGGGTGATATCATTTGCTATGGAGCTTAGTTTCTGGTATTGATACAAAGTTGCTTGAAGATAAAAAAAATTAACCAATAGTATGGTTTTTAGCTTTTATTACCATCCCCTACATTAAAAATTATACCACTGAAACTTTATTATACATACAGAAGATTCTTTGGGACTTAGCAATGTGTGATTGACAAAGTACAATCTGTCCTAACTTGCTTAATATTATGTTATGAATAATATATACTATTAGGATGATAGTCACTACCTATATCTTCTGGGATTCATTATGATGTTCACAAGGACTTTCATCAGAAAGTCCTAACGTTATGAAATGGATATAAAGTCTCTTCCTCCATGCATTTTGCATAAGCAAAAGACATACAAACTTCCTTTGGAAATTAAACTTTACTCTGACCTCGGTGGGAATGACCTCACCAGGTTGGTTGCAGTTCCCTGCTGCCTTACTTAGAGGATCTTTATTCTGATTTTTAGTGAAATGAATTTGCCAAATTCTGATGCATAAATTAATTTCTTATTAAAGTTTATCTTTTCCAATGGCTAAGAGTTGGGTGGCCTATTTCCTTAATGACAGAAAGAAAAATGGCTGATCAACCATTTCAGAAATCAAGAATTGAGGAAAAACTCACATAAGCCATGCAATTAACACAATGCTCCACTGCCGTGTCAATTTGTTTGTTCCTCACTTTTCATTCTGCCCACTCACAGACTGACAAGGCAGTTTATATAGACACAAATGTACACCGATTCCTAGCTTGGATAAGCAGCCTGCATAATCTCTCAAACATCACCATTTTGACACAAGTATTTTTAGGACCATAAGACTAGCTTGGAAAGCAAACTAAAAAGAGATAATGCCACAGAAATCCTTAAGTGGTGAGGACAAGCCCTAGAAAAGGCTGAAGTCTGAGTTCCCACAAAATTACTGAGGTCCCAGTGTGAACACAGGGAAAAAACTGGCAAAACTAAAGCCTCTTGTTCAGCACATAATCAGTGGGATAGTTGTCTACAGAACTATCTCTTTATGCTGATTTTCTAGTGGACTTTCTCCTTAGGAGTGAGCCACTTTGTACCTTTTTATTCTAGGAAATGGAAAAAAAAAATGCTGGAAAATATCTCACTTCTTTATTTAAAGCTGGAGATACAGAACCTTCATTTTTTCTTTTCCTTTCTCCTTGTTCCCTGACCTCTTTTTTTTTTTTTTTTTTTTTTTTTTTTTTTTTGTGAAAATAGCAGAATAGAAAGTGAGTTTCCAGAGTCCAGCAGAGCTGGTTTAGGGAACAGAGATAGCATCTGTAGGTGACCAGCTGAGAGATTAATAAAGCCAAATGAAATAGGAAATTAAAAACCATAGGGATAACACTATGTAGGTCTCTTTCCTACATAAAAAGAAACAGGCACATCCAGTGGGCTTTCCCTGTGCCAGGGATAAGGGAAATGCTTTAACAGCGTAAAGCAGCCTGGTTTCTATGCAGCTGCTGAAGTTTTGCAGGGCTACCATTCTCTCTTCTTTATCTATGCTTCTTCACAATGACAGAATATTGTTATTGCTATGAGAACCATGCAAATACTATTAGTTTTATGTTCTGATTTTCTGCTGTGGTTACATATAGTAAGAAAGGAGGAGTCTGATAGAAACAAATGTTTCCCATAGAATTTTCCATGTGTGGAAAATGCTGTCTGTCCTTATTAGTAGGGTCAGCCACTGCTACTACACCACTTTCACACCTTCCTTTCCTTTTCATCACACAGTGAGGCTCTGCAGAGTTAGGAAGGGACTTCTCAAATTCCTGTTACTTCTAGTGAAATTCCCAGTGGTAATATGCTCTATACTGAAAACATATTACAGTATCTCCCAAATGCGAATGATGTCCTGACTTTTAAAATTTGAACTTCACTGTGTAAGTAGGGAGTTGTGACGATTCATTAACTGCTCTTCGCAGAGCATTCTGCATACATAATATAAAGCAGTGAACACGTACTATTAATCATTACAATTAGAATGAAATAAAGACAAAGAATCACAGACAAATATTCAAAAGCTTGAAATATTCTGCCCTAAGATTTCAGTATCATTATCAAGCTTTAATGTTGTGAAAAAGTCCTTTGAATTTAACACAAAATTAGTACATTTTTAGTTCTAATATCCTATACAATTTGACATAAAAATAAAAGATAAAGGTAAATTGTTACTCCTTAATTCCATCTTTACTAAGTTCTAGTGGATATTTTTTCCATGAGTACATTGTCTGAGACCTTAAGTGGACTCAGATAAGCAACTCTCATCAATCATGAAAAGTGCAGTGCTCTTTAAAACCTATATTTTATGATAGTATTTTTCCCTAAATAGCCAATTTGTGCTCACATAACAGTGCAAAAGACTTTGCGCTGATCCCCAAAACAGTGGTTGTTTAGGGGATTCTACACATCAGTGCCAGCTCTTCTCTGATGTGAAGAGGGAAACACTGTTGGTGAAGAAACAGGACAAGCTACACAGGAGGCCATGAGTCATTGCTGTTGCAGGAGGATGGATGCCTGTGCTTAGAACCAGGTTGTAAGTAGACTTAAGATCAGGTCTATTTACAGAACCTATCCATGGACATGCACTGCATAGCAAGTGTGAGAATGAAAACTTGCTCTGTAATTTATGGGCTAATGTTGGATAAGGTTCGAACTATGTTTCTAGTTGAATCCTTAGTAACTTGTGTGGGTAAGTTTCTGAAAAACTCATTTGCAAAGTATGGTGTAAGAGTTTTCAGTAAGGGTTCTCAGAAATAGGAACACAGTACATACCTGCAGTTTAGGAAGGAACCAAAAACTAGATGAACATGCTGAACAACATAATTTTTTTTTTATATCTGAAAGCCTGAAATTACTGTCATTTTATAATTTACTGATGACTTAGTCTTATGTTTTTCTGGGGACTGCTGTAGGCCCCAAAATGCTGAAGTCTGATGCTCTTGGAATTAATATTTACATTTTCTGCTTTTGATATAGCAAAGGTAGTACATGCTTATACAGTGGCTGCCAAATCACAGTATTATAAAAACAGCTTGGAAAAGAAAAAATCTGTATGGCCATTGGTTTCTGTATAGCTTTGGGTTTTGGGGAAAAAAACCACCACCAAAACCTATTACTTACACTTTAAAAATTCCTACATTTATGCTAAATATGAGTGATCCAGATTATTGCAGGTGGCAACTCAGAGAGACAGGGAAATAAAGGGCTGTAATTATAGTTATAATTATGCGTAATGATATGCAGACTTTTACCTTAATACGTAGCTCCCTCATTGTGCAAATGGGGCAAAAAACTCCTTTGTCGCCTTTGGGACAGAGAGAATTTCATCTTGAATGGGTCCTTTGAGAAATGCTTGGGAGATATCCAAATAAATACAGAACCATTTATTTGCCAGTGTGGACATTATGGCCTTTTTTTTTCCCTACTAAAATTGATGCCATAGCATAGTCTCCTTGAGAACATGATATAACAGGAAGGATAATTTGTCTAGTCCCAAAGGTGACTTTTCAGACACTGTTAAAAAAAACCTGCTTTAGGGATAAGGAGGCATAATGAGGCAGGGGAGCCAAATGAAACTCAGCCCACACACTACAGCATGTTTGATTTAGAAAGTGAGTTTTCACCTTTCCTGTCAGAAATTCTGCTCACATGAAAACAATGTGTTGAATTTCTGGGTCTTTTTTCTCTCCTGTCTGAATGCAGGAGGGCTTACAGCTTTTTCATCATAAAACAATTTCCTTTGGGAAAGATGAAATGTATCTACCATTGATATTGCAGTGGTTCTAATGGCTGCTCCAGACTCAGACCCATTTGATAGCTCATTGGGTCTGAAAAAACCCAGAACATAATGTGTCGTCCTACAGAGCTCGCTGTCTCATATTATTTTTGAAGTAAAAAGTAAATTGTGACTTTAGCTGTTACGGACTACACGTTGTTGCTATGCAAGTAACTGTGGCTGCTTAAAGTCGAGGAAATTCCAGCAGAATCTGCTCATGACTATTTTTCTGTACAGTTAGCTTGCTCAGGACCATGTTTTCCATCAGGCTAGGAAAAGAGACTGTGCCTTGATGTACCAGGTAAAATATAATGTGGAGAACCTGGGACATCTTTACAACGGCTGTAAACTAACATCTGTTTAACATCACACATCCTGAAATATTCCAGCCTCACAGGTAATAAGTGGAAAAATCACCTCCACTTCAATGGAGGTGATGAACCTCACAAATTTTAATCACAGTCCATTAGAACTAAAGGAGACTTTCCACTGTGCAGAAACTACCTCACAAAGTCAGTATTCCCTGCGTGTTATATGTGATAGGCACAACATATCTTGTTGGCAGTGCCTAGGATAAGAATTTACCTGTAAAGGGTGGCAGTGAGCTCAGACAAAATGTAAAACAAAATATAGTTCAGACAAAAATCCTATGGAGTCACTAAGAAAATATCTAAAAAATCTCATCTTTTAGCCTTTAGACTTTCAGACAGTGTGACATCTTCAAATGAAGATTCAACTGCCATGAAGTTTAATAAAATATAAATGTTAAAGGACACATACCAAGGAGGTTGAAATGTAAAAGACAACACGCTCATTACTAAAAAGAAAAAGAAAAGTCTTTTAGTCAGCAAAGGCAGAGAGAAAACTTTTTCATATTCACAGAACTGTACACAATGTCATAATTGCCAATTAAAAAATCTCAGCTAGAATTTTATCTCATTTATTTTAATTTCTACATCGCTAATGTATTTTATTCTTGCTCCAACTTTCTCAAATATTTTCACCTACGGGAGCTGAAAAGTAACCACTACAAGATTGCTCATTTTCTCTCTTTTAAAAATTAGACAACTATCCTGGAAATCTGGTCTTCCAGCTGTTAAAGAGTAAAGAGATCTCCTTCTGCTGAGATGACTCAATGGAACAATCTCCATTTAGTTTGTCCTTCCAAAGTCAAGAGTGTGATTATTGTATAATTCTCTCACCTGATTAATTCTTAACTATGAACATAATTACACTCTCCAGAAGGTAAATCACTCTTATAAATCAGTTGCTGCTGACAGTTCACTCTCCTGCACTCTAGCATACTGCAGCAAAGTCAGTCTGAGATTGTAGACACATTATTGTTAAAACACAAATTTTGCAGAAACTCAGTACTCGGAAACAGTAACTCATTAATGAATAACAGGTAACATGGTACTGTGAGGGGGAAAAAAAAAAAGAAGATGCAGTAAGGGACTTATAAATCCTCAGCTACTGCAGAAACCTTTTTTATCACTGGGATGAACAAAGCAAGCAGTCCCTGAGTATACACCTGTCCTGCTGCAAGCTGAGGTGGAGAGACCACGTGATATTTATGATCTCTAATCTACTATTACCTTGCCAAAAGTGGGCTTGGAACTGACCCTGGCTTAAAACAATGAATTGAATGAAAATATATCAAGTGAAAAAACTGCACAGGACATATTTCTCATATTCCACACACACCCCCGACCACCACCACCACCACCCCCCCATCCCAAACATTTTTTCCTGGTTCAAACTGGTGATCAGTTTATGCCCTAACACACAAGGTTTAATAACACCATGTGACTGCAACTCCTAACTGTATGAAAGACACTCCAAGGGGCTTCTCTTCACATGCAGGGAGGTCAATCTTTAATAACATTTTTCCAGTATTTCTCCATTTTTATTCAAGTAGCTACAGATTAGAGCCCAAGCTTTGGCTTAAGAAATCAGCAACTTTTTAGTTAGGTTTTCTGAAACATCCAAGAGAAGAAGAAGAAGACCTATGTTGTCTCATTATACACAAAGCAACAGCTCCCAGTGCCTAATCTTGTGTGGTAGAAGACCTTGATACATTTGAATCCCGAGGAATGTCTTCACAAGTCACAGAGGGACAAGCTTGACATAATGACAGATACTGAATTGGTTCTGGCCTTGAAATGATATTTTTTTTCCATAGGAAAATATGTACTGACCTTTTCTGAATAACCTTACATATTTGTTTCCACAGTATCAGTGAGTTCCATGGAGTGATTCTGATAAATGCAATATATTTTGACTTTGCCAAATAAATACTCTAATCTACTGATGACTCAATTTTATTATTTTGGAAAGGATAAAAAAAATTCTGATGATAGATCTTTTGCATCTTAGCATTTGATTTATTATTGACTTTATTGCATCTTCTCTCTGTCTTTTCGGTAGAAAGCTAAATAATAATTTTTAAATTCTCTTTGGGTACAGAAGAAATTACTATCACAAGTACTTTTAATTGTTTCTGATTCCTTTTCCTGGTTCTTTTGCATGTCTTTGGTTTCCCTAGTGAAATGAAAAATTACTATGAGATAATGAAACCTTTGAAAAATATATTTCCAAATAATTGGGCCAGATTTACTCCTGAAATCAATGATAGTACAGCAAGGATGAATTTATTATCTTAGATTTATTCTTTGTGTGTAAATTCACTATCTCAAAACTATACTTTGCAAAGGAAATGTAAAATAAATATGCCACATTTTCAGCTAAATCCAGGGCTCTATAGCATGCATAGCTTAGAGACAGACTTCAAATGAAGCTTGATATTCAATCAATAGGTTAAAGGAGATATTTTTTAAAGGATTAAATTCTATGCAAGACATTTTTTAGAAAACTTTAAACTTCCCAGGCTTTATTTTCTGTATTTTATATTGCTTTTACATTGTTCTATTTGAAATCCTTTAATTGGCTAAGGGATGAAAGTTCAAGGAAACAGTGAAAAAACATCCATTATCTGTATAGGATTAGCCTCCACCAGCTTTAACATGTACTAGAGGATATATTCTTTAAGTCCTTTCTGTACCCTCTTGCTGTACTTGGCCCTGAACTCTACACTTTTAAAAGCAAACTGGTGTTGCCATAGCCAGCTTAGTTCAGAATTACCTTATGTACAGTACTAGAGGCACTTTGCTTTAATCTACATATATCTTTAGCTTATATATTAATTTACTTAACTAGACATTTAGCCATAACTTGTTCTTAAAATCACTCTCTGTTGCAGAAAGGCTCTGTATAGCACATGTTGAAGGAACTGTGAATGTGTAACCCTCCAAATATTTATAACATATAAGTATGTTTTTATTTATAGACACATGTATCTGTCTATCTATCTATCTACATATATAAATATAAATATATAATGCCCTTCAGCTTTGCTCATGATCCTATGTGATTTCTGAAATCTTCTATTATACCCAAAAGCAGAGAGGAAACATGATTAATCTTCTATGAAATTCCTAAATCAGGTATTGAACATCCACTTGTCTTACCATGTTCAGAATACAGGTATTCAAATTTTACCTTTTTTTTTCTCTTAGAAAAGAAAAGTAAGTTTTGCAAAGCAGTTGCTCACTTTTATTCACATAGCTTTACTTTACAGCTAAGGTTTTGGCTCTACACTGAATTCAAATATTTTTCACTAAACCAACATACTTACTTCTTGATACGGCTAACATAAAAAGAAACAAACCCCGAAACACCACTGTTTTTTCTTTTATTTGAGTGGTGTGTTATGTCAGAAAAGGACAGGCATGAAACTTCTTTGCAAAAGCAAAGGTATAAACTGCTCCAAAACTGAAACAGACCATTAGTGATCCACAGTTTTTGTACTTAACCTTTTGTTTTCCAAGCTGCAAGATATGTCCTTCTTACAGTACAGTACACTACTCAATTTGATCAATATTCTGAGAAATAAGATGTCAATAGCAATCAATTTCTTCTTTCCTAGCATGTAAATCTTTGGACAAATCTTACAACTTTCAAAATCAGGAAAAGAAAACAAGATCTTTAATGTTTCTATTCCACAGTGTTATATGAGTTTGTTGGGGTCGTGTGTGTCGTCCCCCGTCCCCCCCCGTCCCCGTCCCGTCCCACCCCCCCCCCCCCCCCGATATTAATTTAGGAAATGAAAATTGAATGTGTACCCTGGTTTCTGTAAAATTTGTTTGTTTTGTCTTCTAATAAGCGTTCCCTGTTTCCACTAAAAAGGGTATATCTGCAGCTTAGAAAAGAGGTGGTAAAGAGATAAATAGCAAGTATAGTTTTGACACAACTGCTGTCTTGTGATTCCAAATGAAAACTACTGAAGTTAACAAATTCTTGAAACTTGCCAAGCTCTCTCTAGTCATATGGGACTCTTCCATCTGCTCTCATCAAAGGAAAGAAGCTTCTTTTAGTTCTTAAAGCCAGGTTTTAGAAGTAAGTAAGACAGCTATGAAAATACAGTAATTTGCTTATTTTTTGTCTTTATATATATACACTTGGATTCACATAGATGTTCTGTGACTGTCTATATGCCACTACTTTCATTTAACTGTGTAGATACAATGCAAAGCAAAATATACACAGATATAATGCAACCAAATTCTCACAACCTTTGAAATTATTTAATCTAAGATTAATACAGATAGGTGCACTTCTGAGAAGCTCAAATTTGCATGCACACTTTTTTGTAAACAGAGGTATCTAATTCCAAGGTTTTCACACAGGCCTGTCTTTATTGGAAGGTGAATCAAGGAGAGCAAGTCACTTAGCCTGCTTATGCCATTGCACACTACAGTGGTTTGAGTCATATTTTATAAACCATACCTGACTTATTTTAAGGTTCTATGGTACCATATGTGCTGCACTCACTTGACAGATGGATATTGATATTTGTTCTCATCTGCATGAACACTAGCTGAAGCATATGCAAAATTCTTAATGATATTAAAGCTGTGCCAACTAAGATCATATTCAAGCCTCTGAAGAAACCTGATAATGTTTCACAAGCTCCACTTTTGAATTTTTCATTGTGATACTGTGTAGCTAAAATTAAAATTAATACAATAGACATCAAAATATACCCCAAAAGGTTAACTTTAAAGAATTATCAAGCCACTAAGACACAAAGGGGAAACATAAAGGAAACTATCATGCAAGTAAGTATAAAAAGTTAGAACAACATTGGAGTTTTATCCACTTCCTGGTCCTAAGGAAGTCGCTATATCCAGAACTTAAAATGAAAGAGTGCCTTTCAGGGTAAATATGAGAAAAAACCTCAGACACAGAGGTGTCTTCCCTACAGGGGAAGGTTTGCAGCAAAAAGCATCTTCAAAAATAGAAGGTCAAATTCTGCCACAGACTGTCTAAAGTATTTTTCAAATAAGGGAAATCCATTTAATGCTGTATTATCCTGTGTTTAAATCTCAGTTTCTGAGGAAGTATGTTATACTGGGTACTGCAGTAGGGGACTCACATCCTTTTCCTGACCCAGTAACTAGGCAATATAGGGCATCGATGGGTTGTTCTGGAAAAGTTCTAGGTATCACTCTGCAAACAAAGCAGATGCTTCCTTCTGTTTTCTTCTTTTCCTTTCAGAAGTTATTTCTTTTCAGCAAAGTAGCTGGTATACCCACACATTGCTAAAAAATCTAGCATCTTAATTAATTAATAGCTTAGGGTAAAGTTCTTTGGTTTAGTATAGTGTAACTGAAATATGAGCACCCTTTCCCTTCTGATGGCTGCTGGAAAGATGGTAATAAATAGACAAGAACAAAGCAAGCTGCAATGAGGATTAATTTATTTCATATACTGCAGCAGCAAAAGTCATCAGACCTCAGTTGTCAATGGCCTCAAACAAGACACTTTTACACTCTGTGTCCCAGTTTCAAATGAGGATAATGAAAGCTTTTTTCTTTTTAAGAACTCTGAGACTTATTGGCAAAAAATACTGTAAAAGGACAAGATATTATTATTATATTTAGCCATACCTTCTTGGCCATTAATGGTAGTTACTATATCAGATACTGAGAAACTGACGACAACCTTGTTATCAGATTTACACAAGAAGTAACAGGGACACTAGATCCCAGTATATACATTTATTTTGTTAATTTGGCAGATTTATGCTACAGCTATACTGTGTGTTATAGAGTAGAGAATAAATCCCACATTAGCTACAAATTTCTTCTGCTTTGCTCCTGGTACCCACAGCAGAGTTTGATTAGACCTAGTGTGAGAGCTGCTTCATAACACATGATGCATATACACGTTGAACCAGTGGCCCAACTGTAAATATAGGCAGAAAAAAATGAAGATGTTCTGATACAGAAAATACATTTTGTTATTGAGACAGAGAGTGCAGAGATGAAAGAAAACTCTAGCAAAGCCTCTACTCTCAGATTCAGGTCAAACTATTCATATAATTACATAAGAACTGCCGAGTTTCATTCCGGTACTTGCTGTCCCTCTTCTTCCTATTCTCCATTCTCTCCCCTCTACTCAACCCTCTAAAGTGTACCAATCTCCTATTTCCCACAGGAAATCTTTTCCAGACAGGTCACTTAGCCTTTCCAAAACATGAATTCATTTATGCATAACTGACATTCTAAGAAGACCTGGTAACTTTTCCAAGTGTCTTCAAAATTGAACTTCATATATTAAGATGCTTAGAAACTTATGGGTGCCTACCTACTATGGTATGTCTGCCTGTCTGTTAAGTTATTCTAAAGCCTCCAAAAAGTCCATAACTGAAGTACATGTAAACATTTATGAGCAAGTTTGCACAATGTTGATCTGTGAAAGGTAAATAATATTTCCAGTGTAGGTTGCAAACGGAGATACTGAGAAGCTAATAAAATAAATCTGTTGAATTAAAATAAGTTCATTTTCAATAACAATACATTTGGATTGTGGAATAAAAAAAGATACCTGAAGCTTTCTTGATCCCAGTGTAAGACTTTCGTCAGAAGGGCATTTCACAGGATCACTGGAAACAGGACCTAAAAAAGACTTTGTCTTTTTCATGCTGAATGTTGAGTTATGTGATTACTCTTTCTCCAGAATATCTTGTGGAGGGAAGGAGAAGTCTAAAGCAAATTTACCCAACTTCAGAGACTTGGGGGGCGGGGGGCATGAAGAGGGTGGAAGAGGGAAGAGAGACAGAGAAGGACAGACTCTTTAGGTCTATAAATATTTTTATCTCCATAGTTTCTAAAAGGAATGCAAGAATGACATTGATGCTTCAATTTACCATCCAGGAGCCAATTGAAAATATGAATCTCTAATCTGAATTTTTATCAACTTGACAAAGCATGTATCTTTTTGATTCAATCTGTGGTCAAAAGTTGAGAATAGGTAGTGAGCTACACAGCTGCCAGTTTATTGAATTTCTCCTGGCAGAGGTATACTTCTTTATATTCTATAAATGTTCATAAATACCTTTTTAATTCAACACCTAAAGGTTCCTCTGTTTGCAGAAGGAGTCCACATACTTTGTGCTAGCCTTCACTGCTTTTCCACAGCTGTGTAGCCTCCTGATGAGTGTGTTTTACTAATATGCTTCTATGTTCACATGTAGTATATGAATATGAGAGACATTATACTCATGCACATAATAGTTCACATATAGAACAGAAATCGGGGGGAAAATGCTAGTCTGAGATAAACAGATTCTAGTAGAACTATACATAACTACATTTTCAACTTCATTGCCTCCTTAA
The DNA here is from genome assembly GCF_023638135.1 of Falco biarmicus. NCBI lineage: Eukaryota > Metazoa > Chordata > Aves > Falconiformes > Falconidae > Falco > Falco biarmicus. The sequence goes on along the minus strand of NC_079294.1, from coordinate 15,669,349 downwards.
CTACTGACTGTTCACTGGAGCATTTTTTAACAAAATAATTGTTAAATTATTAAATTGGACAGAACATAAAATTGTCATTCTACCAACAAAATGTGAGATATAGATTACGTTAGTGACAACACAGGTGAGACTGTTCAGCATAAATGAAGTTCAGAGACAGATAAAAACATGTAATCATACACTTTGCCATATATTGCATATATTAATTCTTCAAAATCACTATATTTAACATTCAAGTATTATCTGAGCTTATATAATAGAAACAGGAATGTTAAAAAAATTCAATTTTGTCCTTGATTTCTCCATATGCCTAAAGGGCAACAACTATGAATCTGAATATTTTTTTTAATGCCATGATGTTTCCAAAGCTAAATCTCTTGATTATTATTGATTTCCAGCAGCCATTTTTTAATTTAAATGTAAATCTTCTCAACTTTACCCTTTGTATTTAAAACTGCATCTCTTTATATCTATCCTCAGCACTGTCAAAAACCGTTTCCCTAAAGAAGATGAATCAATAACAATTTACCTTGTAGTATTGTACTAGCACACACGTTTAATACATGGATTATGTCCTTTGACTTGCACCTTGCTATAACAAAAATGTTTTTGAAATGGATGAAGATCAGATTGGATAGTCCTAGTACTCTGGCATAATAGATTGTATATAATTATAAAATGAGAAATAATAATAAAGCAAAGCCTCTGCCAAGGAATGTTAATTAAAAAAGATGTACCTGCAGATATATATAGATACAGAAACTAAAAATTCTTATCACCCAGTATAAGCAGAAATGAAGTTTTCTGTTCCATTCTTATATAAATTCATTTAAAATTAGAAGGTAAATTTTAGTAGGAATTCTGACAACTGTGAATGTCTCACTTAAAAGAATCACTAAGACATGGAATGATAAAGTCAAGTCCATTTGACTATATATTTTCAATACTTCTCCAAAAGCTTACAATGTTGTTCAGTGTTTGTTATCAACTTTCTGCCTTTCTTCCAGGTCCTAAAGACTTCCAAAAAGCTGCAAGTAGTTACCTAAGTTTTTCTATGGTAGAGATGTTTGTAACCTTTCCAAAAATTTCCATTTTTCATTTGCAAAGACAAAACAAAAAGTAAGATGTTAATGAACAAGTCATAGAATAATTAGCAGATCAGGATGTGAGTAATTTTGCACAATAGCACCTTCTCTGTATAAAAAAAACAATTCCTTAAAATCTATTCACCTCCTAGATGACGAATCTCAATCACCGAGTAGTGTTGATTTAGTTCTCACAACTGTAAAGCCAAAAATGTAACTGGATGAGTAAACTAACTGCATGAGGAAGCACAGTGCTCTTAACTGGAGCGATTTCTTATTTTCCATTGTTTGTTAACACTTGGAAATACTGGATTTCTTATTTATATGTTGGGGATTTTGTTTATTTGTTTTGGATTGTTTTTTGTTTGGTTTGGTTTTCTTTTTAATGAAACTGAAGATACCAGCACATTAATTTCAGGATTCTAATCTGGAATATCCTGTTCGTCTCTCAAAGTTCACTGGATTTCCCAAGTCTTGAGGAATGCAACAAATGCTGCTGCATTATAAGAATGCTGTTGAAAAAATAGCAGTTTTCCTCAGCTTCTGGGATGTGTTTTCCATAGTAAACATAATGTGAGTACAATGCTGGTTTTTTCAGTAGTTAACTAACATTCTTACTATATTTTGAAAGATAACAATTTCAAGACTGGTTTACCATAGACTTAATTTGAAGTTCCCCTTGTTTTCAATATGCTAGCAGGACAGACACCGTATATAATGAATGTTATGACAGTTTTTCACTTGAAAGCCTTTTCATAAAAAGACAAAGAGGGCTGGCAAAAACATCTGTGAACATTCCATGCCAAAGTACTGTGGACCAACCATTTCCAAATATTATTATTACTGCTATGAGAAGATGATCAAAACTGAGTGGGAAAACCCCGAGCAAGTAAAACCCACAAAAAAAAAAAAACCAAACAGGAAAAAACATAAAGTCAGAAGAGTGGCCCTTTTTTTAAAAGAAAAAAAGTGACACTTTTTTAATTACATATTAAACCTGATGCTACTTAAAGTCTTTTTGAGGGCAAGCAAAGGTTTCTACAGGAAAAATATCAAAGCTCACACAGATGATGTCTTCATTACCTTGGCTGTCCCAGAAAATAATAAAGCTTACACAATTGTATTCACATTTATAACAAATTCTGTACCCCTTTATTCTGGGTCTGGCCAGAATAGAGTTAGCTTTCTTCATAGCAGCTCATATGTTGCTGTGCTTTGGATTTGTGGCTAAAACAGTGTTGATAACACACACAATGTTTTGGGTTCTGTCAAACAGTGCTTGCACAGCCTAGAGGCTTTCTTTTACACTATTCTGCTTTCCCCTCCATGCACCCCCCAGCAAGGAGGCTGGGGGTGGGCAAGAACTTGGGAGGGGACAGAACAGCCAGAACAACTGACTCGGGTTGACAAAAAGATATTCCATACCATATAAAATCATGCTCAGCAATAAAATAATGGGTGTAGGGGAAAAAAAAGGTTAGAGGGGTTTCTTCCAAGGTGGCCACTGCTCAGATACTGGCTGGGCATTTGCCTGCTTGTGGGAGGCACTTGCCTTTGCAACACTTGTTTTTTTTCTCTTTCCTTCTTTTATTAACCTGTCTTCATCTCAACCCATGCCTTTTCTCACTTTTGCTCTTCCTTTCGTATTCTACATCACTGAGGGCAGGGAGTAAGGAAGCAGCTGTGTGAGTGCTTAGCTGCTGGCCTAGGTGAACCCACTACAGCGCTGAGTAATTTCAAGCAAATTTTATATACCCTACATCCCCAGAGTTTCCTACAGTTTCTGTACAATGACAACCTTGCTAATATCTCTATCAAAAGAGACGCTGGAAAAAAAAATGAAAAAATCTACATAACACCACAAGTGTAATACCCAGACTACAGGAAATCAAACCTCTTTTATCTCTTTTCTGACACTGTAACCTGTGTATTTGCAATAATTTCTCCCACTTACACTATTTTTGCTCTATTACATTTTCTGTTCATTTCTTCACTGTGTGGCTGCAGGTGGGATGAAAGAAGCTTTAGAAGAATTGTTTAAAGTTCAACATGAGCCATAGTATGAGGTCCATTACTCTGCATGTTGAACTTGGGTGGCTGTGCTCAGAACATGAAACAACATTTGATACCAGACATTTGTCTCAGGGTGGAGACTCATAAATCCCTATTTCTCCACTGTGTCCAAGCTGCAGGGACAGATTTATGTAATAACTCAGTATATTGCAGAGCCAAGTTGAAAAGATATTTCAAGCTCCTTTGTAGTACTGCAGTATTACTTGCATTTGAAATGCAACCTGACTAAATTAAAACATATCTGGATTTATCTGTTCTCATCTGTGAAATGCTTTCTGATCAAAATGTATTGCCACTTCAAATGGTGGTGCCAAGCTTATCCAGATATGATGATATTTGTAATTAAGAGATCAGAAGAAAAAGGAAAAGAGATAACTAATAAATACAGTCTGTGAAAGTTAATAGTGCCAAAAGGAAGAACACAGAAATCATCAAAATCTGACAGACTATGAATCCATCTCTTCACCTTGTAGCACAGGAGGTGAAGGCATGCAGGCAGTGGGTAGTTCAACAGAGAAAAGTGAAAGTGGGTTCTTCCCTATCATTCCTCAGTTAACAGCTGACTTATGCTTAGGCACCAGTGTATGCATCTATTCTGAAGGTAATAAATATCAAATACATTGCTTTAACAAAACCAAACCCAAACAAAACAAAAAAAGGCTTTGAAGGAAACAATTTCATAAGTAATTCTTCTTCACTGTTATCCATAATATCAGGCATCTTGCTATTATTTAATAAATACATATGCATGACTGGATATTTCTGGAAAAGTTGTATGGCGTATGCCGGAGGAAAGGGCAAGTAAGGCTGGGGACATTATGAACAATATCTTGTGTCTAACAACAATTAGTTCAGAGCTCAGTCAAGTCACTTGGAAGGCGTTAGTTTCAGGGCAGAATGGCTAGCTACTAAAAGACAGAACAATATAAATTTCATAGGCAAAGCTGATGGTGCAAAAGACAGTATAAAGGTTTTAAACATTTTAGGATGTTATCCTGTAACAGCAAAGAATAGCAGAGAATTCTATTTATCATCTGCACTATTCCTTATCTTTTCCACTTCAACTGCATCATAATTAGAAAAGGAAGAATCTATGAGGATTAAAAAATATTTCTTTATGTGGCCATTGTTATTCTTTTCTAATTCTTACATTAAAATACCATTTTGACAGTAGCAAATTTTCCTGGAACATGCAAAGGCCACTAGAGGTTTAGTTCTGTGAGATTTTATAGCCTTTACCAAATCGTATACATGTATACATACATACATATATATATATATATATAATAGTTATATAATAGTTATATATGCATGTACTGTGATTGCAATATAATAAATTATGGTATTTTCCAATTATATCAGTAGAAATTAAAAACTTTAGACCTTCAGAAGGAAGGTTATAAAATACCTAGTATGGGAAACAGAGAGTTCCCAAAACCATTTGAAGGAGTAGATGGCAGAATGCTTTATAGCTGCCTGAATTAAGACAGATGTATTTTTCATGGTCTATTACAGAGGCAGAGGAGGGATATAACCCTTTGTTTAAGAGTAGATCTGAAACAAAGCACTATACACTATCAATATCCAGCTTTAAATCTGAAGTACTGACAGTGAAAACTCTGCAGACATGTAATGTAGCTACCTTTTATTTACCACACAGAGCAGATCGTAAGACACTGCTAAATTGGATCAGGTGATAGGAAGAAAAATTGAAAAGGTAAAAAGCTCAGCAAACTGGAAAAATGAAATTGAAAAGAAAACGTATCGAAAAAGAGGAACTAATAAAACAAGAATTTCCTCACATATCTTTGCACTAAGCCTTACATTAGCTGCTACAAGGTTTCTATTTTTCATTTATAAAAGGTAATACTTTACAATTTGTGGAAAACAAAATGTTCTTTTTTTAGAGTAGAATGTCCAAGGTCTGAAGAGAGGCCACAATAGGCATGTGGCAGATTATACAGGGAAAAGATATGTTCTTGTCACTGCATCATATTTTGCTGGGGAATAGAGGCTGTTAACAATGTGAAACAGTGTTTTATAACTTCAGAATAAAATCAGTGAAATGGAAGGAAAATATGGTGAAAGTCAATAGAGGTAACAGAGCTGCTGGTTTGCCACAGCATGTCTTTGCTGGATCAGACAGGATGTATGCTGCTTTGAATATTCCATTCAATACACTGAAATCATCAATGTCTTGTACAATGACATGCAAGAAGGTAATGAACTTATTCTCTAACCTCTTCTTTAACATATACATGCATTCAGGGTACAAGAGATCTGGAAAGACAGCAAGTATGAGAGTTGTGTAGGATACATGTAAGAAGTTCAATCATTTCTTATGTATATCATAAAATGATACTAATTTGGGGAAAAAAATGGAAACCAATCTCAACATTTCTGTATGAACATGGGAAATATTGTAATATCACCAAGATTCAGCAGAAGGGAGAATACCACCCATACTCATACTTCCAAGGATGAAATGCTCAAGCATCCCTAAAGAGAACAAAACTGAACCAAGTGCACAACATGAGAGCAATTTATAAAAGATTATTTTTATCAGCAGAAGCAACTTGTAAAAACTACTAATGGCAAGATCCAGTAAAGGACTTGGGACATACATCAGGAATTGCAATCTAGAAATTCTCACTTTACTCACAGAATCTTTAATGCTGCCTACGCTACGTCCTTGCCTCGCTTTTTGACTGTCCAATGTCTTTTGGGACTGGAGTTGCACTTTTGCACATGCCCAGTTGCCCTAGTTTGGGGAGTTAAATAGCTAGTCTGGCAGAGTGTCAGATTTGGCTTTCTCACAAAGTGGAAGCTGAGGATCTACTCATTTCTCTTCTTAACTTGATGTTCAATAGGTGATGCTGCTATTGCTTTCCTGACATCTGTTTCATTTTCTCCCAACACAAAGCAAGGAAAATTTTAAAACAAAGAAAATGTAAAGCCTGAGTTAATAATATATGCTAATGACATAACATCTTGACAGCTTTGAAAATACATATATGGATCCCTCTATTCAGAAGTGGGTTTTGACCTATGGACAGAAACTCAGATCTGATCACTTACATTATTTGAGAAGAAATACAAAGTGTGTCTCCAATTTTAAATGTCTTTTGTGTTCACAAATTCTCAAAACTGTTTCACTAAAAGTCTGTGATGAATATGTTATACAAATTATAGTACTGTTATAATACTTTTCTACTTCTTTGAAACCTCCTTATAGTTAGAGATAATGCATATTTCTTCACTACAGATACTGATTAAGTCTTCCTTAGATGAATTTTACTTTCTAGCAGTCTCTAGCAATAAAAAAAATCATCTTTCTTTTTTTTTTTATCACAGCAAGAATAAGTAGTTTCAAGACAAACATTAATCAGCTGGTGAACCCCAGTATTATTCAGTAATCCATGCCATATCAAATCATTCAAACATCAAATGGTACAGAATTATACTTTTACACTTGTTATTCACAAAAGAGATATTATTTTTATTTGTTTTCATTACATGAATGCAATATAGATCTGTGCTACAAGTAATTATTTAAAATGTTGCACCTGCAAGTACCTTCTCTTAATGTGGGCAAATAAATAGAGAACCAGTCATTCTGTAGCCCAACACTGTCAGAAGACTGTAGAAGAACCATCTCCATTAAAAACATAAACTAATGTACATAACCTATATGCTTTGTGTAGCTACAGGTTTTGGAAAAGGAGAGAGGGTTAGAGGGTGAGAGAAAAAATAAGCATTCCCATAGTATAGTATATGCATAGAATTGACAAACAAACCAAGTCTGTCAAAGTTTAGAAATAATGCAATTGGAATAAAAGGGTTAAACTTTCTCATGTAACTGGGTGCAGAGCCAGGGAAATGTGATACAATAGAATTATAAATTAGGTGTTTGTTCTAGACTTATTTTAGAGCAGAAAAGAGTACATTGTCAACATTAAGTACTTAACAACTAATGCTGACTAAGAAGATTGGCAAGTACGTCTGAAAAAAAATATAACTGCTAAGATATATTTTCAGTATATGTCAGATGTCCTTGATAAAGGCACATGAATACTCTCAAGTGAGGGGCTTACCACACACACACACACACACACACACACACACACACACGCAGAAAAAAGGGCAAACCAAAATCTCCTCTTCATTCAAGGCAGGAAGCTGTCTCCAAAGGATAGTTCCAAGAATGCAGACATGCATGAGAAAGAACCATAAATTAGCAGGTGGAAAGAATGGCACACAAAGGGCTATTAAATGATTTTGTGATAACTAACTCCTCAACAGAGTTGAGCGAAACCAAGAGCCCTGTGAAAGCATTCATGCATGGAGAAGATGCATTTTTGAGAGAGTTGTAGGTTGTGGGGGGGGTGGGGTGAACGGGGCATTAATTAGAGACTGTTGCCAGGCGAAATACATGAGGTAAATTCCCCTCTGATGTGGTGTTTCAATGTACAGACAAAAAGTCCGCTCACCTCAAAGACATTGCTATAGTCCCTTCATTACTGTATAAGCATGTATTGGGAATGTTGCTGAAGCTTTTATACATCCTGCACCTTTTGGGGGGGGGGGGGGGGCGCGGGACGCGGGACACGGGACATGGAGGGGGGCGGGGAGGAATCATTACAGCAGCAAGGAGAAAGAGAAGGTGAAAAAAGATGGAAACACATTAAGATTCCAGAATGTAAATAGTTTCCTCTCTCCTGAGCCTTTTTTTATATATGTATCTAAAGTAAATGTAGTCTCTCAGTGAAGCCAGTGATCTTATCTCAGGTTTTCAGCAGTCCAATGCAGCCCCAGAGGCACACAAAAAATTAGTGCTCATTGCTGTTATCTTTTCTTACCTAAAGAAAATGCAGCATTGATGAATAAGAAGAAAAACATTGTGCCTGTCTGATAAGACAGCATCCCTCCCAGCATTCTGTCTCTGTAAAGTGCAAATGAACACACTGGAGAAGGAAGAATTGAAAGTCTCAGTTTTGGGGTAAATTCTTTGAAATTCTGAATACAAAGAATGTGAGGTAAGATCATTAAAAGCCTAAAGGTACAAACCTTTGGAAAATCGTGTCCAAGGCATCCAAAAGACGAAGTGACCTACATCAGCAGTACTTTCAGAAAATTCTTAGTGCCTCCATTTGATATTTGCAGAGCAAAGGTAAAGACAAAGACAATCTGGGCCAGCTGTAGATTTGAAACTGTAATTTGTGTTTACTGACAAGAACCCTATGGTCTATCCTTTCACACTGAACCTCTATCTTTAGACAGAAAGTATTAGCAAGCAGTAGCAAGAATGATTTACAAGCATGTAGCTGCATCTGTTGATTGATGTGACTCATTAAAGTCAGTTACATTACATTTATTTTCTATAAATACAAATTTTCATGGAGTTCAAAAGAAAATGCAATATAAAGAAGATATTTTTTTTAAAGCATGTGATGAAAAAAGAGTAGTCTTGCTGAAGGGAAACAGAAGCATTTATTCTGCTATTCAATTTTGCTGTATTCTCATTTATTTTTCAGTGAGTTGTTTGCTGAAATCCCTAATTTGGTGAGACATAAAGAAACTTTGACTTATGAAGTATCTACTTCTAGATACCAGGTAATAGATCCTCTTCTTAGGTACACATAACGTAGCCATCATTAAACAGTAATGGTCTAAACGTATGTGAAAGATGAACTGTAAAGGTACTCTCAAAACTCACAAAAGGGCCAATAATAACTTGATTTTCTGAAGCACTGGAGGAGGCAAAAACACCTGTTTAAATTCTCCATGCCATTTACTTTAGATGAAGGTGGCACAGTAGGTGACTTTGCTGTCATTGTAGTTTGTGATGAGTTAGTGAAATAAATTCAGTGACCCATAAGGTGATGCTGAACTCTCAAAGCACAACCAAAATGATTATTGCTCTCCACATTCTATACTGACATGTTAGAATAAAAAAACACCACAACTTTGTAACCTGCACGGTTTCCGGCAGAAAATCAATTTAATAAAATTATGCCTACCTCAACACTAAGTTTTTTTGAAGTTTAGTTTAAAAAAAAATCCTTTTAAATTAGTACTGAAAACAATATTTGTTTGTTTGTCTAGACTTGCATTTAAATGCCAACACTTAAAGGAAGTCTGTGTGAGAGATATTTTGGTATGTATATGTATATAAATTTACTGTACTTTCTGTGGGGTTAGGAATACAAGATTGCCTTTTCCTTGGAACTACAACTCACTTTTTCTTATTTACCTTATTTGGAGTTTATTTATTTATTTATTTAGCTTTATAGATAGGCATTTTATAGCATTCAGCACCTCAGTATGACATTGCAACACACACATTACTTTGCTGTCAGTGCAACATACAACATGGTAAGGACATTAAAATTCTGCCCAAAGTGCCTCTAACCATTGGTTCAAGAACAGAAACAAACACTTGGATTAGATCATCCTATACAGCATGATATCTGTTGTGGTGTATTACCATGATCACAGAAAACTCTATTAGGCATGAGTCTGCGCTTGAGTTATAAAAAAAGTCACAGAAAATTTAAATATAAAATCAAGAAAATTTCAACTAATACAAGATTCTTTGTCTTCATCTTGATTGGCTTTAACTACATTGGAACTGGAATGTCATGTTATATCAGCAAAATACACCATTTTGTCCCTTTAGCTATTAATACAATAACAATTTGACAATAGATTTCTTTGTTAATAATAATTAATTAGTAATAATAACATAACCGACAACAATAAATTATTGTTTTGGGTCTCTGCTTCAGAATATGTGTTAGCAGAATAGACACAGTTTTTCAAAAGCCAGTTAAGTATTGCATTTATAACATGCATTTTTACAAATATGCTTCTTTATAGCAGCAGTTCAAACAAAGTAGCAATGAGGAGCTGTATATTAATTTCCATTTGCACTTTGTGGTTTAGTAGGTTTAGGTATACTGCAGAATTTCTCTTGAGCTTTTTCCTTGTCTGCAAAGAATGGGATAGATGTTGCCTACCCCACTTCTATCATATAGTATTTGAGATATTACTTAGAAGCAACAGTGTTACAGAGGTTTATCATATTGAACTTACCTGCAATGCTCTTGGCTATTCCAGTTATAATTTCTGACAGCAGCAAATTTATGGTTGTATTCTTTTCTTTTTGATTTGGCCAATTCAACTTACTGTCACACTTTTTGAAGTAGTGACTGTACTTTAGACAGCTTTTATACATGAATGTTTCATTACTAGCCAAGACCCAAGCTGCTGTCTGGCATATTTTGGGACAGATTAGTCAGCTGCCCAAAGCCCTCAAGGCTTCTGAAAGCTTTGGAAAAGCAAGATATTGGGATGCCCAAGTGACAGTTCCTTCTGTTTCAGAGCAAAAACCAAGCACTTCGTGTCTGGAATTAGAAAGAAACAGTCTCTGTGGGTAGCCTGCTCTAACATCTCCTCAGAAACATCTGGTGCTTGCCACCAAGGCAGAAAGAATTACAGATCAGATGGAATATAGGGTCTGATCCATATCTGCTCCTGAAGCGACGTGCCCTGAGCAACAGGAAAGGGGTCAGATCCACACAAGTGGATGCAATATTCAGAGAAGCATGTTTACATCCATTCTTTTTTAATCTATCTGGATTCAGCATTTTCCAGTAGGATGTATTTACCTGTGTATGACATTATGCTGATCCTTCATTTCTACTTTTTACGCAGCTATATTTAATTACAGAGGGGTTGCCTAAATCAAGCGCTGTGAATGTAGATAGTGACAATCTTAATGGAAAATCAGAGATAACAAAATTCTTTATTCCCCCAAAAAGCACATGACGTGTTAAAATTATCAGACTATATCAGGCTTAAGGGACATTAAATGTCAGGAGAGCAGACATACCATAGAAAGCTGATGGGAGCTCTGGGAACCTTCAGTATCAAATGTTCTCCTCTATAATAATGGCACTGACATCAATCTCAGGACTGCTGCTACAAATGTGAAAGAACTCTTAACAGTGTACACAGATTAAAGTTGTAGAGAAAAGCAGGGGTCCAAATCAAAGCCTTGGAGCTCTGTCTCTGAAACCTCACTGCCAGAAGTGCAATGTCTTACTTATCAAAAAGTAGAATCTGTAGCATGGCACTCAAATTTTCACATTTTTGGTGTTATCAAGAAGGTTTATAGTAAAAAAGCTATTTTTCCTTCAGGTTACTATAGCAGAATCTCACCTTTTTTTCCTTCCTGTTCTTTTCTAAAGAACAATATTTACTTCAGAGCAATTGGCTTCCAGCGTAACTTGCTCTGCAAATGCAGTGATACGGTAGCGCTTCCATGCTCCTTTGCAGCTCCCAAAGGGACATCCATGCTTAAAGAAAAATAAACGAAAACACTTTTGTATTTCCGTGTTGCTTCCACAAGTTGTTCATGGATAAAAATATGCTTGTAGAGTGTCATTGGAATTTGTAAACAATGTGATGGAAATAGGGTCAGATAAGGAGCCACTGCAGAAGTAGGTAAATGAAATACAAACCTAAATTTTAACATGTAAAAGCAGCTAGGATTTTATCAGTCTCAACTCTGACTGACTTGTTTAGACTGATCTGAAGACCTCTGCCAAAATACTTTAAGGTGCTTTGGTGATCTAGGCAGAACTATGTTATCAGAAGTGATTTACACAACTAAAGACAGATTTCTAAAGGTATCTTCAAGCATATTTTTTTGATCAATGTGGTAGGAGTTACAAAAGCAAGAATGTAAAGTGGAACTCAAAAAAAGCACTTTAAATACCTGCAATTTTTAAAAAAATGGAAATCTACATCTGGAGCCATGAAAACAAACTAAAGAAAGTTAAGTATATACACATTGTATATACAGTCACTGAGGGAAATCAGTGCCCCTCAGCACTGAATAATGAGTTCTCCTGCAGAGAGGTCTGTTTACATTACTTTTAAGGATCTTGGTGTCTAAATTGATTTTAACAACTTTTTTCAGTCACCCACAGTGTCTTTCTGGAAATCATACTTAACTGTCATGGATTTTGGTGATTACTAGATAGGCAAACCATTTAGGTAGTATTATTTATGTTTGATCTCATTACATGCTTGTTTCAAGGGTTGTTCCTTTTTTTCTTCTTTTTGTCTGTTTACTTGTTTCTTTGTTTGTTTGTATCCCTAGGTACCTAAATTCCTGAAAGATCTTCTCTATGGATTCAATTCCTATTTGCTAATGACCTAAAATCCATGTATGCCACTGCATTTAGGAGTCTAAATGCTGGTATTAATATCTACATATTTCTCCCCCTTCTTCAAACTCATGCATGTGTTCTCTATCTGTAATTCCTGTACAAGTCAGGAAGCAGAGGAAGACACGGAGGGAGGATATAGCTTGATCTCTATTTCAGACCCCACAGATCTCATGGACATGACTGAGTAAGCTTGACTCAAAAATTGCTACCCATTATTCTCACTGGTCTTGCACTTTTTTCTTCCTCCTTCAATTTTCAAGCTCCCCTGTGCCAAGACTTTTCAGGCTGACTGGCTCTTGACTTCTCATCACAAAATGCCTTCACGTACTGGGCTTTAAAGTAGTTAATCTCATAAAGAGAGTAACTTTTTGGAATTTATGTCTGGAGCATGAAACTGGGAGCAGGCTGAAGGAATGAGCTGACAGGAACCTCATGAAGTTCCACAAAGAGAAGTGCAAAGTCCTGCCTCTGGGCAGGAGGAACATCAGGCACCAATATATGTTGGGAGCTGACCAGCTGGAAACCAGGGAAAGAACATCTGGACGCTAAACAAGACTTCTTATGGAGAGACTCAGGTGAGTGAAACCCTGGGACCATGACTCAAAAGTCCAGCTGTCAGCAGCTGGATCTTATGCAGTTGTGCAAGTGAGCACTAGTGAAGGTCAAGCTGGACTCGACAGGGAGTGGGTGAAGTGGCTCAGGAGTCAGGGAGGGTGAGTGGGTGGGTGTCTCTGAAGGTGAGGTTATGGGGGAATTGAGTACTGGGGACCAGGGGAGTCCAGGACAGCTTTGGCAGGTGGGGAGTGGGTGAGTGAGAGCGTGACTGTGAGTGAGGTGTCTGCACCAGCAACTGGAGTGGGGCTATGGCCTTGAGGCTTGCATGTCCATTTGACAGCAGCTGGAGAGACTGGGATCCAGGGGCAGCTGCTAGGCAGACTGTGTCTGTCTGAGCCCAGCTGCTGGAGGGATCCATAATGTACATATGTGTATTTACAGTCTTACTATGCACCTCCACCTTACTCAGCCAGATAGGGAAGAAGGTTGAGGTGCTGTCTGTGATCATGTGAGTGCTCTGTGTGTCTGTCTGTAGATCTGTATGGACGGCCACACATATGTGTGTATGTGTGCCCTGTGCACATGTGCCTGTTGGGAATACATGCTCAGCCTCACTGCTGGTGGGACGTGGGACATGCAGCTGTAGCAGTCCGGTCTCACTCAGCCTGTCGGAGCCAGCACAATCTATTTTCCCCTAAAAGGTACCAGCCTGGAGAACACATAAGAAAATCCATGGATGATACATGGATGAGACCAGCAATGTAGAGGGCTAAGATTCTGGAGAGTGTAGGTACAAGGAATAAATTATACATTATTTACATAGTCTATTTCCTTCCACAGAAATATTTGAGTCCATCCAGCAACTCTTCTGTTCACCATCAATATATAGAATGTGGAGCTCCAGCTGCAGGGCAGAATATTGATACTTTTTCTTTAATCCCTATATTGACTTTTGCATCAAGATTAGAGAGTGAGGGAACAGGCTGAAAACCAGTCGCATTTGGCTGAACTCCACTGAAACATCCTGGAACATGATGGGCAGCCAGGAGGCAAATGCTGAGTGAATTCTTTGATCATAAAACCTATCTGGTGCCAGACAATCCTTTTGATAATGTATGAGCCATGAAGAAACAGAACATTAAGACCACATTACCCAGCCATGATACAGGAGAGGATTCAAGATTAACTTTTTGTTTTCTCCTCAGGTGACACACCTCATAATGCCATCCACAGAAGCTCAGAGCAGAATGAATAGGAAAGAGGTCTCCTGATACCTTTGTACAGCTTTCTGACTGGTTCAGCCTGTGCAGCTAATTTTGGTAACCTACTTGAGTTTTCTTTTTACTTTGGGTCTTCTTCCAGGGAACCCTTACTGACCACAGGCTGTCACCGTCTTGAATTTTAGATTCTTGAACTAAATTAGGAGAGCTGAAACCCCACACCCTTTACATTACAGAAAGTGTTCACAGCCACATCGACTACATGTGGGAAGAGAAAGAAAAACGTGAATTTCACGAGATGGAGTGTTTTAAACACAGAGTTAGGTAAAGGGAGCACTTGGCTTTTTAGTGACAATTTGCCTATCAAACTGCCCATTTCTTATGGCAGCTCAGTGTTCACAGCTGCGTCAGGCTGCCTGGGAATGACTTAGAATGTCTTGTCAGGTCTTGAAACAAATCTGAGTGATGTAGATCTTGTTAAGGTCACCATGTGCTGTTCTTGTTCTTCAAAATTCCATGGGAAATGTAAGAGACAAAAATATTTTCAATATTCTTAGAAGAAAGAACAAACAGAACAGTCTTAACGAAAACAGTAACATATGTTGTCTTGCTGGACAAGGACTCTTCTGTGATACTACTAAACCAAATGGGCTGAAGACAGATTATTAAACACAGAGGATGACAGTCGCTTTATTCAATAACTTGGCTTGCTGGCAGAGCTTGATTCTGATATTTCAAAGTGGCTGGGAAAATGACAAATTCAGGAGAGAGGTTTTCTAAAAAGATGCCATAGAAACATTGGCTCTTAAAATTGCAGATGTAATTCTAAAAAAATTTGAGCCACTTTCCAGAAAGTATGGTCAATTGGACAGAAAACTTAAAAAAAAAAAAAACAAACAAAAAAACAACAAACAACATATTTTGTGTCTGTGGTAAGTGGATTATGATGCAGAACTTGGTGAAGAGCTCATGAGGAGTGTACAATAAGCCAGAGGTATTAGAGCCAACAGCTCCAAGTATAGTGACAGGTTTAGAGCTGTGAAACAGCAGCACTCATAAACAAAGAATGAAAATGTCATAGCAGGGTAGGGACATAGCAAGCTGAATGCTATAAGATATATTAGAGTTTAATATACACATTATTATGTTGTATTATATTGTATTTTGTTGTATTATAATTTAGAGGTAACACTTTTCTAAAGGACTCTTAATTATTAATAAAATGAAAAAAATAACAGGAAAAATCCTATTCTATTCCAAGATACAAAGAACATACATAGTACATCAAGAAACACCAGTAGCTTGTCTCCAACAAGTTGGATTTTTTGTTCAAGAAAACTTGTTTTTGTTGGAAAGAATTATCTTGTAAAGGGGACAATAAACATTTTTTGCAACAGCAAAAGACTGAAATAGTCCCTTTAACTGATGGCGTGGCAGTTCAAATAGAACAGTTTAACTTTTTGAATGATTTATATAGCAATTTTTCAAGGGCAAGTTTCATTAATAGAAGTCCAATCTTATGAAAATGCTACTTCAATCTATCAATCAGATAAAAGCTTGCACCTATTCTTTGAAAAAATTCACCTATGAGGCTGAAAGTTGAAGATAGATAAAATATTACTGCTTAAAAAGAAAAAAGAAAAAGAAAGAAAGAAGTTACTATTGCAAATAGGACAGGTGAAAACACCAATTCAAGCTATTCAAGTTCAGTAAAGGAATCCATTATATACATCTATTTCAAAATGATTGATTTCACAGTGCCCAATAGTCAATCCAGATCTTGAAAGAAAGGCTATGATTTGATTCAAAACATTGAGAAACATTCATAACACCACCGACCATAAGAGAAATGTATGTTCGTTACATGTTTTGGTCTATGGTTCCAATTTTAGCCACATTAGACTGATCAAATTAGCTTCATCTGCTTCAAGATAACTGGCATATTACAGAAAAAGCTCTGAAGTCCGTTCAGAAATATCTCTGTTTATTCAGCCAAACTGAATGTCAGCTCTTTTCTGAAGCAGTAAAGTTGATAGAGATTGTTTTAGAGATACTGGCAGCACATGCTGCAAGTCAGAACTATTTCAGTGCTCTCTGCCACATTAACACATGACTTTGATCCACAATGAGATAAACCTGACTCATGTAGTATGTAATTTTATTCCTACAAAGTATAGTGTTGGCCTAGTCATTACAGATGTTGTAGAAGGGTTCACTTTTGAGCAAACAGAAGTGAAAATTATTACTGGGAACTTCACTGGAGTTGTAAAATATTTTTCATGTTTGTTTTAAGGAATCACAATCTCACTATACCTTTTGTTTTGGTTTGGTTTGGTTTTGTAAAGTGACTACATTTTGAAGTGAAATAAACAGTCTTTTAGCCCAGACCTTAGGTTTTTAATTTATTAGTCCAGTGGCTACTGTGGGGCACGGGAAAGGGAATGAATGTAAGACTGCAAGAGAAAAGTCAATGAAAAGTCTTCTGAGATTGCAGTCATCTTTATTTGAACATTATGCTTTGTGTCCACAGAACACACTGGTCCCTGGGGGAATCCACATATTTTAATTAGCAATCTCTTTTCACAATCTAACCTGAATCTGCATTAACGTGAATTTAAGGGACACATCTCACACAATACCTCTGAGCAAGGGGACAACAGACACTGTTGCAAACACTATTTTCCCAAGCATTTGCAATAACAGTTGCTTTGTTGTGGTGGTTTTGGGTTTTTTTTTTTGTGTTGGGGTTTTTTTTTGTGGGTTTTTTTACCAAATCTAGAGGTAAAAAACCAATTTTGCTACTTATTTACATATTATTTGTCTCTTAAGACCAGACAGGCTAACCTGGACAAAATCAAGATATTATACAAGCTATAGAAACAAGTCACTGGGCAGTCTTACCTCCAGGTAAACTGACGGCATAAGGAAAAAAAAAGGAAAAAAAAAAAAAAGAAAGAAATAATAAAAATAAAAGGTGCCAGTGATGCTAATGCTGAGATTTTCTCTATTGGTCTTTCCTTTCTGTCCTCCCAAACCATGATTTCCTATGTTCCAGTGCCAAAAATGCAGATATGAACCTATCCAATAAGCAAGCCGTAGTAACAGGCAATTCTGTGACCAATGACACAAATATACAGAAGCTTTGTGATTGCAGTGAAGACAATGTGTACGCCCACTAGTATGAAGGTAGTGCTGACCTGAGCTCTGGGGAGAAGCCACCAGTTACTCTGTGTGAGGCAATGAAGGTTATCAGTACTGTGGAGCGGCTTCTGAGCAAGAAGAGACTGAAATTGTTTGGTGTTCTTCAGCTTTCCAAAGGAATATGATAATATTTTTTTTGTGGTTTTTTTTACCAAATCTAGAGGTAAAAAACCAATTTTGCTACTTATTTACATATTATTTGTCTCTTAAGACCAGACAGGCTAACCTGGACAAAATCAAGAAAAATTGGAAAAGACAATATGATAGAGGTCTCTGGAATCATAAAAGTAATGGATTTCCCACAGAGTAAAAACTATGACATGCCAAACTTCACACACTATCACTGAAACACCGTGTTACGGTGTTGGAAAGGATATTCAGTGGGGACAGATTTCATTTTACATATGCATGAAACAGGTAGAAAATCATGAAGAATTTTTTTCCAGAGAAATATTTGGATTGTTTCCCATTTTGGAATAAAAATCTTTCAAAACATTCCACCTCCTTTTAAATATTTGATTAAATAAAATATTACATACATAAAGCAGTTTTTCTGCAGCTGTGACACTTTGTTCTGTGGCGGTGTTGACTCTGCTGTGGAAGTCTTAAACAATCACAACCACCACACACAAAAGTATTTGTGTAACTCGTCAATCCACCTTCATTTAGAAGCACACTGAAAGTACATTTAGCTTGAAATCCACAGTGTTCAACCCTCCATAATGTATTTGATCTTGTTTTTATCTATTTATATAGGTGAAAGTCTGTTTGCACAACAGAATTATGAACAATGTGAGACTGTTTACATCTAAGGTTTTGTTTTGGAATAATTTCTACTCAAGAGCTGAATAAAGTAGAACAGCAATATATTATGAATCTTCGGTAAGCGGTTAATGCAGCTGCTTATTTCATAATGAGAAAGTAAAGTGCCAGATAAGCTGTATCTAAAGTTTTTTACTTGGGGAGGTCAATATATTATTCTGTACTTTCAGAGAGTGATGATCTGATAAAATTTCAGCAATCTTGGCATAAATTATATTATACATGATTCACATAAATTACTATTAATATATTTGCTGAGTTACTTGCAATTTGTCAAAAGCTATTTCCACTTATAGTTTAAATACTGTGCAAAAAAGATATGATGAAAGTAGTCATTTTGTCTATATGAGAGTGAGTAAATGTCAATTACCTTTTCTTTCTACAGCTGCCTAATCACAGAAAATTTTGCTGTTATAAGAATGCTTCCTTTTCAACCTCTCCTGCTTACCTCATATGAATGAAACAAATATTTTTTTTTTCATTCTGCATCAAATAATGGGAACTCACACAAATATTTTTTTATAAAATTTATCATGTTAAAAACAATACAGTAGATTTATCTGAAAATCCTTTAATTTAATACAAAATTATGCAATGAAAGTCTACATCTGTAATTGAGTCATGATAGGTACATGAAAAATAGGTCAAGAACCATTAATGGTACTAGGTATATAAATGGGAAGTAGTACACAGGTAAGAAAAGGAATACAAAAGTAGAAAAGAAGAAATGATAGTAAAAGTATTCATACATATTTTATAGAAAGGAATAAAGTATGCTCTTTGGTAATTCTAGAAATGCATTCAAGATGTTACAAAACAGAATTAATCAGACTTGCTTCCATGAATACAGAAAGCCCATGTAGTAGTTCTCACAAAACAGTTTAGTACAAAAAATAAATAAATGTGAAAGGTTTCTTTGTAAACATGAGCACTTTATGTTAAGACAAACCAAAACAAAATTCATATTCGTTCATATAAAGGTGCAAGAATATTAATATTCTCTAGCTACATGTTCTTACTATTAGACTCTTGGTGTACCAGTCTGAACAAAAGTGGCTAGAAATCAAACTCTGTTAAAGCAGTGCCACGAGTCACACCAGCCTCATGGCCGTATCTCAGGGCAACTGAGTTTCAGCAAATATGCCAGGGAGTATAAAATACACTGTTAGAACATTTGAAAGAAAAGTCACTGGGCTTCAGTTTTTCCATTACCTTTCAAAGAAAGACTGTGACCAAACTCACAATAAAACTATATACGTGTGTAAGATTAGATACAAAATATTATGATTCTTACCTAAATGTCTGTATATCACAGCTGATGTACATGTATGTTCTATTTCTATAGTCACGTGCATGACCTTATGTGAATTATGTGAAGAATATTATGCTGAGAATTATTTCTTTTCTCCTCTTATAGTAGTTTTTTTCTCTCTAGATCTGCATAATATAACTTGAAAAGATTAGATGCACATGATTTCATTCTGAGAAGTGGCCCTCTCACAGTGGCTTATGTTATCTTCCTGTTCTTTTTCCTTGTCCAAAATAAACAAGAATATTGGCATGCATTAAATGGAAGTTTTCCCTGTCTCTTTTGACTAATGTTGACCATCAAGTATTATGCATAAAATCTAATTAGTGTGTTGATTTCATTCACTATCTTTTGAAAAAATGCTTCATTACTATGTTAATAGAAATAGCTCTTGTTTCCACGCTGTCCTGATAAACTATAATATGAAGCCACTAAAAGCCAGATTACTTCCTAAGTTATAGCCTGTGCAGTCCCATCCAAGTCTCTGAAGGTATACCACAGAACTTAGCTATTAGTGGCTCCTTAATAGTTTTAAACTCAGTTTTCTATATTAACATAAAACAATATATAATGTATAAAACAGCTTTATACATTAGATTTTGGAAAACAAATTATGCTTTGCAAACATTTATTACAGGTAGTTAGCAAATAAGGTAAAGAATATTAATTTTTAATCTTAACTATTATTAAGAATTAGTGCAAATGAGCCAGCACAATTTGCATAAAATAATACCACTATTCCATTTGGATCGAACCTTATGTGAAGCAGTGACTACAGGGACAAAACCAACACCTGACAAATATTTGGTGTCGTGCAGGGAAAGCAAAATACAGTTTTTCTTTTATATACAGGGTGAGGAAAAAGGTGCAATGAAAAAGAACCATCAGGCTGCATATGTAGATTTCACAGACTCACTAATTACAATGCTAACAGCTAAAGGCACAATTTGTATTTGATTTTACCGTCTCACCATTGCAAACCCTTCAGTAATAATCTTTCCAGCTAGCAAAACTTGTTTTTCCCGAGCTATCATCAACCAGTTCAGCTGTCATTCATAATCTTTGTGATAATGTATACTGCTTTAATACCCTAGGACTGGACTTTTTTTGTATGCAAAGTTTGTTGAAATTTAGCCAAAACAACCAGTAAATAGATCTGTACTATCAAGTGAAATAAAAACCTTAATTAACCTAGAGTTCAAATATATTTCTGCTATTACTCTATTTTCAAAATTATTTTTTAGTTTTAGATAGGTCTAAAATATGATTATTTAGCACAGGGAAATTAGAACCACTGTTCAAGAAACAAACAAAACAAAACCAGCACACTTAACTGCATTCATCCTAATCCTGTGACCAAATCATTGTTATGCTTAAACTGAGCTATTTCATTTCCCCGAGGCCTTCTCCCCAGGGATCCTACTTCCCAAGCCATTTTCTCAGAGCTATGCCTGTATTTTGAAAAGAAATCTGCTGGGATAAAAACTGAGAAAATGAAATACAAGGCAGGGGATCAGAAAGTGTGAGTATGCATAAGAGAATAAAAGATGGGAGCAAAAAGGGATAAATAAAACAGCTGGATGAAAGAAAACAAGAAAGCACATGGCTACAGGCTAAAAAAAAATTCCTTTGCCAAATCAAACTCCTGAGACTGATTACAGGATACAAATATAAGCAGTACCACTCTTGAAATGGAAAAGGTAATTTATTAAAATTTGAATATTCCAGCATATACTTTTTTTTATTCTTCTGTATTTCTATTTTCATACCAAGTGGAATCAAATTTTACCTGTTACATGCAGCTAAGATTTTCAGCATTATATTTCTTCTGAAATGACAGATGTTATTTTTCTAAGTTATAGAAAGGAAACTCCAAAACCAGATGTTCAATAAAACAACCATCCCATTTTTGAGAGCCTTGATGACAGTGAATTATTTTTCTTATTTTGCAAAACTGATAAGTTAAATATACCAAACACCAAACCTACTGGAAACTGCAACAGAAGTGCTAAATGATTTATTTTTTAGTGTACAAGCCTTGAAGATTTCAGCCAGTACTCTGTTCTGGCTCATAACAACACAGTGATCTAATCTAAAAATCTGTTGTATATATTTTGCTTCATCAGTTATAAAATATTCTTTACTACTTGATAAGGAATGAGTACCAGTAGATTGATTTTATCCCATGTTCTGATAAAAAGGAACCTAACAAAGTTACACTGTTAGTATATGAATTCTAATGAGCAGATACCCTGTCACCCACATGTACCACTTGCTGCCCCCTGGAATGGATTATTGTCGCTAAGAATGTAAAAACCGGCTTAAGACACTTAGACCACTCCACCAAAGGCAAAAGGAGAACATGCAGATCTACACACACTGTGCCATGGCTCCTGTAAAGGACAATTATTTGCCCCTGCAGTGCCTTAACTCTGGAAAGTTTATTAAGAAGACTGTCCCTGGGTTTACACCAGAAGAAACAGAACTTTCATCCCAAACCCCAGGAATTTTTATAATTCTGTGTCTATTGATTAATCACATTTAAACCATATTTGGAGACAGCCTTGGAAGGTTTGGACGTAGAAATCCCTTAGGATTATATAGAATCAGAAAATACCAGAGCAAGTAATGTTAATCTCAGACCCTATCCCTGCAGCATAGCCTTCGGTAACTGAATAAATTTATCTTTATTTCAGATTCCCCATATGTTGTCTGGGAATATTAAGGCTTGTTACCTGCTGCAGAGAAGCATAATGAAGGCTAAATTAGAAAAGCATCTGGATGCATACACAAACAGCTATTGATTTTATATGCATTTCATATACATAATATAAGTTTAGGTGAAAATTCTAATATCTATTAATTATCAAATAGTAAAAGGTGACAGAGTGTATTTGGGTAAGCTGAAATTGTTCACAGCCATTACACAGTATAGCCTGACTGTCCCTATCCCTGCCATTCAGCAACAATTAGGCTTCCTGGAATGTCACCAAAAATGACATGTCCAATGAAATCATTAATTGTGCCTTGCCAAATCCAAGTGTTAAAGAAAACTCTTTTGTGACAAATGGATCGTCATTAGTCCACACAGGGTCGAGACAATGTCCTACCTGGACTCCAGCTGCCACTGCAGAAGTGCAAGGGCCTCCAACAAGCTCTGTGTTCTAGCTGCCAGTCCCCTATAGTTACCTCTGGTATCCGAGAGTGTGCCAAATGGCACTATACATCTATCTTCAGGGAACTATATCATGCCTCATTCTGCTTTATCTATCACAAGGAAGAAATAGGATGTGAAACCCAACTGAAATGGGAATGTGATAGACTGAACTTTGTTTGGACTGCACTAAAGAGAAAGGTGCTACCAAATGTTTCCTAGATTAGGGAGAGGCCTTCAGAACAAAATTTAAATTCTCCTAAAAGCTGCTTTTGTATCTATCATAGACACATAATAGAAACATTTATTTGCATCAGGCCTTCGGAGTCCTTGAGTAAATAAAATAATAAATGACACAAAAACGTAGGGGTTTATGGACAATGATGAGCGGATAATCCTCCCTCCGTCATGAAGTGATGAGGTGTGCATGTGGGTCCTACCCCCAGGAGCATTCCCAGTTATCTTTCTGCATATATAAGGAGGACAAGTTAATGCCTTTGCTGGTCACCTTGCCTCAGATACAGCAGTCTAGTACAGACCCAGCATTTAAAGCAATAAACCTCTCAAAGGAAAATGTCATAGAATAGCAATGGAGAACTGTCAGCCCCTGGAAAAGAGAAATTCTGTACAGCATTGGGCAAACGCATAACAACTGATTTAATATTTTGGATTTTTGTTATTGAAAATCTATTTTTTGCTGATGTTTACAATAAAGGAAGAAAAAAAGATTAAACATTGTATTTTGCCTCTGTACATTTTTCATTTCCTATTTTGACTGGGACAGAAAGTAAAAAACGTTGAAGGCATTTATTTAGTACTTATAAGTTGACCAGGACTAGAAATATTGAACCAAGTGAGTATGTTTCCTGGAAGAATTTCTAAGCCAATTTTCTGTTTTATATCTACCATTTCATGAAGAGATGAGCAATTATCTTTTTTTTTTTTTTTTTTTTTTTTACTGTCTGCCCTAACAGTAGTATCATAAACTAGGTATATAGTAGAATTCTCAAATATTTTATCTTTTAGTTAAAGGTTTTCTTTAATAGTCTACAGAATCCAGTCCCAGTCTTCAAAAAAATATGGCCTTCCAGAAGCAAATTTTACTGAATAGCTCCTCTTATTGAATCTTTTTTGAATCTTGTAATCTCCTAGTTACATCTAGAAACATAGAATTAATAACAAAATACCCCCAAAAATATTCTGTTATATACACTCTGATAAGCCTATAAAATATGGGAGTATTTTAAGAAAAGCTAAAAAGATTTAAAGACCAGAGAAAGGCCCAGATCGGTTTCTAAATTTTGGATGCCTACCAGAGCCAAATTGTCATATCTAGAGAGGTTTATCCTATTGAGAAATGTTTCCCATTACAATGTGAACCTGTCCACGTAATCAGGATTAGGTTTAAACTTAGATGCTTCAGAGATGACAATCACCTTTTAAACAAGAGGAACCAAATGCCAAGATTTAACCGCTATGAATTAATTATATATTGCACTGAGTCTGAGAGTACAGCACTAAAGATAGATATATTGAAACATGACAACTATACAGGGCAACTGCCAA
This sequence comes from Falco biarmicus, assembly GCF_023638135.1. Lineage (NCBI taxonomy): Eukaryota > Metazoa > Chordata > Aves > Falconiformes > Falconidae > Falco > Falco biarmicus. The sequence continues at coordinate 15,645,125 of NC_079294.1, read as the reverse complement.
CGACAGAAATGTTAAGCTGCCATTCTGCAATATAATTTTTTTTATTGATTAAGTAATTCCTAGATGAGGAATTTCTGGGTTTGGGTGAAAACGGTGAATCAGCCAAGTGACTTTGAATATGAAATAGCTATTTACCAGCCTTGTAGGCTTGACTTTTTGAAAAAGTCAATGTTACTGTAAAGAGTATGTGAGGTCAATGACATCTTGCTAGGCTCTGCCAACAGTGAAAGGGTATAAAGACAGTAATTTTTATTAAAAAGGTCAGAGAGAGACTTTTTCAGAAGTATACTTGATTTTTCAGATTTTGCTATCCAAAATAATGGTCAGGACAGCTTTTTTGTGCTTTAAGCGTGTCACTAATTCAACTCTGCAATACTCCATACTTGGACCTCTGCTTTCACTGCAACATTTAGGGACTGAAGAGACAAACAAAAATGGTCTTAGTATAAAAGATCTTATGGGTCTTGGTCTTACCTAATGTTACTGATTTTACCAAATATATTCATTTGCCTTGAATTTCTTATTGTCACACAGTATCACAGCATGGCCAGGGTTGGAAGGGACCTCTGGCGATATATAGTCCAACCCCCTGCTAAAGCAGGTGCACCTAGAGCAGGTTGCACAGAGTCCATCTAGTCATGTTCTGAGTATCTTCACAGGAGACTCCATGACCTCTCTGGGCAGCCTGTTCCAGCGTGCTGTCACCTTTAGAGTTTTTCCTCATATTCAGATGGAAGTTCCCATGTCGCTGTTTGTGCCCATTGCCCCTTGTCCTGTCACTGGGCACCACTGAAAAGGATCCTGGCCCCATCCTCTTGACAGCCATGCCTACATTATTTATACGTGTTAATAAGATCCCCTCTCAGTCTTCTCTTCTCCAGGCTACACAGGCCCAGCTCTCTCAGCCTTCCCTCATCAGGGAGATGCTCCAGTCCCCTCAACATCTTCACAGCCTCTGCTGGGCCCTCCCCAGTAGTTCCCTGTCTCTCTTGAACTGGGGAGCCCAGCACTGGACACAGCACTCCAGATGTTACCTCACTAAGGCAGAGCAGAGGAGGAGGATCACCTCCCTTGACCTACTGGCCATATTCACCCTAATGCACCTCAGGATACCACTGGCCTTCTTAATCACAAGGTCACACCACTAGCTCATGATCAGCTTGCAGTTCAACAGAACTCCCAGGTCCTTCCCTGCAGAACTGCTTTCCAGCAGGTCACCCCAGCCCATGCTGGGCCGCCCCTCCCAAGGTGCAGGAGGCTGCACTTGTCTTTGTTGAACTCCATCAGGTCCCTCTCTGCCCAGCTCTCCAGCCTGCCCAGGTCTCACTGAATGTCAGCGCAGCCTCTGGGTTATCAGCCACTTCTGCCAGTTCTGTACCAACAGCAAACTGGCTGAGGGCACCCTCTATCCCTTCATCCAGGCCACTGGTGAATAAGTTGAATGAGACTGGACCCAGTACCGACCCCTGGGAAACACAACGAGCTACAGGCCTCCAGCCAGACTCTGCGCCACTGATCACAACCCTCTGCACTCTGCCATTCAGCCAGTTCTCAATCCACCTTACTCTCCACTCACCTAACCCACAGCTCCTTATCTTATGCATGCAGATGTATAGGAGGCAGCGTCAAGAGCCTTCCTGAACTCAAAGTAGACAACATCCACTGCACTCTCCTCATCTACTCAACCAGTCATTCCATCACAGAAGGCCATTAGGTTGGTCAAGCATGATTTCTCTTTGGTAAATCCATATTGACTGCTCCTGATCACCTTCTTTTTCTCTGCAAGTTTAGAGATGACATCCACGATGAGCTGTTCCATCACCTTTCCAGGGATGGAGGTGAGGCTGACTAGTCTGTAGTTTCCCCGAGTCCTCCTTCTTTCCTTTTTTGAAGACTGTAGTGACATCAGCTTCCCCTCAGTCCTCAGGTACTTTTCCTGTCCTCCATTGTCACAGGACTATCAAAACTAGCCAGCTGCAACAAGGCTTTTACCATCCCATACCTGGTTAACTTCAATAAGTAGTTCTCACACCTTGCCCCAGGACAGCCACCAATCTCCCACAAGGTTTCAAAAGTTTATCTACAGTCCATGCTCTTTCTTCATCATCTTCAGGCCAGTCCACACTGCTTCTTGCCTCTACTGTGTCTGGATTCTTCCTTCTCCAGGTTCCTCTTCCAGCCAGCCTCTCCTCATCCAGTCCCCCTTCCTCTCTCTGCTTCTCCCAGAGCCTCTCCTTGCCTCTGCTACATCTGGGGTGCTCTCTCTCATCCCTCTGCCGCTTCTACATTTCTTTTCCTCCAGTTCTCTTCTTCTACACCCCTTAGAGTTACTTAACTACTTAGCAGAAACCAGCTACAGCTGCACATTATCCATGTCAGCCAACCCACGGCCACTGAAGCCAGCCCACAGCTGTACATTATCAATGTTAATTAACCTGCCTTCATTCCTCTATAATTCCTCTATACTCCATGACCTTTTAAATTTGATAGAGAGTGGCTTAGCAATAACATCTCCCAACTCCTTCAGCACTTGGGAGTGTATCCCATCAGGGCCCATGGATTTGTGGGTGTCAAGTTTGCTGAAGTGATCTCTAACCTGATCCTCCTTGAATAAGGGGAAAATCTTTCTTTCTCTAGACTTCCTCTCTTGGTCCATGGTCTGGGATTCCTGAGGGCTAGCCTTGGCAGTGAAGACTGAAGCAAAGGTGGCATTCAGTAGCTCCACCTCCTCTGAATCCTTTGTCTCCAGGGCACCCACCTCATTCAGCAGGCCCACATTTTTGCTACTTATCCTTTTCTTACTGATATACTCAAAGAAGCCTTTCTTATTGTCTTTGACATATCTTGCCAGATTTAATTCTAAATGGACCTTAGCCTTTCTCATCACATCCCTGCATGTTCTGACAATGTTCCTATACTCCTCTCAAGTGGCCCATCCATTTACCCACATTCTATAATCATCCTCCTTCTGTTTGAGGTTTTTCAGAATCTCCATGCTCATCCATGGAGGTCTCTTGTTCTGTTTGCTTGATTTCTTACAGAAATGCACCTATATTGAGCTTGGAGGAAGTGATGCTTGAACATTACCCAGTTCTCTCAGACATCCTTACTCTAGAAAGTAGGGGGGTCATAACTCATTGGATTCCTCCAAGCAGGTCCTTGAAGAGGCCAAAGTTAACTCTCCTGAAGTCCAGGGTTGCAATCTTACTTATCGCGCTGCTTCAAAGGGCAGTAAGTACAAAGTCCAGCAGCATACCTTTCCTTATAAACTTTTCCACCCCCTGTGTCAAAAAGTTATCACTGCTCTTCAGGAACCTCCTGTACTGTGTGTACCTAGCTGGGTTGCCTTTCCAGCAGATATGAGGGTGGTTGAAGTCCCTCAAATCCATCTTTAAAACTCAGTACAGGAAAGAGTGAAGACAAACCTGAAACTTCACTCTTCATATTATTCCAAACAGCAGCAAGGCTGCCCTAAAGGTGCTTGAGAGATGAAGTTCAAAGACAGAAGGTGGTTTTCTGCAGCTTTTGTTCACAAAAGTAATCGCATTCTCACTCAAAATATTTTTCTCACTTTATATTGATCAAATGATATTGTAACTAATACAAAAATTGGCACCACTAGTTATTTCAGATCCATGCACCTGTTTTAGTTTTGTGACTGTGCAGGGGGAAAACTTGTAATCCATCTAAACAGACTAACATTTTGAGAAGATTATGTACTACAACCTCTTACAGAATACAAATGTCTTTCTCACTTGCTTTTGTTTTAGCTATAAGGCATATCAGTGGAGAATGACTCACTTTCTTTTCATAGAGAAAATATAACACTAAAACAAATATTGGAGATGTCAAATCAGGATTGCAAATGCTGGAAAAAGAAGATGACTAGTCTGTGAAATCATTTTAAAATAGACATTTTTGAGTGTCAATTTCCTTTTTAAATATTTATTCCAACTGACTAGAATTTAATTTTAAGTTTACTTTTATTTTAATATTCTATATTAATTTTGGGATAATTTAGCCTATTGAGAATATATCTTTGGGGCAGCAGAGGTTATTTTCAGTAACTGTTTATCTCACATTTCTACTGGTTTCTGAGAAAGTACAAAGGGGAGGAGTAAAGACAAACCGCCATTGGAACTCTATCTGATGACAGGTGATAATCTAAATGTTATTAAAGATTTAACAGTAGTAGGGTGGTGATGTAGCACTGTCAAAAGGCTATTTTAGCTGTCAGAAAATATACTGGAGCATTGCTATTGTAATTAGGAGAGAAATAAATTGATTGCTAGAGAAGCAAACAAGTCTTTAAAACCTCACAGGTCCCCAGGTAAAATACACCTAATTTCCCTCTTTCAGTGCATGCCTGAAACACCCCACTATACAAGAAACAGTGACATATATGAACACAGCCCACCTCAAGAGCAAAAAGGCACCTCAGATACATTCAAGTGCCTGGGAATGGAAGCCAGCAGAATTGTGAAAGCTTGCATAATACAGTTCATGATGTAATTACTGTCTTAATTTCCTGTGGAATATACACCAGTGTCTAAAAAATGGTAAATCAGAAAGAAAGACTGATAAAGTGTAAGTTTTTGAAGTGCTAAAATAATCAACAAAATAAACTTTAAAAGTCTTTCCCAATCTTACCCTTTCCTTCCATGAGGATCTCAGCATTGCTACCAAACATTCCAAGGATTTATTTGGGTAAGCCTAGACCATTTGTATTTTATTTATTTGTCTATACTTTCTCTTTATCATGTGAACTCAACTGTAACAAAAGATTACTCTTCAGTAAGTGTGGTTCCAGAATACATCTGTTAAGATTAATGTGATCTCTAAGACAGACCAGGGCATACTAAGCTGAAAGAAGTTGAGTAGGGTGAGTTTACTTACTTTTTACTTAGTAGGTAAAAAGTAAGGAAAGCACCCCAATGAATACAAAGTTCTCAGATAAGAAATCAGTGAATTATTTCTTTCTACTCAGAAAATAGACAACATATGAAAATGTTTACAGTGACATTTCCTCAAATGTTTCATTACTGCTTACATAGACACACGCAATCAGAATAGACCAGATTTTGATCTGAATCTCATCAGTGCTGTTTTGGGAAAATCTGATTATTTCACTAGAATGAAGATTTATTTATTTTATTGATGTATTTTGAGTCAAGTCAATATGCAGGACAAGAGCTCTGTGCTGTTATTCATAGGAAGTATAGTTTTGTGCTACTTTCTTCTCAAAAAATAATTTGAGGAATTATAAATAAAAAATTCAGACATTATACTCAAAGAAAAAATGAAGATTATTTTATATTAAAATCTGAAACCAAATACTGTTTGTGGTTTTGGTTTGTTTTTTTTTTTAAATGAACTTTTAAATTGCTGTTTTCTTAAAGACTTACATGGCCTTATTAAATCCGGAACCAGTGAAGAAGAATGAAGCAGCTGTTAGGAATGAAACAGCCTCTTAAGAGCTTTATTGTTTTCTTTTTGTTCTTAGAGATTTATTTTATTTTATCCCATGGCAGTTTAGGAAAGAACAAGAGAAAAACATTTGCTTATGAGAATGAAAACAAGCATCAAAATTGAAACAACTGAAATGAAAACACTGTTATTGTTTCATTTCTCTAGGATACATCTTCATGCAGAACATTGGACACCTGTCAAAGAGTAAGGAGATACTGACGAGATTCAGAGACAGATTTTCAAAGTAATAGTTCCATGACCCAATGGAGCTTGATTTTCAACATTTCATTGTGCAGCAATTCTCCTTTAGTAAAGGCATTAATAAAGATTCTGTCCCTTATCTGACTATTTTCATAAAATTTCATAGGGAATTTTACAGAGTTTGAGATCTTAACCTCCTTGTCAAAGTAGTGGATGGATTCGAAAGTTACTGATATGAGAAGCTCTTTCTCTCACATGCAAAATTTGACCATGAATGGCTTGTTACCTGAACTATTAAGACCTGCATCCTTGCATTAGCATAAAACTAAAGTACTGCAAATTGTAACACAAGCAGTAAGACAAGAACAAAGGCATTTTGAGGGGGATTCTGAAGATCAAGTACATTCAGAAATGCACAACCACAAACATAAGTTTGTCTGTCTTTCCATATTTGTTATGAGACATGCAGACTAGCTCCTGAGTACACAGTACTGAGCCCAGTAGCAGTTTCATTAAAATATGCATATTAGTTAAAGGAAGGTTGGTACTTTGGAAGAATTGCAGCTTGCATAATTGCATTCCATGTCACTAACCTTAGAAAGATTGGATTCTTAGTGCTAGCAGCTGATGGGTGGTAGGTGGCTTCCATAGCACTTGTGATCTGCAGACTAGCAGAGTAGCTGCTTGGAAGTTAACTGTTCTGTTTAGCTGCATTTTTTTCACTGTATTTATGAATTCTCCTGCAAACACAGTACACGTAGTAATACTAATTATTTGTAACTAATATGGTAACAAATACAGTGATATTACTCATGAATATGAATGGCAGAGGAAGTAACAACACAGGCAGAAGGTCATCCCACTTAAAATAATCTTCCTTATATAAATCTATATGCAGTAAATCTATCATGTTTTCTAGAAAGGGTTACAAAATATTTACCAAATAAACCTTGGGAGCCTTGAACACAAATGTTTTTCTGGTTCTGCCACATTTGTGCCTATATGTTGGGGCAGCAAAACTTGTATCAAGGAAGGGAAAAACAATATGCTAGAGCCGCAGCAATGTCAATATTCTGTTGGTAAAGGAAAACTGACTTTTATCTGATGAGCAGGGTTGGATTTTGCTGCTCTAATTTATGCTATTTTCATGTAAATAATGGTAAAAGATCTTAGGTCCTGATGGCTGTCATTGACTGTGGGCTGACTCAGCCTACATCATACAAAAAAGAGGACCAGAAAGCAATAACAGATACCACCTTGCACTGTAATCCTTCCTAACTAACAAAAGTAATCAATACTAAATGGACTAAAGGCATTTTAGAAACCGATATTAATTTAGAGAAGTTAGGAAAAATAGGATTAGTAATGGAGTGAGGAACTGAGAAGTGTTTGTTGTTTGCAGCAGAAAAGTATATCAGCTGCAAAACCTATTCACAGTACAGGAAAGAAATAGATAAAAAATAAAGATTACTGTACCAACATATTCATCAGGTTGACGTTACCTTAATATAGCAGGATATTCTTTCTCCTGCAGAGTGGCTGATGCTGGCAGTACTACAGTAAGGCTGGCAACTCACGTTAGTTCATTTTGCTTGTATTCCTTTTGGGAATATGCATGCTGTATCTTGCCTAATTTGCTTTGCATTGATATGGCACAGAGATACAAAGCATATAAATGAATCCAAGCAACAACCAGATACAGCGTATATTAATGAGCTCAGCCTGGAGGGAGACTAGTCGAGAGATGATACTGTACTGAAAACTGATACGGATAAACTGACTAAATAAGAATATCAAGCTATTTATATAACATTAATCCATTGACTTGAGAAGCTGAAAGTTCCTGGGAGACCACAGTTTGTTCTAATAAGTTTTATTCCAGCTGCTGGGTTAGTACGAAGCAGAAAGTTATTATGAGGGAATATATGCATGTGGAAATATCAGTCTCTGCCTCAGGTAATTTAAAGCTTATTCACATCCTCTTTATTCTTGTTTATAGAAAAAGCATAATCCATCTAATGAATCAACTCCTGTGTTTCGAGGGCTGTTATTCTTTCCATAATTTCAAGGACAAATTAAGGTATGAGGTGTGTGAGACCACATTTAACAGATTCTTAAATAGATCCACGCTGTTAAAAGTGACTTACAGAGCAGAGCAGGAAATACAATTTACACCAGGTAGTGATACTTCTGTGTAAAAAATGTCATTTTATACATCCCTTTGACACTACTTTTCCTTTTCTAAAGTAGAATCTTCCTTTTTGCAAACTAAAATGTGGTAACCAAGAATACAGTTCCAGGCTTTTGAACTATATAAACACCACTGAAAAGAATTAAAATCAAAATCACATTGCCTTCTACTTACTGGATAAATCAACTACCTAGTCACAGAAAGGTGATAGCAACTATAAATTATAAAAGATTCACAGGATTTTGAATCTTGACTGTTTTAATTTTTATAAGGGAAACAATTTGGAAGATGCATATTAGGAAGCCTCATGACCGTTATATAATTTCCATAGAAAACAGCAGTATTTTGTAATCAATCCTTAAGATGAAAGAAATGGTATCAGAGTGAAGAATACAACTAAGATTATTAGAAAACTAGAACAACTCAAGAGCAATTGAAATAATGAGGTATCCAAGTACTTTCCAGTGTGCTCTGGAGAGACCCAAACCTGATTTCTCTTTAAAAAGATGCCCTGGATATGAGGACATGTATGCAAGGGGAAAGTAAAAAGATTATTCTTTTTTTTTACCCATACAAAATAGATAAATAAAGAAAACGCGTAAATTCTGTTCTATTGAGAACACAGGCTTAAAATTTTTCAGTTTGCATTTGAAAGGCCTACCTCCTCTGTGGAATCTCTTGGAGTCATGGATTTATGCCATAACTGAATAAACACTTCAACCTTCGATGACACCCTTTCACTGAAAAAACTACAGTGGATATTCTTGGGTAGAATATATTCCAGCCATCCTAGACTGGTATTTTCCCAAGTCATTTTGTCCTGCAGTAAAGCTGACCACTACCAGACTTCCATGCGACAAAGATGGATGCTAGCCTGCATTTACCCTGGAAACTTTCTTTAATACAGATAGTCTACCTTGACAAACTTGCTGTCCAGAAGAGGTTTTCTGTTCACATGAGAGACATAGCAGTCTTAAATGTGGCCTTCTGACAGAAAGGAGAATTCCCCCAGTGAGAAAAAGAGGTAAAATTGACTTGACAGCTTTGCACTGCAAATATAAGCCACCCTAAACACAGAGAACATCATTAAATTCCACAGGACTCCTGCTCAAAAACCCACTAGTTTTCTTGCAGTTTCAATTCATAGGCTGCTGCATTGACATCTTGCTAGAAATCACCAACACGTCACTTACTTTGACAGACTTGGCTGAGAACTTGGCTTGAAATTTCTGCTGGTTTCTTGTTGTCTATTGCTGAAAAATTAATTATTTAACTTCCTTCTAAGAAAAGGGCAGAAACTCACGACTGACATGTCTGTCTTTTAATTTGTAATAAAGAAGACAGATTTTCAGTGATAGCCACCTGTTGCACTTACAGCTGGGTTTGCTGATAGATACCATGCCTGGCTGTAACAGATTTCCCAGCACCTGAATGCTGACTAACACTTATTTATACCCTGTCTTTTTCTTCTCAACAATTTAGTGCCAAGTGTTGGTCTCTGAATGACTACTAGAAACCCAACCAGATGGCAGTCAGGATAGTATTCTGACTAAAGTTGGTTTTAAGAGTGCTAGAATTCAGCTTAGCTAAATACTATGACTGAAGTTAAAAAGTCTTTGTATTTTCTTATTCTGACAGGCATACCTATGTGTCTGTGGTACTTTTATCACCCTGTTCTTACAGTATTTTAATGCTGCACACTTTATTCAGATTAGCCTAAGAGGGAAAGGAAGTGTCATTATGCTCGTTTTACAGCTGTGGGGAAAATTGAAATGTAGGAAGATTAGAAGTGGGATAAGTCTCACCTCACTTTAAGTATCTAGTCCAAACTACTTGTAGGAGAGAGAGATTATCTCTAAAGGTGATTCCTCCTATCCTAAATAGGTGGAAGAAGTTACCTGCTTTCATTGTCCTCTAATGATTAGATACATCTAGATTAATCTAGATAACTCGATCTGCCTGCCTGGTTTTCAGACCACTATAGGTAGGCAAGAAAAATCTCACTAGGTGATTTATTCAAGGTCACAGAGAAAGTCTACAACACATCAGGGAACTTAACCTAGATGTCACATTTCTTGGGTTAGCACCTTAATTGCCAGACCAGACTTCCCTTTTAAACTTCTGGTAACTTCTTTCTGTGAGACAATTTACCTTCATTGCTCAAATCTTTGACGAAGAAAAAAGATTGGTGTAAAATCTCATTTCTCTTTCATTATGTGCTGGAGTGCAGCCTATGATTAATTTGCTGTACTTTCACAGGTTTAAAACAGAGACTTTATGAACTTCGGAAATAAAATACTGAAGAAGTTTCAAAAAGACCCTGCATTAAAGAAAATGCCTTAGAATTCCTATATACATTTTCTGTCAGTATTAGAACTGAGCTGCATAATATCTATTAATGTTAACACATTCATTGAGCATGTTGGTGGGCTGATTCAGAAAACCAAGACTCAAAGATTAGAGCACATAAGGTATTTTCTCCATAGAGTAATGTCTTTAACAAGAAATCTACACAAAAGACCTGACCACCCCCACCCCAGGTCTTGTTCCCTTACCAGCTTTCTGGTTCTGTGATCTTAAATACCAAACCCTACACTGTTTGCAATCTCCAATTTATTATTTTCCTTCTCTTCACCTGTACCATAGGCAGGAGGTAATGGAGATTAACTGTCAGCCATTGCCTTGATTGTGCCTTCAATACTATACATTCAACATTTTCAAGACAATATATATCTGTTTCTTTCTGTATTATACTAATTATTTTCTTTTTCATATTTTTTAACTCTGCTGTATGGCTTCAGTTGATGAATGCAGGAGTTCAGTATTGGTTTACTGGTGACATTTACAGCTCAAAATTCCCAAGATAGTATCCAGTATGTCTTTCAGATATAGCTCTTACTTTCTTCAAATAGCGTTGAACAATATGAAAGTAGATATCATTTGCATTTATACTTCAGTCTAGAATGCAGATTTTTATGTTGCTTACAAATGTTTCAATGAATTATACCATACTCCAGTTGAAATGAATGGTGAAAATCTCATGTTTGTGTTAAAGTGAAACTGACAATATGGGAGGGATTCATGTCACCTAACATTAAACATCATGGTGCAGATGTAAGAGTCTAACTCCAGGTATAGTCCCTGGAAAAAAAATAATTGCAGAGAAATGTTCATTGGAAGTATTTTGCTTCTTTATATCAGGAACATTCACCCAAAATGACTATTTTTTTCTGTAGCATTTATAAAAGAAGTCTAGACATATAATCTGATATAGGCCTTTTCATTACAGATGCCTACATTTAAAAAAAAAAAAAAATCCAGAAAAAACCTGAACAAAAAACTCCCCTTTAATAGTTTGGTCCAACTCAAACAAAATCAGCAGTAGTTTTGTCTTTGGCTTCATTAGATCAGCTTCTCAGAGACAATGGAATTCCTTTAAATGAAAAAAATGTAGGATTAAATGCTAAAAAGGGTCATGACCAATCTCCTCAGAAATCTGAAAAAATTAAGACCCCGGTAGAGGTATGATTAACTCTGATGAGAAAGACCTGCAAAATATTAGAGATATAATCAGATGTTACTTGGTTCACTAGAAATTCATAACATTGTCCTGGAACACTATCCTGTGGAAAGCAAATAACAAACAAACAAACAAAAATGTTCTGAATTCAAGGATGTGCAACATGTTTATACATTTTCTAATATATTTTAATATTTTCTTTTCTTCCCACAACTCCTGAAAAGATGTAAATCCCAGTTGTTATTTTTAGGTGAAACTAAGCTGCAAGGAATGTTATTAGCAGCAAATGGAGCTAGCAATCCCACTGAAAATTGGGTGCCTTAATTGCCCCAAGTTCAGTGCTTTGAATATTGAACTACATGCTGTAGCGCTTAAAGTGTTGACCCATTCAAACCAGCTTCTTAAATGGCAGGGTCAAAGCCACAGTGAGTTGATAGGGTAAAGAAAGAAGAAACCACTAAACGATTAAAGAATTCTAGTATTATGAGCAGTTTTATTATGGCAAGATGCCCAGGGCTTATAAAAGATAAATGAGGTTTGAAGTGGTGGAAGAGGAGGAAAGTGTTGTTAAATGTAATAGAAGTTCTTTTTCCTTTTCTCTCTCTCTCTCTTTTTTTTTTTTTTTTTTTTTTTTGCTGGCAAGGGAATGCAAAAACATCAAAGCAGTTTTCAGTTTTCCTATAAATCTATAAGAAAATTAATTTCAGCAGCAACTTTTCTGCTTTTCTTACTAAAGTTGTTTCAGAACCTGAAAGGCAGTATAATTCAGTGCCTTTCAAATTGCTTTGGAGAAATATAATAAATCCAATATATATGGGAAAATTTTATGAGCTTTTTTGTATAGATAAAACATACAGTTACTGGATCTTTTTTCTGATTTATTAAAATGGTTTTTAAGAAAATAGCTTAGCAGATATGTCCATGAGCATTTCACTTTGAGAAGTGCTCATTAGTTTCTAGTCTAGAAGCACAACAACATGATACAGCAAGTTAGTTAAATAACATTGCCATTGCTTTACCTAAAACCATGGGTAGAAGTATGAGCTGTGATCAAAGACCAGTGGAAGAATGCACAAATTCAGAGTGCTATCCTTGATTATGACAGCCACAGGATAAACACATTATTGCCCAGCTACCCATAAGTTCATTACTTTGCAAAATTGCTCTGCCAAAGTTCGTGATGATGTATGTGGACACCATTTACTTCCTATATCCACATGTTTTAAGTGTTTTCTCAACAAAATATTGCATAAACTTTTTTATGTTTGCATTGTGGTCTGATTTTTGAAGGCTTTGTACTTCCGCCAGTGGAATATGTGTACATGCAACGTCGTAATTCATATCTACATTGAATAATGAAACACAGCTTCCTCTGTACTATCTACTTGGTCAATGTTTGCATACCAGGCAAAATACAGATATGATACATGGTCCTTTGAAGTACAGGTTATCCTCTGCATAGCTAGTTAGTCTAGATCTAGCACGGTGCTAAAGTGCACAGCGGTTTCTTTTCTGTGGCTCAATATTTCATTTTAGCATTACCTGTTCCTTGGGATGACATACAAGAATTGTTACACAGTGCAAATGCAACTTATGTGGTGTTTTGCATGAGGGAACTCATACTGAAACAGAACAAGGTCTTAAAATGAAAAGATTAGTCAGGATGAGTTTGGTACAATGCTCTGGGTGATGCTCTCTTTGTGTTCATAGTTAGAAAAGATAAGGTGGGCACCTGAAGGAGATAAGGAGACCATCAAGTCAGGAAATCCTTGAACAAAGAAAATTGAAAGGTCTACTCCACCTAGACCCCACCTATGGTGAATGGAAAGACTGGGTGTCAAAATAAAATGAGTATGTATGTAAAGTTGTTGTGTAACCTCTCACAAAAACTGTATAAAATACCTAAATTTTCACTGAAAACTTTGGGGCTAGTTTGTCCGGTGTGAATTGGCTAGCTCCCCAACGTTGCACAAAATAAATACCTTTCCTGCTTAAAGACAAAATTAATCTTTGAGCAGTTACCCTGTGCCATTTTGGCATCAATACCCATAAGGCTGCCCAGCATCATTGCCCTGCACAGTTCTTTCCTGCAAAAATTCAGTTATTTGCTATTTGCATATGATATTTGCCTACCTAGTCCCAGTCACTTAAGGTTTTGTCTTTGTTTCATATAAACTCTGCTTAAAAATCCCAACATAATGAATAAACTGTGTGGAAATTATCGTACTGGCAATGCTAACCTGGAGGTCATGAAGCAGCTAAGAGTGACAGAACAGCCCTGTTCCTTGTCTCCTTTCTCCTACAGGGATTGCCCATATTGCAGTAGAGCTATTCATAACTTAATAAGTAGATTAAGGAAAAAAAAAAGGCAAGAATCCAGCTACCATCGCCAATTGTTTTCTTGCAAAAAATAAAACCCGCTAATTCTTCACTGCTGGAAGAACTGTGGCACAATTACATGAAAGATATGCTGCAAATCTGACCTAGATAAAAAAGAAACTTATTCCAATTATCTATTTCTTCCTGTGCAGTAATTATCTCAGTGTAATCTGATGCTCAGTTTGTCCCTTGAACAGAAAGCTTTTCAAAGAATCACAATTTTGAGAACTTTTAAAAATGTAAGATACATTATTGTCAGAAGTCTGATATGGAACTCACATGAGCTGAGGAACTGCTCTTACAATTTTGTGGCAATTTCAGACAAACCGAAATTCCAGCAATTGCCAAATTCTCAGAATTGTACCCTGTTCTAATTCATAGATCAAACACGAATGTTACATCATTTACTTATCTAGCTGGCCTTTTTGGTTTTGTTTTTCTAAAATATAGGATCTTTTTCCCTGAGACACAAATTTCCTTTCATATGTGGCTTTCCTTTTCCATATTCCTTATCTTTAACATTATTTGTCATCAAAGGATAGAATTTTCCACTTCGTATCATTTTAATTAATTGTGTGTTCCTAATACTGCATAAATTGAACAGGTACACAAAAAGTGCAGTATGCAAGTCCTTTATCTTACCCATGAGGCAGTTACATCTCATTGTGATAATGACTTATGTGTTATGTTCATTTTATCCAATTATCTATTCAATAATTTTGCAGTGAAATTGACTTTCTCACCTACCTTAACATATTATAATTCTATTTATTTTAATATTGCTAATAGAATATTACTGAATATATTAACCACATTCAAATATAGCAAATAATCAAATATGCCAAGGTGCTTCATTTTAAAAGAATGTTAGAAATAATCCATGACAGTATTCTCCTCAGATCTTCCTATTTGTGTTTTTCAAAGTACTTGCAGTTAACGAAAATTTAGAATGAGAAATAAACTCCTTTATCATGACTGGCAGTTTTGTTTTATAGGATACAAGGTATGACTTTCTGAATTGAACCAAAGTTTCTATTACTAATTATATGACATAGCATGAAAGATAATTTTGGATTCTTTAGGAAACAGCCTGCTTAAATATTTTTGTTGCTAACTTTGTCCAGTTTAGAGTGCCTTAAGTATTACGCAAGTCTAGGAGTACTAAGAAGTAAAATTTTCAATTTCAAAATGGATAGGTCACCAACTTTTCTTTGAACATCTAAACAGTTCTCTTCCAATATGGGGAGAGTTTATAATTCAATTTTCAATAAAAATAGGTTAGATCAGTGTCCAAGTCTAAGGGCCTAAATCAATATTTTAAGAACCAACCAGTTTAGCACCAAAAGAAAAAAAACACATATACGTTAACGACTGCAGGACTGTGGAACATTACTGATTTAACAGGCATTCTAGAAAACTGAGAGGTAGATTTGACAAGAGTTCAAATGCATAGTGTACACAGACAGCATTATAATTGCAAAGGAGATTTGTAACAGTGCAATGGCTGTTGCTGTATCACTTCAGGGACTTTGCAAGCTGCACATCTGAAAGGTCACAGGAATGTTTTGCAGTGCTCCAGTTATCAAAAAAATGTAATCTAAAATGCAGAGCACCTATGAAAATATGTTTAGAAAAGAATATTGCTAAATATTCCACATATATCTTGATTGCAAGAATGTATTGGTCTTTTACTCACACCATGCTGGGTATCATTACTGTTGTAAAATAAATTTAAACCCGAGGGCTGGAATTATGCATGCAGAGAAAGGGAAAACACCAAAATGTATTTTACGTACTTTGCACAAATGGAGTCAGTTAATGTTTACTACTAATCTGTGATTTTATTGATTAGGACTAGAAATAACTTTAGAGACTTACAGACAGGCATATTTTAAACACAGAACAATCCTTGCACTCTTTTACTTGTTAATTATGGCCAGCTTCAAGAGGAAGTGTAGTCTTTTGATGACAAACCTTTTTATTAAGACTTCATTGATTTGTTTTTCTCCTTCCATCAACAGAAGATGGTAAGATGATAAGACACAACGTAACCTAAACAGAAGTAACAAAATCTGCCCCCAGGTCAGTATGATTTGTCATCCAACTAGGAAATTTTATCTTCAGGACTGGGGTCTAAAAAAATAAAATAAATGAAAAGAGTGACAGCGAATGATCTTATTTGGGTAAATTATGGATACTAATATTTTCAGACAGGAAGAGAAGGCTGAAACATTCTTTCAATGAACAACATAAATGACAGCATAAAATATATGCAAAAATGGAAATGTCAGTGCAGTCAGGCATACTTAAAATGATTGCATCCACTGTTCCACAGTGTGTTACAAACATTTGACACTAGACTGAAACAGAAAGACCTCTGAGAAACATCATTGTCAGGGCCTATGATGAGTGGTCTGTCTAGTGCAGGAGACCTCTGGTTAGAATAAGGATTTGTAATTTGTAATCCTAGACAGCCGGCTGTCCCTCTACAGTAACTTTCTTTACAGCAAAGAAATACCTACAGGAGTAAGAGCACTGATGAATTTGGTAAGGAGAAGCTGCATGAAAGAGGGAATGAGGGAAGGATTGCTTGAAAGAAAAGCAGGGTCTGTCCTAAAACAACAACTCTCACTCTTTTCCTGATAAGCAGAGTTAACATTTAAGGCCTCTTGAGAAAAAAATTATTAGCATCTGTAAACCTTGTCACTAGTATTCCATAGATGGTGTGATTAGCACCCTGGCCAGCGTTCTCATCCTACTCCTTTTCCCCTTAGACTCTGCAGCAACAAGAAATTTATCTTCAGGAGATAATTGGTTACTGAAGTTATGGGGATGGGAGTTAACAGTATCCTGGGTTACAATATTCTCTACTAAATAGATAAAGCTTGGTATTATGCAAATCATATCAAACAAATCAATATTCACTGGTTATGGAGGGAAAAGAAACAGTAAAAAAGAACTGCATTCTCTGAAATGAGGAAGAGGATAACCATGTGGCAGAAGGAACAGAAAAGGGTTGAATCTAATGCTTCTTTTTCCTGTCTGGTTGTTGTAGTCAGAGAACTGTAAGCATTTTATACTACAGGTGATACAGGTGATAATCTGTACACTTGTTTTCAGGACAACATAGAAATTAAATGATCTCTTAGAAATGAAAATTATAAGGATTAATTTAAAGCAAATGTTCCAGATGGATTAATCCTATTGCTGATAACTTCTCAGATTCATCATATATGCAGTGGCTGATTGTCAAGCTCTGAATGATTTTATGTGATAACTGACTAACTCTAGGAAGCTATGTGTGGAGCATTATCAGCATTAGATATTTTTTCACCTGTTTATTCATCTATCCATTCCTTAGTGACTAACTGTTCTGTGGCACCCTATTGGTACCCAGGTTTAGGCTAATCTATGTAGTTAAGCCCTAGGTTTCTGTGTTGTTATCTATATCTGACAATAGGAATGAGACTCATATCATCGAACTTTAGCTGTTGAAAAGTTAGTTGTCTATTCAGTGCAATTTGTCTCACATAATCTATAATCAATAGAAGGAAACCAGTATCTGTCTTCTGTTAGTAACTGAGCCAGTCTGTGGGATTTATTTTTGTACGACAGTAGTTGCCTTTAGAAGACACCAGTCTTTTACAATTAACTGTACACAACCTGCTGAGATCAGACACCTTTATCAAACCTGGTCTGAAATCCACTACTAAAGGGTTACTGAAGAATTATTTTGCTTCTTGGTATAACGTAATTTTAAACAAAAGAAAATAAAAATTTGTCATTGTTTCCTGCGATGCCAAACTTGCCAGTTGCAAAGAAGCATGGTTAATATGGATAATTTCATGAATACAATGTCCATAGGATTTTCTGAAGCACTTAGTTTGGCATACATGGTACTTTGATTTAAAATGTAAACATAGTTCAGACTAAGCCCATTAAGAACCAGCTAATTTACTATCTGAACAATTAATTATAAGTGAAGAACTGACTTTATGAGACAGGTCTAGTAAAAGCTAGTCTTTAAACTTAAGCTACTCAACTTTTTGTCAATAGATAAGACTTATGTGTAATATCAGTGTATGCAACATTTGTAGATGATAAAAATACTATAAGGACAACGCAATCATAGTGAGAACATAAAAAGTGAAGCCTGTAAAGAGATATATTTAGGACATAACAACTCAGACTTTGTATTAAAAAATTACATGCAGGAGGGCTGTCTAGAAAGCTGTAATTGTGACAAGAATGTAGAATCTGGCAGGTAATTTTATAAAACAGAAAAAGTCCATCTAGGTGTACTAACTATAGAGGTGGGGACTTGAGTACCTGATGTACAATAGATGATTTTGGGGAAACTGTACTGAGGGTGCATCAGTATGTATCAACCTTCTTCTTACAGTATTCCCTAGGCATCTGGCAAATATAATTTGGCAATATATAAGAAAGGTTACTAAAGCAGATGGACCTATGATCTGTCAAGCATGGGCAGCACACATGTTCTTATGTCCTTTAGTTTTGCTCCCATGTAGTGTAACAATTCATCTATTGAATTCATGTATGTAACCTTCTCTCCATAGCAAAAAAAAAATGTGGACATCAAATAATAAACACACACACAAATAAAAATCATACAAAAAGGAAATGATCCCTTCATTCTTTCAATAGTGAGGTGCTTTTTTGCTTATTTGAAATAGTCTTCCAAGGAAGAAGGACAAAAAAGCATACACTTCACCTTCTGCAAAGTGACAAGACAGGTGGCACATGTTTTGAGATCTATGGAAGTCTCTGTCTTCTGGACCCAGTTTATTAACAGTAACAGTTATACAAATTAAACATAAAGTGGAGGAAGTGTACCGACTTCTTCCATTTGATCTGAAGAAAAAATACTTACCTGTAAACCACAGCAAATAGTTTATTGGAATAAGTCACTGACCTCAGAGCATATTGATCAGTAACTTCTCTTTGTTCGTTAAACGATAACTTTCAAATACTGCAACTATGAGTGATTAAGCCAGTATCTCAGTATTAAGCCTGCAGGACTTTTTTTTTTTTTTTTAATTGTGTTTTATTTTCATGGAAAGAATAATAAAAAAGAGTGTCAATAACATCAAGTAGTAAGATTTAAGGAGAAAATATATAGCTGATATACATTTTCAGAGAAGCCAATATGCTTTACCATGTGACCAGGAAGAGTTCAAGATGCACAAGGCTTCAGGAAAAGATAAAAGCATAAGCTATGCAAGACCACATACAACTTTACTCAGCTAGCTAGGTCTGCCCCAAACCAAATGGAAATAAGTAGTCTCTTTCCTAAATTTCCCCAAAAACTGAAATAATGCAATTTCTTTTAATTTTAATCTTATGATTTGATATGCTTACCAATTGTAATAATTTTGAGCTTTGAACTTTGCACTTATTGCTTTGCAGATGCAATGACTGTAACTTGATCATGATTTTTCCATCATGAATTAGTTCAGTGAAATCTTAGTAAATTTATATTAATAGGGATAAGTTTGTGTTTCCTTGTTATCCTTCTAATGAAATACATAAGTTACACAGGACAGGTTTATATTAATTTTCCATGTGCATCAAAAAATGTGAGGGTGCAGACCACTTCAAGAAATCCACTTGGCTTCCAAGTCCACACCTAAGTCATTGCAACTGTTCAGTTCAGTGTACACCTCTCAGGAGATAAGGGTCATCTACTAAACTACTAAAACGACCTTGTGTAAGAAGATGAACCTGTAGATTACAATCCCTTTTTTAGAACTGTGTAATGAGATACAAAACATAAGTCACTAAATAATAAGTAATAATATTATCAGGTCAGTAAAACAAGTGAGTTTACTAAGCGTCTGCTTGTTACCCTGCTCTTACTTCACCTTTTCTCCTGGAAAGGAAGCTATTTTCCTCTCAGTACACAAGCTTAATTCTTAGCTTATGACAAATGCCAATCATACATTCATACACACAGAAACTTAATCCATAAAGACAGTAATATATGAGAGCAATAAAAGCAGTTTTAGTAACTTAATTCTGCAAAAGTCACTCAGGCAAAGTTTTGTAAAAGTTGAACCAATATGTTTTAAAAACATGACAAAGTTTTAGAAATTAGTCACAAATAAGCAAACATTGTACATGACTTTAATAAATTAAAATGTCGGCTCTATTCTCTGTTACAGAAACAGTTTGACTGTATTTACTAAATGGACTGCATGGGAATTTATTCTTAGCAAACAATTTGTAGACATCAGCAAATTAATTTTCTTACTGTTTCAAAGGGCTTAGTCCAAAAAAAGAGCAGCTAACATTTCTCGTGTTTTAGAAGACTGGGGAGCAAATTTGTACTGATTAAAGAAAGAATGAGGTTTTCCTGCCATTTGGAAATTTATGGCTTACAAAGCTACCTTGCTTCTCTGAAGCCAAGGAATAGATCTCTGTGATGTCACCTGACCAGCTTGTGGTGTTTGTTTCTTCTTTTACAAGTTTTCTAAATGTCACTAGCCTTAGGAGGGCTAATTTCTTCACAGACTTTGAGAAGGCGAGTCATATACCCAAAAATTACAACAGTGAACAGGTATGTTTCCTTCATCAGCAAATTGATGTCACAAATACAGAAGAAAAGACTACAAGGATTCACACAAACGGTAAACTCAGTGCTTCTTGTCAGTAACAAGAAAATGAATTTTACAGGGAAAGGATCTTGGGGATAGAAAAAGTTTTAAGAGTCTAGGGAGATCAGAAAGGGCTTTGTAAAATGTAAACCAGAGGTCTCTGGACACTTTGATAGATGGGAGAACTCAGCAGCAGTTTTGTGGACTGTGGATTCAAGGATTAGCTGATGCAGATTGCAGGAGATGAAGACAAAAATGAAATTATATGATGTATTATACAAACTATCTCTTTTTATTTACATATGAAAACGTAGGAAAACTACCCATACCCAGGGCAAAGTTAAACTTTGTGAGCTCACAAATCATAAGATTTTATTGTCCATATATTTCACGTCTGCTTTCCAGAAATATTGTAACGGATTTGCATGGCAAGGTTTCGGTAGCAGAGGCTACAGGGGTGGTTTGTGTGAGGAGCTGCTGGCAGCTTCCCCCATGGCGATGGAGCCGATGCCAGCCGGCTCCAAGACGGACCCGCCGCTGGCCAAGGCCGAGCCCATCAGCGATGGCGGTAGCACCTCTGGGATAGCTTATTAAGAAAGGAAAAAACCCCAAAATCTGCGCAGTGGAAGACTGATATATGTGAGAGCAGCAGCCCTGGCGGCACCCAGGGCAGGAGGAGGCCGGGGGGCTCCAGGCGCCGGAGCAGAGACCCCCTGGCAGCCCGAGGTGCAGCCCCCGGTGCGGCAGGCTGTGCCCCCAGCCCACGGAGCCCCCGGGGGAGCAGACACCCCCCCGCAGCCCGCGGAGGGCCCCACGCCGGGGCAGGGGGTGCCCGAGGGAGGCTGTGACCCGTGGGCAGCCCACGCTGGGGCAGCTCCTGGCAGGGCCCGTGGCCCCGCGGGGAGAGGAGCCCGGGCTGGGGCCGGGCTGCGGGCAGGGCTGGGGACCCCGCGGGGACCCCCGGGGAGCAGCCTGGGCCTGAGGGGCTGCGCCCCGCGGGGGGACCCACGCTGGGGCAGGGTGTGAGGAGCTGCAGCCGACCCATGTTGGAGAAGTTCATGGAGAACTGTCTCCTGTGGGAGAGACCCTACACTGGAGCAGAGGAAGGGTGTGAGGAGGAAGGAGAAGCAGAAACAATGTGTGATGAACTGACTGTAACCCCATCCCCCATCCCCCTGCACTGAGGGAGGACGTAGAGAAATCAGGAATTAAGTTAAGCCTGGGAAGAAGGGAGGGGTAGGGGGAAGGTGTTTTTCTGATTTGAATGGTAATAAATTAGTTTCCCCAAGTCAAGTCTGTTTTGCCTGTGATGGTAACTACTGAGTGATCTCCCTGTCGTTATCTCAACCCACCTTTTCTCTCCCCTGTCTGGCTGAGGAGGGGAGTGATAGAGCCACTTTGGTGGGCACCTGATATTCAGCTAGGGTCAAACTACCACAGATATGCAGAGAGAAACTTGAGATACCTGTCAAATAATGCCTGAACTTTCTAGAAAGTCCTCCTTGCTACACATGCATTTAAACCTCGTTGTTTAAACGTACTAGAGCTTCAAAACACATTTTTAAAGGACCTTGAGATGAACTGGAGGAGTCAGCCATGCCTTTCAGAAGCAAACATGTTTTGACACTCACAAAATATTTCCAAAATGTCATTCTGTTTCAAGAACTTTGATCCTGTCTCCAGTCAGCTAAGTGTTGCTTGGCTGTCAAGAGGCTTACTTTAGATAACATTAGTGCTGGATTGCATCTATTTCTTGTGAAGATTGAAGCCCATGTGTCAGACAAGATTCAAGTCAGCTTACTAGAAGGTGCTGTAGTCCACTTTCAAGTCAGAGGAGCCAAGAACATCCTAACACAGATGCAAGGGCTGACAGAGAAGGAGCTCTCAAGAAAACCGTTCTAAAGATCAAGGAACATGCAAAACTCCTTTTAAGGTTAAAGATGAAGTAGCTTCAGCCCAAACAGTAGCACTAAAGCTTCTAACAAAAGTCCTACTGTTGTTATTCTTCATTTTGGAATAGTGTTTATGCTTTGAAATCTATTTTTTCTAAGACGTGAAGGAAGAAAGGACAGTTTCTACATTCAACAGTAAAATAAAGTACTTTAGACTGATTCAGAAGAGCTTTTTTTTTCAAATATTCTTGCCTTGTTCACAAACCCAAAGGTATAAAATTCTGTAATAGTTATGTTTGTGCCAAAAAAATACTGTATTTTTCAGAGAGTTTCTAGGGCAACAAAAAGTTATTTTTACCATGTTTTCCATTTATTTTCCATTAAAAAAAAAAAAAGAAAATATTTTTGCATCAATATTATTTAAGAATTATTTTTTAATTGTATTTTCATTCTCCATTTAACCCTTTTATGAAAGGCTGAAAAAAAGGTTGTCTTTATTAAATATCCTACTATCCATATTTATTCTAGATATTGAGTATTTATTCAAGTAGTGAAGATCAAAAAGTTGCCCCAAAAAGCCAACATTTTCAATAAGTATTTTCATTTTATTATTTAAAATAGAGGATTTTAATCTCAATTTTAATTTAGGTAACTAAGTGCTGGACCTGTGAAGCCAAAGATTTTCCTTATTCTGTGTTCTGAAAGCATAAGATTTGCCATAATACTAAGGTGTTATTGTTTGGGGGTTTTAACATGGTAATTCTTCCTTATTTTCTTACTGCACTATTTTAATGTTACACTGTTCAGTAAAAATTTAATTTTTCTCTAGAGCTGCTAAGAGTAATTCAAGAGAATTTCAGCACATGATACTCCTTACTCATCCTGCAACGTCAAGAGCAAAGTATCATTTACTTGGCACAGTGGAAATTTAAGATTTCGCTCTGCTAATTTACAGAGGATGATTGTCCTTGTGGAACTCACCTTTTTACCTCATTACTCTCCAAAGCTCCTGGAAAGCTCACCTGCTCCAGGCAGCCCAGAGATGAAACTTAAGTGATGTCTTCATAAATTGTTCCCCCGGCTGTACAGGAGGTTCTATCCTCATCACATTGAGACCTGTACCAAGAGCCGCAGTTTCTGACTGCCATAAGTACTCACTGACTGCCTTCAGATCCTAGAGGAAGCCAGGGAGTGTTTTTCTTCACCAAAAGCTTAAATGGGAAGATATAGAGTGAAGAGACAGATTTTGGGCACTGTAGTAATGGCCAGAGCAGCAAATAATGATTGAACTAAATGTAAATAAGGAAATGAAAGATTTCAGAATCTTTATAAGTACTGTAAGCGTTAAATGGGTTCAGGTCTTGATGCTATTGACAACTGCATATATAGCCAATGGTGCCTAACGATGTCATGTGTTTTCAATAATGAATGAGTGGGATTTTCTTCCAAAAGAAGTGGTATTGTTTGACATAGCTAGTAACCACTTGTCTAAGAAAGGTATTATTTTTATGAAACTGTGACTAAAAACTGCAAAAAAAGCAAATATAAGAATACTTTTTTCATTAATAGCTTTTTTAAGATTTCCTGAAGGGACTGGTGGATGCTTGTACAAGGTCTTTTAAAAGTTACATCTCTGTTTCACTCTCTGCTGGCACTGTGTACATTCAGTCTTCATCTGCAATTCCTCGCAAGTGAGCAACACTACCAGTACTATTTTTTCTTTTATTTAAAGTATGTTCTGGAAAAATACATCTCTCTCCTAAAATATTTGAGAAGTTTAACACAGTGCATTGAGATTCAACATTTTATTTTTTCACATTTTTCTTGCATTATTTTTCTCCCCCAAATCAGGCATGCAGTCTGTAAGTGGAAACATACATATATAAAGAGCTTGTGTGCTTGAGGATGCTCTGATTTCAGTATTTCTTAAATTTCTTAATTTCAATCTTCCAGAGTGGATGAGTGTTTAGCATATGGAAGAAACAAACAGAAAAGTTGGATGTTTGACATGTTTATTTAGGTGACTATCAGAACTTGAAAAATGCTTGAAAATGTTGTAAAATTAAAAAAGATTAGTAAAGGTCTTGTTTGTTTGCTTTTAGTTTTTTATCTATTTAGACTTGCCTACAACAATCATACTGGAAAAACCTGATGGTCATGCATGAGCAAAGGTAGTCATTTTACTTCAGAATTCACTTTTCTTTCCTTTTCCTAATTATAGATAATGTTTTTTTATACAAGAAATACTGACCTTAGCCTAATAAAGAATCATCTTTAATAATTTTAGCTCATTTATCCTTCATGTGTTCCCAGAAGACAGGATTATTCAGGAAAAGTACTCCTATGATCGCGAAATATAGCAAATGATATAATACTTTTCCTTGTAAGAGGCTCCAATAATCCCCTGCTGGACAGGAAGAAGACTGGCAGCCTCATCATCATTCTGTGATGTGATATTCAGATTACGATGTGTCCTCTGCAATTTACAAATCAGAAAATCACTTACATTGTCTCTCAATTTCTGTATCCTATCTTTTAAAAGGAACAATGCCTACCACATAAAATTTGCACAATTTGGTTACCATTTGATGCTCTACTGCAGCTGGAACACCAATTTACCCTCCAATCTCAGTGCCTCGTGAGTCACCACAGCAGGGAGCATCTTCAGGTATTTCTAAGCACATTGGCACCTTTTTTAAAAGGTCATTGTTCTTTCTTTCTATGACAGTCTCCAGACATTTGTTTTTTCTGTCAGCGATTATTATCCTTGTACACATACACAGCACCATGTGTTTCACTACTATGTATAGAAGCAATTTGATCTACGCACTGATGTGTGAACAAGAATGCATGGACCAAATGGCAAAACACCAGCAAACAAGACGAGTTTCTTTAGTGAAAGGTACGATTATTTTAGGACTGTTTAGTCATGAAAGAGCTTGTGCTGTGTTTACTGTACCACTAGTGACTTTGATTGCAAGAACTAATTTATTTCTAGATACAGCAGCTTCAAAAAGGTAAGTAAATTCCTGTTTGCTTTTTAGCAGATCCTATTAATAAATGTGAAGAAAACCTGACAAACATCCATGGAAGAAGGAAACACATGCTGGTAATTTTGTTAGAGCAATTTGTGGACAAAAATGAATTAATCTGTGTAATGAAACCTTGTATTCTAAAGTGGAATGCTTAATATTGTGCATATTTACATTTAAGCCATTGAATTTTCAGAAGGTATATCAGAATATTTTGAATAATCGCATGTTGTAGGAAGAAGGAAGAAAGTGCCATATCCAGCCTCAATATTTTCAGAATGTAGAATGTTCAAAATACACAGCAAAAGTTCTCCAAATATTAAAGGATTCTCAACATTCTTAGCACGTCTGTGCTCTGAATGAACATTTTATTTTCTTGTCAGTGATTCAGAATATCCACAGCTACTCTTCAGTGACTGGGAAAAAATCATGCCAGCTGGGATAAGGCTTTATTTTAAAGTTTAAGGCATGAAATAAGCACTAAGAAGACAACTGTACACCTGTTTTCAAAAGTAAAAAGGCATCTCAGATCTACTTTGCTTTGGAAAATTTAGCCAAGGATCATATTTCAGAGGTCCAATAGCTCATAACGTTATTCCCAATTTTCTATGCTGTGTGTCTAATTGGGCTGCTACACATTTGCATAAGCATGATGTTTCATGATTAATGTATAAGTCACAGCATGGAGCCCTGAACAAATTCATCTGCAGATCCTTCTCCCCATCCCTGCTGCAAATAAACACTGTGCCTATACTGCAGTCCATCATACTGTACATATGGCTATGTATCAAGAATAAAACTGTATAAACTTAATTATAAAGCCATGCTGACTTGTAAACTTCTTTTATCTAGAAATGTTAATAACAATAAAATGTTAGCTCTTTTAAAGCCACTGACATTTATACTTCCAGTGATTTATGACAGGTTGGTGGGGTTTTTTTCATGTTAAAATTAGGTGTCACCTATAGCTTTATCCTCAAAACTGAACGAGATTACATTTACAATGAAGACTGTTAAATTGATAACTTAATAATTACTTTTACACTATTACTCTTGGGATAATGTTAACCTAGAGAGAACAAGAATTTGCTGTTCAAAAAGAGCAACATGTTAATAATTCAGTAACACGTCAGCTCACAGTCAAATTAAGTAGGAAAAGTCCTGAAAATGTTAACAAAGGTCTGATGACTAAAAGCCAGACAATGCCATATCTGTGGCAGGAAAGGCAGTGAGGCAGTGCCAGGAAAACGGAAGTCTCATCTTTGATAGTTAAGCAGTGCAGACATCTTGAGAGACTACAACAAGCTGATACATGTTCTTTTTACTGCAATTCCTTGCAATAACATGATGACTGATCTTAAGGGATCTTCCACTCAGACTTAATTTGTTTCAGCCATAAAGGCAAAAAATTCCACTACTATTATTTAAAGACTTTTTCTTACTGCCACAAAGACCATACACCGACTGTGGGGTTTTTTTCGGGATGTTAACATTATCATTATCTTGGCCTAGCAGAGAAGGGAATGAAGTGCAATATTATTGGCAACATCTCAAAGCAGCGTATAAAGTCAATCATATTTTGTTAACTGTGAAAAGACAGAAATAATCTGAAATGCCAAAGAGTGAAAGCTCCATGAACTACATCCATTTTCCTTTAAATTGATAATTGTAAAATTTTACAACATAAATAAATCAAATATTTGGGGGTGTTTTCATTTTTCTTTTCACATAACATGTGTTATCTAAGTACTACCATCTCACTGGCAAGCAGTCATTGATGTCAATGATTCAAAATAGTTTTGAACATTATTTGCCTGCAGTTTAACATCAAGAATAAAAACATGGCTATTTTAAACATTCTACTTATAGAGAATTAATCTGACATTCTATTAAGCATTATGTTTACATTATTCTGAATTTAATAAAAATATACAGCATCGTATAAATGTGTAGTCTTTTCCACAAAAATAAGCTTACTCTTTGAACTAAATACAGTGTGCCATGAGGAAGTGACCTACAGCTTAATCAGATGAGTGCTGGTCAAAACAATCTATTTTTGGAAGGGACATAAATGATAAGTGCAAAACAAGCAGAAGAAGACAAGATGTATAGCTCTAGAGGATTCTATTCCCTGTCTTAGGTAATAAAACCAACACAAAACATTGTCCAAGGGTAGGTTTCATCTCTTCTAACTTTGCAGTGTAAACTGTTTATGTAGGCTGCTCTGGGGACAAAGTGCTCTGTCCAAATAGAAAGTCACCCCATTCACACTACATTTTCTGACTGACCCACTCTCTAGATAGTTACTTAAATCTTAGTCTGCCAAAAAAAGGTGAAATTACGGTCAACCTGTATGCACTCTCCTAATGGCAGTTTCTGAAAAACCCACTCTTCATCCTATCCGTGCTCTCTCTAGATGTATATAAAATAAGAAACTTTTAACACTGTACAAACATTTTGCCAAAAGCTAGTCTATTTGTATCTGAAAGTGAGGGAAATTCCCTTTCCACCAACTTTCTCTTTTCCCTTTGAAACTGGGGTCTTACTATGGGTTGAGTATGCTTGTGGAAATAATCAAGCAAAGCAATCTGCAGAAATGAAGTTTTCCCTCTAAGTATATGATATCACTGCTTTAGGGCTTGAAAATGTTCAAAGTAGGGCTGTAGTAGTTCCTATGAGATCTCGTTCCTGCACTGTTCTCTCTCTCTTTATATCAGTTTTTATGGGGTGGCATCCACTTCAATGTCACACAGACTTTCTGCATTATGTCTTCTTAAAGTCCTCTTATAGTAATCATCATCTGAAGATTATATAGATAACATATGGAAAGAAGGGGTTTTTTATTTTCTTATCAGTAAGATAAAAACACATGACAAGGGTTACATGGTAATACATCTTTGCGTTACAATAAAGGAGATTTTATTTTGATAACAATGATATCTTGAAAACATTGATTTAATTGACTGTACTTATTTTCTTAATTTAAAATATGCCTTGTACCAATAGAATAGTATATAATACCTAATACCAATAGCAAAGGCAACCCACATTCTTCTGGTCTGAATTTTGTGACCAAATTTCCCACAACAAATATGTGACATTAGTGGCAAAACTGGTAGGTCTGTGACTTCATGCAAATGTAAGAAATTAATGTGGAATTACCTATGTATTATGTTTTAGTTTTCATTTATCCACTGACAGTTCTTTTCTTTAGTATCTTAATGAAATTACATCATTTTAAGTGTGACATGAGAGATTTCATTGTTGTAACAAACTTTGAAAGTAGTCAAGAAATTCAGTCCCAAGAGTACACTCAAAAGCCATCATTTCCTGTAAAGATATCTGAAAAGAAAGTCTAGCAAATATTTTACCCCCATTTTAGAGAAATCTACTTTTTCTCTGAGTCATATATAGGAAGAACAGTCAGAAACATACAGTACATTCACAGGAATTATTATTATGTGATACATATTCATAAAATATTAAATAAAATATAAATTTGGAAAGCATTTTGATACATATTAAAGAATATAAATATATGCAGTACCTATTTGAGTCTTTAGTATGGAAAACATAAACATTTGGTAAATGTTCGAGGTTGTATTTGAATAAAAAGGCATGATTGGTTCACAGTACATCCAAAGTTGTTTTAGCAGCAAAAAGTCTTGCCACTTTCATAGCATTACTCTAAAGACCAAAAACGTTCAATTAAAGAACAAAAAACCCCAAAACTCCCAAAACACTGAGTAGAAGTTGAAGCTTGGGTTGCTTATCTGTGGATTTATTCTGTCTTCTTTTCCAGAAGTCTGTAAGCCAGTAAGAAACAAAATGCTCTCCTAAAACATGAACCAAACAGAGGTATCAGTAAAAAACATAAAAAATATTTGAAAAAAGAGAAGTTTTTTAGATGACTACTATTTTTTTTTTCTGAAACTGAAATTCCTAGGAACTCTTGATGATCCTGTTCTTCCTCTCAACTTGAAGAACTACTCTCCTTCTCCTCCACGAAACATCATGAAACTGAGAGGAGAAAAAAATATACAAGCTCCTTTAAATGAACGCACACTGACTGTCTGCAACTCTGCTTTAGTATCTATTGAATCTAACATGAGAAGAAAGCAACACATGGCTTGTTTTTCACTTTCCCATAATTTCCCTGCTTATTCAGATGCCTCCAAAAGACAGAGGTAGATGTTATATCTAAGTGTCACTATAAAACTACACAATGTGTAGCTCACTTTCCTTTCTGGGAAAGTTTCTGGTTACAGGTCGTTAAATCAGTCCAAACAACTATTTCCATGTTATTTCACTACATATTGAATATTAAACATCAATATTTTCAGTACAGAGCAAGTCATCATGTTTACTTAGTGATGTCTGAATTCTATCCTACATGACTTGCTGATTGATAGGCTCAGAGAAAGTTGTCTTTTAAATACCTACGGGATTTATTCCTGAGGCAGATGATATTTCTTTACCATTTGAATGTACCAGTTGTCAGCAGTCAGGATTTTACAAGAAGAGATAATCCCAAAGACAGCTTAAATCAGACCACAGAGAGGTATGAAGGTGCAGTTCTAATTCCTGAAAAATCTCACAATAAGACTTCACAATGAGAAGAAATGTGATCACAGGATTTGGATGCTAAGACGGACAGCTATGCTTGGAACAAATTGTACTGCCTTACGAGCACTGACTTCATGCCTACACAGACATAACTATAGCAAGCTGTGTAACAACTAATTATTTAGCAATACAATATCACAACACCTAAACCCAAACTCAGGGAATGGGATGCAGCCTTCTCACCTAATAATAGTGGAGAAGATTTCCACGTGTGGACGTATCTCATGGTATCCAGAACAACAAGGACTGCAAGGCAACCTGATGCCGAGATTTTGGGGACAGAGCTCTCAAGGAAAGTGTCCAGTTATGATGAAGGAAAATGCATCAACATCCTTCCCAGAAGGTTCAGTCTTTCGAAAGGACCACACAGAATGAAAAGAACAATGAATAAAACTATGTGCTTATTTATATCACTTTATAACGGTAAATTCAGTTTAATGTATGAGCACCATGGAGTCAGCTAAAATGCATTAAGGAGCAAAATTGCTAAAAATAGCATCTTGTATAAATATGGTTATCCTCTGCTTTATACTGTGATAATATTAGAGGCCTAAGAGTCTCTGCTTGTTTCCATTTGGCATGTGACTGATCGTTTTCAGTGACAGGAGATGGAGACAATCCCTTTGTTTTGCTTTTGTAAAGCCAAAGTTTGAGGATTTTTAAGATTATAGCAAACCTTTTTAAAACCTCCAAGTTCTTGGTCACATCTTACCTTTGCAAGTTGTCTTGGCACTAGAATGGTTTCTTTTTTGCTGCTCTCTCTTAAGCACCTTTGCATGAGAAAGGAATGCAAAAACAGGTTAACAACAGTTTTGAACAAAAGAGATTTATGAATGAAGATAAAATACAATAAAAATATAAAACACTTCAAGGTCAAAAAATGGTGCTTTGACAACACCAGTAAAAATCAAGCATGAGTCTTATCTGATTACTGTGAAGGTAGGTGGAATTTTATAAGTTGGAGATGGTACAATGGATGTTGCCTTGTAACATTCTGACATGCACGTACATTAACGCTTGCAATATGAGGCACAAACGTGAATTAGAGATCTGTGTACAACTGCATGGCTACAATCCTATTGGGATCACAAGAACATATTGGCATGGCTCCCTGGACTGGAGTGTTGCAACGGAGAAATACAGTAAAGATGAGCTGGGAAGACAAGGAGGTGGAGTAGGTCTCTGTGTGAGAGAGCAGCTGGAATGTATGGAGTTCTGCATAGAGGTGGATGACAAGCCAGCTGAGAGCTTATGTGTAAGGATTAAAGAGAGGACACATAGTGGTGACATTGCAGTGGGTGTCTACTACAGGCTCCCTGACCAGGAAGAAAAAGTGGATAAGGCCCTATACACTGCAGATAGAAGCATTCTCACATTTGCAGGCCCTTGTTCTCACAGGAGACTTCAACCAACCCAGTATCTGCTAGAGGGACAACACAGCAGGACTTAAGTGAAGCAGAAGGTTCCTGGAGTACATTGATGACAACTTCCTTACCCAGGTGATAGAGAGGCCAACAAGGAGAGGTGCTCTATTGGGCCTCAGACTCACCACCGACAAAGGGCTCATTTGGGATTTGAAGGTCCAAGGCAGCCTTGGTTGCAGTGACTATGAGACAGTAGAGTTCAGGATCATGAGGGGAGAGAGAAAGGTGAAAAACAAGCTCACAACCTGGCCTTCAGGAGAGCAGACTTTGGCCTTTTCTAAGGTCTGCTTGGTAGAACACCATGGGATAATGTCCTGGAAAGAAGAAGGGCCCAAGAAAGTTGGTTAATATTGAAGAATCACTTCTTCAAAGCACAAAAGAGTTCCATCCCAATGGACAGGAAGTCAGGCAAAAATGCTGGGTGGGGCTGCATGGATGGACAGACTCCAAACTCAAACACAGAAAGTAGGCACAGAGCTGGTGGAAACAAGGACAGGTAACTTGTGAGCTATACAGACACGTTGTCTGCATATCCAGGGACGAAGTTAGGAAAACCAAATCCCAACTGGAATTTAATCTGGCCAGGGATGTTAAACAAGAAGAGCTTCTATAAATCCATAGGTGACAACAAGAAAGCTAGGAAAAAGGTTTGTCTGCTGCTGAATGAGTCAGGAAACCCAGTTACACAGGATATGGAAATATTTGAGGTACTGAATGCCTTCTTTGCCTCAGTCTTTAATGGCAAGAGCATCCTTTAGGAATCCCAGGTTCCACAGACCAGAGGGAAAGGCAGAAGCAAGGAAGACATAATGTTGGTGGAGGTCAGTGGTGGATGTGCGTTCCGAGGTCAGGGAATAGTTAAGCAAGCTGGACATACGTAAGTCCATGGGCCTTAATGTGGTACACCCACAAGTGCGGAGGTTGTTGGCAGATATTGTAAGAACAGTCTTGAAAATATTTGATCGATCATGGTGACTGGGATAATTTCCCAAAGACTGGAGGAAAGGAAATATCACTCCTATCTTCAAGATGGCCAAGAAGGAGGACAAACTGGTCAGCCTCACCTTGATGCCTGGGAAGGTGATGGAGCAGTTAATTCTGGAAACCATTTCCAGGCACATGAATAACAAGACAATCATCAGGAGTCACCAGCATGGATTCACCAAGGGAAAGTCATGCTTGACTAATTTGATAACCTGTGACAGAATGACTGGCTTAGTAGGTGAGGCAAGAGCAGTGGATATGGTCTACCGAAACTTCAGTAAGGCTTTTAACACTGTCACCTCTAAGATCCTCATAAAGATGTTAATGAAGTGCAGGCTGGATGAGCAGACAGTGAGGCTGGTGACTGAAAACTGGCTGAATGACCAGGCCCAGAGGGTGGTGATCAGTGTCTTGAAGTGTTGTTGGAGGCCAGTCAATTGTGGTTTACCTCAGGGGTCAATACTGAGTCCAATCTTGTTTAACATCTTAATTAATGATCTGAATAATGGGGCAGCATTTACCCTCAGAGAGTTTGCTAGTGACACAAAACTAGGAGCAGCTGAGACACCAGAGGGTTGTGCTGCCATCCAGAAGAACCTCCACAGACTGGAGAAATGGGCTGAGAGGAGTCTTATGAGGCTCAACAAGGGGCAAGTGCAAAGGTCTGCACATAGTGGGGAAAAAACCTGTGAACCAATATATGCTGGGGGCCAATTGGATGGAAGGCAGCTTTGCAAGAAAAGACCTAGGTGTTCTGGTGGACAAGTAGAATAGGGGTCAGCAAAGTACCCTCATGGCAATAAAGGCCACTGGTATCCTGGGCTGCATTAGGAGGAGTATTGCCAACAGGTCACGGGAGGTGATCCTTCGCCTCTACTGAGCATTGGACCTACTTGAGAGTCTACAGATGGGTTACAAAGGTGATTAAAGGACTGGAGCACTTTTCATATTGAGGACAGGATGAGAGAGCTGGGACTGTTTAGCCTGGAGGAGAGGAAGCTTGGACTGGGGTAGCATCAATGTCTATAATCACCTGAAAAGAGGGTGTAAAGCGGTGCCCCTTGACAGGACCAGAGGCAATGGGCACAAACTGCAATGCAGGAGGTTCTGTCTGTACAGGAAACAGTTTTTTACTGTTACAGTGACAGTGCATGGGTACAGGTTGCTGAGTGAGTCTGTGGATCATCCATCCTTGGAGATATTAAAAAAACATCTGGACACAGACCTGGGAAACTGGCTCCAGCTGACATTGCTTGAGCAGGGGGATAGACAAGATGACCTTCATAGATCCCCTCCAACCTCAAACGTTCTGCGATTCTGTGAGTACAAGGAATATGGTACACTTATTTTTTGTAAGAGCATGTACAGATCCATGATAGACCTGACATAAGAATGTGCAATTTAATTGAAATGGGGATTGCATCAGGTTTACCTGGGTCTGAATCACCAAACAGTTAAATTATGTGCACTTTGATTCTGATGTTTCATTGAGACAAATAGAAAGACTGTTTGTGTGAAAAAACACTTGTATTAAATTATGCATTTGAATTAATGTTAAGATTTAATGATGAAAATGTTAAATGCAAAATTATGCATGGTAAAAAAAATGCTATGTCAATGTACTGAAATGATCATTTATTGTGGCATAGCAACAAGCAGTGCTTTCAAGTCTTCAAAGTCCTATAATATTCTTGTTATATTTAAAGGGGTCATCTAAAACTGAGAGAACAGCTGGCTTTTCAAAAGACAACAGGCAAACTGCTTCATATACAAAAATAACTGTCCCTGAAACTTTAGTGGAATTAATATTTTAATATTAGGAGTGAATGAGCTGATAGTGCTTTTCATCCCTAAGAATGCTAGGGTTACTCAAATGTTTTATAAACTGTATCAAACAACATTCTATCTAGCATGATCATCAAGAGATCACATGTGTCAGAAACTGGAAGAACTTACTCTGTGCTGCAGTTTGTGAGCATGGAACATATAGGAATGACCATGTTGACATGAAAAATGCTGTTAGCTCTGTCTCCTGACTCCAAAATGGCCAAAAGTAAAATAGATTGTCAAGGGAAAGACTGTTTCTGTAGTATACCCAGGACTTTGTGTAAAACGGCTTCAAGTGGAACATCTAAACACTTTTGAATCCTTATGAAATGTTGTCATTCACAACATTCTGTACTAATGATTTCTACAGTTTAGTAAAGCATTTCATGAAACGTACCTTTTGTTTGTCCTGGGCTGGTGCATGATAAGTTTACCCAGTGTCCTTAGCTCTTGCTTAGTGAGAAACACTAATTACATGCAGTTCCAATCTCCGGCCAGAGATCAAAGAGCTGTTCTGTCACAAAATAATGCAGGGAGGAAGTAAATACTTCCCTCTTCCTTCTTTTGTTGAGAAACATAAAAATCTTGAAGGCCATTCAGTCTATAAGTTAGAAATCAAAGACCCATCATCTTCTGTAGTTTAATGTTGTTGATCATGGTTTAATTACTTGGGAAGGAAAGCAAAGGAGAGAGATAAATGTGCACCTCTGTGTGCTTGTATTTTAAGTGTGTCATATAGCCAAGCTCTTTCTTACAAGCAAAAAGGAAAAAACAAGTTCCAAAACTGAAGAACTCCTGACTTTATTTGTTGAGCTCCTGGCTTTAAAAACAGAGAAAACTGAATACCTGAGATCACTCTCCTACCAAAAGTTCCTCCTGTCTGTTTAGAAAGAGGGCTTTAGGAGCTTCCAGAACCCGTTTTCCACTAAGACTACTTCTAAAAAAGCCTGCTATATCTATTAAAGTTGAAAAAGCAATTCACTTTTTTATAATATCAATTAGAGGACACTAACAGGAAATAGCTATACAGGTGAGTATACATACTCATATAACCAGCTCTCTCTATTGCGAAAGAATGGGCTAAAATTTAACTATTTGCAAATAGACAGTGATACTACGTGATGTTTTGTGAAGATCAAAAAGTGAATTGGAAATAGAATGCTAGGCCACATGGTATAATGTACAAAAGTTTGAAAGAAATGTGCATAGAAAATTATTTTTGTAGTGTGTACCCCAAATTGCCAAAGATGCAGAGAAAATATTTCATTTTCCTGCTGACTCTGGGTCCTCATCTATATGCTTCCCTTAAAAAAAACAAACATATTATTTTTACATAAATCAAGTCAGCTTCTTATCATAATCCTGACATAATGATAACTTATGTACTATGCAAGAAACAGCAGAGACTGCTGCTTTTTTAAACGAGAAAAAAGCTTTTTTTTTTTTTTGGAATATGAGCAGCAATGTGAAAGGAGTTGAAAGCAGATATAAAATTAAAAAAATAAGGAAGGCAATAAAGATTGGACCACTAAATAGTCTTGAATTGTCAGGAATTAAATTATTCTGGCCCCTACAACCATCTTCTCTTTGTTAACTAATACTTCCTCAGTGCCTAGCCTATTGCTTACTTCCTTCATGTGTCATACTTCCCTCTTCTTTTCCCCTTTACTAACTCAATTCCCTTCTTCCTCCTGTGTAGCCTGACTCTAAATGTGTGGAGCCACTGGTACACTTGCTGGAATAGACTTGTGTGCTGTTGCATAAACAAAGATTCCAGTTGCACTGTCTCCATTAACTGCTAGTTCTCTGTACCACCATCTTCACCTGTAGTCCCTTTTCAATGATACTCATAAACTGTTCCTCTTCTTAAATTTCAAGAACAACTTAGTTTATTTTTCAATATTTATTACTTTTCTACTATAATACTATAATATGGCAGTTGCAGTATGGCAATTTTAATAGAGACAGTATGGATATAATTTCAGAGGAATAATAGAAATGGTTCCTTACTCACAATGTCCACATGCTAATAGTTCACCACAACATAATAGAGTGGAATTCTGAAGACAAGCGACTTAGTGATGTTCATGTCACCTCTGACTAATTTGTATCCAAAAAGTTGGGTATTTAGCAGCGATGTGTTTAAGTCATGCTGCTATCTCTTCTGCCAGTTTACATCACCAGAGAGATACAAGATGAGAAATGTCTTACTTTAAGCTGAGCTAATTTGAGGTACAGTATTAATTGTAAAGAGTGGAGAAAATCAGTAACAACGCTTCATTTTTTTCATGATGAATAAAGAATGTTAGAAGAGACACAATGAGATCTAGGAGTAGTTAATCTGTTAATATTCTCTTTTTAACAGTTACTACCAGAGTAGTTCACTAAAGGCATTGACAGCTTACAGTGTTTTGAGAGTTTGTTGAAATAAACTTGTTGAACTTTTGGAACATTTCCTCTCAAACTTTTTATAATGAAAAAGATTCTATGTTAAAATCTCAATTTTACCACAAAACTTCAGGTTTTGTAAGGAATTTCTCAATATGATATTTTATCCTGGGACAAGTGGATATGATTCTTGACATTTTGATTTAAAAAAAATAAAACTAAAACATGTCTCATTTTTTTTCACTATTTCTTTGCCCCATGTTACTGTGTCTCTACAGAAGCATGTAGTTGTTTTAGTTAGGATGGCTCATAGCACTTTTCTACACGGAGGAATCACTAACAATTATATCTCCCATAACGTACTTCAGTTTCCCCTCTGAATGCATGACTAAAGCTCCTAGAGCAGACTACACTATGAGAGATTTAGCTTACCCAGCATTTGGAGTTCATAGTGCATATGGAATTATAATAAATCCCCGTGGTATCCAGGTTTGCATCAAACTGAGAATAAAGCAAGCATCCCACAGTAGCTTGATGAATAAAAAGAAAACCCTGTAATTGCGATAGTCATATCCTTGAATTCTCCCACTTTTGAGACTTGGTCAATATTTTTAAACTTTCTCTCTATTGGACTTTTTTCTCACCAATCACATCCTTGATGGAACTCTGACAGTAACTAAGACTGAGCTGCCGGACAGCTGGAAATCCCAGATAAACAGCTGTTACTCCTGTGCACCTCAGTTTACATGCATTCATCATCCTTCTGTCCAGGATACCCCAGACAGTTGGCCCACAAGTTATTTAATTGTAATTTGTTAGCAGGTATGATTACAAAAACTAGAATTAGCATGTTGTTAAGAGGAAAGTTTTGTAAGCCTCCAGTGCAGGGAAAAATTTTGGTACTTTGCCATCTCATTCTAACTGGGGATGAAAATAAGAGTTGAAACAATTTATTTCCTTTGGGAAAAAAACTCTGTCCCTTTCTACCTGTATTATTTTATTTAAGGGTGATGAAACACTTCATAGATCAAATGTGCTTAATTATGAAAAATCCCCTAAAGCCTCTGTTTCTAGGAAGGTGGAATTTTTGCAGTTCTTGCAGAATTGAATAAGCAATTTTGCAGTAGGGCAGAAAACTTAAAGTTTTGTATGACATGAGATACAGTGAAAATAACAAAAATAAGAGATAAAGGAAAATTGCTCCAGTTGATCCACTTCAGGCTGGCCAGGGATTTAAAAGCAGATTTTTTTCATCACTGAGAGTAAAATCGACAGGCTAATAGTGAGGATCACACCTCGGCCTTTTCTCTGCCATACATTTGACCCCTATATCAGAGTGCCTCCTTCAGGATCAGGACCAGGTTCTTCTGGTGTAGCAGCTCCAACACCACCACTTCTGAGGACCCTGCTTTGGCATGTGGCAGGTCTCACAACCAGTCTGAAGCTATGAACAGCTGTACCCAGATAAGCCTTCACAGCCAGCAGATTCAGGCATCACTTCACTGTTTGAAGATGTCAGGACCATCTTAGTAATGGAGACACCGAGAAAAGGTCATGTAGCAAGTATATAACCAAGAATTAATGTAATATAGTTTTTCAGAATCTCAGATTAGCATCTTAACATGCTTTCATTTATGGTTCTTTACCTGCTTTGCATTATATAGATTTTTGTTAAGTGTTACATTAGAAATATTTTGGCACTAGCCTAAGAGAACGATGAAAAGAACAACGTGAAATAATATATGTATTTGGTCAAAGAGAAAGCAAAATACAACAAAATACACAGATCTAGAAGGTAATAACTAGAGTAGGGAGAAGGGATGTTAAAATCAAGAGCATGATTATATTGTGTAAAACCCTGTCAAGACATGTCTGAAAAAGGAGATTACTTGAATTACCCCAAAAGAGCAAAATCTGAAAAATTACCTGAAGGGTGTTTAAGAGCTGAATACAGAAATGTTTAGCAGGAAAAATATAGTTACAAAGCCCATAACATACTTGCCAAGGTTCATAGTGCCGGGAAAAAAATAATAATAAAAAAAAAAAAAAAAAAAAAAGAAAAAAAAAGAGGAGCTATGGTAACATTACAGTAGATAACCTAGTTAGAACTTCCTTACCCTTCACTCAGCCTTAGCAAGTACCTCTCCTAATAAAGGAGAGAGAGACCTGAAAAAGGCAAACATGTAAAGTCAGCATAACTTTGCAATGTGCTTCCCAGAGCCAGCAGGAAGAGCTAGAAAGGATAATGATTTTTTTATAAGTTTTGCTGGTTTTGAACCTTCTTTTCTGTACCAGCATTTAGAAAACAGTCACCTTCAGCTATGGGGATTTCACTGAGTTTGATAATGGGGTATTCCCATAGATTTTGAATGCCATCCCAAAGCCAGCTTTGCAATCTTCATTCAATGAGCTGTCACGTACAGTCCAGGTACTGCGCTTGTGAACCATATGTGCCTTTATTGTGCCTGGTGTTTTAATCTGCAAGGTGCCTCAGATGCATCCATGTGGTCATTTGGCAGCTGGATCATGAAGTATATTGTGATCAGCTATTTTCAATGTTTGTATCAACTGCAAAGCAGAAATAAACATAGTGATTACAAAAGGCAAATAATACTTGTTTTATTGCCCAGTGAAGACAAAGTTGGGACAATAGCAGACCAGCTGTTTGGCATACTTTCTGGGATTTGGAATTTCTAACAGAGACCTAAGCATTTGTGTGTCCATTTGTGAAAATCAGCTTGGCTGTTTGTGCCACAGCCCTATAGCTGCCAGCGTTTGTATGCTCTTTATGCTGGGAAGAGTTCCAACTTGCCTATACATGCTAGATAAGCAAAGGCAGTGAGCACATTTAGGGGAATGACCAGGGAAAAGGCATTTCCATTTATTTACTGTTAGCACTGAAAAGCAACAAGGAGTGAAATATATCCACTGCCACAAGCATGAGAGGGATGATACCCTGGGAATGGCATTAGGCAGCGAGCAAAAAAACCTAGTTTCCAGTCTGATGCCTCTTACATTATGTGCTGCTTTTCAAAGCAAACCCACAAAAGAATAATAAAAAAAATGTTATATGTAATTCTTAGGTATCTGTAATGTAGCTCCTAATAGTAAATTTTCTCCCTCCAACAAAATAAAATGAATGGATTTACTAAAGAAGCAAAATATGTACAATAAATATCAGTCATATATTTAGTCTGACAACACCTTTTAAAAAAAGGCTAAATCTGATTTCATATGGGTGAAATGTATGTTAAAATACTCGTGAAACTTCCATAATTAAAGTGGTTTATTTTCAGAATGAGGTCCCTGATATGACCCCTACAGTTCTGTTTTCATTATGGCATGCAAAAGAATTAGGAGTTTGTCTAACATTCACTTAAAGTAGCTCCCTCTATGTGACTACCTTTTGATTTTTTATCACCTGATAGTATTGATGGATATATTAATATCGGTTCTTTCTCTTACAATGTATTTCAATCTGTGTCTGGCCTATTGTAGAGGAATGGAGCTGGGTTAATTATCATTGATAATATACAGCTGTGGGCTGGCTTCAGGGGCGGTGGGTTGGCCGATGTAGATAAGGTGCAGCTGTGGCTGGTTCTGGTAAGTGGTTGAGAGTCAATGAAGAGAGAGCAGCTGAGGAAGAAGCAGGGAGAGTAGGCCCTGGATGAGTGGAGACGAGGAGAAGGCAGCAGAGGGACTAGCATGAAGAATGTGCTGGTATGAGATGGTAAAAGACCTTGTTGTAGCTTGATAGTGCTGTGACAGCCTACATGCATTATTTTCTTAAGATTCCACTTGTGAAGAGCTGCTATGCCTTTAGACCAGCAGGAAAAAAAAACTTTGAATTTTGTATTTCATTAAAATGTATATAGTACCATAGTAAATAGCTGGATTTTATAGCAAACTATATAGATATTTGCATCAAGAGGGGAAAAACAAAAAACCCAAACAAAACAAAACAAAACACCCCCCCCAAAAACAAACAACCCAAAGCCAAGAGTTCAATTGGACTAGATCAACCAAAAGCAGAGAATTTATTATGAGCATCAAAACATAATACATCGTGGCACAAGAGTTAGGGAGAAGCAAATATAACTTTTAAGTGTAAAAATATTCATTAATTAATAATTTCAGTTACTGGTATTCTCATGTAGTAAAAGAGGTACTTCTGAGTGAAGAGCTTTAAGAGCATTTCAGACAAGAATGCCAACATACACCGTGAGTTTAGTAACGCTGGTTTCTGGCAATCTGGTACAGTATACCATCCACAATAAGAAGTGAATAGCACATATATGTAATGACTAGTCAGTTTTTGATCGATTAAGGGGGATAACTCTTTTTATAGGAAGTGGAAACTGTCATCGTTGGCTGAATGGTAAGTGGATTCATTGCAGAAGCAATTAAGTTGTATTTACTCCATTGTGTGGTTTTTAAGTGGTGAATAGCTCCACTGATCTAAATCCTAAATTAAAGCCAGCAAAGCAGTTTTAATTGTGTCATAAATTAATTATGATCTGCATAATCTCCATCACAGAGAACCTTCTGACCTAGTGAAAGGAAGAGCCTAGAGCATACCTAGAGTGCCTTCCATCTCAGTCGCTCGGCTAAAGAAAAATTGTCAGACAATGAGTGAAAATAAAAAAGCAGACACAGTTGTATTTTAACGTAGGTCTTCAAGCTCTTTCTTTCTTTACTTCCTTCTTTATTTCTTCCTTTCTTCCTTCCTTCCTGTCTTTTTCATTCTGTTATTTATTTATCTTTCTTTCATTCTCTTCTTTCTTTTTTTTTTTTTCCTGCCTTTCTTCCCTTTCCTTCTTTCTTTCTTTCGGTTTCTATGTTTCTTTCTTTCATACTTCATCTGCTTACACCCTCTTTCTCTTCTCTGCTGCTGACACAGAACTTGCTCTCTTTTCTAGTTAGTCAACCTATTTGCCTCCTACCTGGACTACTACCTCCACCAAAGACCAGGAAAGACATTTGTTGACAGCATACCATTCAGTTGCCTTGTTTGTCTCCTTTCTTACATCCACCTCACCTGTTTAGACTGCAGGTTCTTCAGGGCACCACTACTCCATCTTTGGCCTGGTAAAGCTACAGTTTCCTCTTACTTCCTAGTTATAATAATAATCAATATTAGCAATAATGCAGGTATCTACATAGATTTCATTACCATTTCTTGACTTCTAAGTTTTTGTTACTTATGCATGAAAACTTTTTTTTCTTGTTGAAGTAACTTGAATGTACATTAAGTAAGTTTGCTGATGATACTAAATTAGGAGAAGCTGTGGACTCCCTTGAGAGTGGAGAGACCTTACAGAGACATTTGGATATTATCAACTGCATGAAATCCTAACAAAAGCAAGTGCCAAACTCTGCACCTGGGATGGGGTAATCCTGGTTATACATACAAACTGGGGGATGAGAGTCTGGAAAACAGCCCCACAGAAAGACATCTAGGGATTTGGGTTGATGGCAAGTGGCATATGAGTTAACATTGTGCCCTGGCAGCCCAAATTGGCAACTGCGTTTTGGAGTGCGTGAAGCACAGCATAGCTAGCCAGCCAAGGGAGATGACTGTCCCACTCCACACTCCACTGGTGTGGCCCCACCCAAAGTACTGTGTGTAGTTTTGGGTGCCTTAATGTAAGGACATCACACTATTGCAGCTCGTCCAAAGGAGGCTGACCAAGATGGGGAAAGGTCTCAAGGACAAGACTTACAACAAGCAGTTGAGGTCACTTGGTTTGCTCAGCTTGCAGACGAGAAGGCTAAGGGGTGACCTCATCACAGTCTACAACTTCCTCAAGGTGGGCAGTGGAGGAGGAGGTGCTGATCTCCTCTCTCTCTGGCGACCAGTGAGAGGACACAAGGAAATAGAAGCAAGCTGCATCAGGGGAAGTTCAGATTAGATGCCAGGAAATGGTTCTTCACTAAGTGTTTGGACAATGCTCTTAATCATATTAATTTTAGGTAGTCCTGCAAGTAGCAGGGAATTAGACTTCATGATCCTCATGGGTCCCATCCAGTTTGAGGTAGTCTGTGATTATATGAATTAAATAAAGAAAAGGAATTGATATACCAAGCTGGCCAAATTCAGAAATTGTGGCAGTAAAGTTTTCTTAAGATATTTCCTTATTAGATTGAAAAAACTACTACGAGGCCAAAGGCCTTAATAGAAAATTTATTTAGACAATTTGTGTTTTGACTGGTCATAGAAGTCGAAGTGTTTTAATCTCATTAACTGATTAAAAAAATGTTTAACAGTTGTTTTCAAACTACAAATGAATGAAGATTTTTTAAATATTAGTTTCTCAGCTAGTAAGTGATTGATTTCACTGTGTGTTTTTAGGAACTTTATAAAAGGAGCCAGATGTCTTTTAGAAGTATGATGAGATTTATTCCAACATGCTGGAAAATATAGGACTACGTTTAAGATCACCCTCAACATCTGACACCCCAACCACCTGCCTTAAAAACTCTTTGGCCAATTTCTGGCAGTTATTCTGCCCAAAACTACAAGGTCTGCTCAGCACCTGGGTTAGAGTTTGACCCTATGGTGTGTCTTCTTGCAGTGCTTTTAGAAGTCATTCAGCCACTGTTGGAAGTCTTCCAGTTCAGCACTTGCATCACATCTTCCTGTTTGGATTTCCAACAGTCTCATGGCCTATTTCTTCTCTCTACTGTGTGTAAGTGAAAACAAGACAGATTCCCTGAAGGTTGCACTGGATGTAAAGGAAACATAATATGAACAAAGTTATAGGGATTCAGGAGCTACAGCATAAACAGAAAGTAGCTTACAGCTTTAGAGCTCTCAAAGCCTAGTTCTCTATCTTAGTGGACTATGCCCTGCTCGCATGTCTGAAGGATAATCCTGGTGCATGCTCTCGTGTGCCATTCTAAAGAGAAATGCAGTCATATATTCCTTGCTCATGATATAGAAATCTGAACTTCCCAGAAAATTGGAAACTACATCATGCTCTAGGCAGGTGACTAACATGGATTGGGATCCTAGACTGTTATGTGTTAATGTGAGTTACTGACCACAGCACCCATTCTGTTGACATTTATTAGAGTTGCATTGGGCTACTTGAAAAATCCAATAGAAGAATGCAATAT
This sequence comes from Falco biarmicus, assembly GCF_023638135.1. Classification (NCBI taxonomy): domain Eukaryota; kingdom Metazoa; phylum Chordata; class Aves; order Falconiformes; family Falconidae; genus Falco; species Falco biarmicus. The sequence goes on along the minus strand of NC_079294.1, from coordinate 15,601,456 downwards.
TAGATGAAACAACACTAAACACCTTAGTCTTACCCATACCAAAGTGTGGACTTGTAACAAAGAAGTCAGTCAATCAGTCACTTCAGAAACTAATGACTCCTCTATTCAGTACTGTGAATAAGCATTCATGAAACAACTCTTCTAAGGATCTAGGCCAGAGTTTCTTGATGTAAGATGCCAGGTATGAAGATGTTTTGATTAAAGGTGAACACAGACAAACAGCACTGTACTGTTAGATTGTATAGTAAAATAGTAAGGTATTGGTTACTTTCAGAGATCTCTGCCTAGCTTTTAAATACTACATAATAATTACAACAGCTATACATATAGATATATTCTGTTAAAACCCAGCTGCATGCTTGTTTCAATCACTTCACAATACAACATAGTCCCTGTCCCGAAGAGTTTCTAAATAAATATATCAGGTGTGTATATATATATATATATAAAAGGTCAGATGATTAAGCAGTAAGGAAGAAATACGTGAGAATCAAAATTAATATCATGCAACATTTATTACCAGATCTCTGCTCATTTTACTTTCCATAACAAGTTTGCATACATGAGGGAAACGAGAGAAAAAAGGAAAAATCATGAGTAAGCAGGAGCAGGGGGAGAGCTAGGAATCATATAGGTCAAGAAAAAGAAAAATCAAAAAAGATTCAAATTACTGTTATTAGCAGTGTAACTAATAACCCACTGCAGCCATGGAATGTAAATATGTTTCCATATTTATTATCCACAAGGAACAGTGTTGACCACTTTTTTTCTAAACTACGTGACCAAAAGCTGTCATCTCTTTTTTTCCTTTGTACAAAGATTATATGTATAGCCAATCTGTAAAAATATTTGCACTTTAAAAAATGTATTGCATTACCTTGGATTCAATTTTAAAGCACAATATGGGCTTTCCTATACACTGTGTTATTTTAAGGAACTTCAAAGTGCATGATTAAAGGACAGGCTACGCTATAACACCTGGTAGTAATTTAGCATTTATTCTGATGGGTATGTTCAGGGGTTCTTTCAGATCAGCGATTGGTAATACAGGACTGTGCAGAGTTTCCCAACAGTAGCAAAATAAAAGGAACATAAAAACAAATATACCTGTGAAGAATTACTTAGATCCAAAAAGTTACATCTTGTAACTTTAAAAAGCTGCATAAGCTAAGGAAGGCTTTGGAGTATTTTGTGGGGTTTTTTTCATGTTACAATAACAGTAGGGACTGGCCTGAGACATTACAGTATAGTTTTAATTTTAAGCTTTTATGAAAGTGAACATCTATACTGGGGTATGCATTAGGTATCACTTTAAATAACTATAAGCATTCTGCTTTTAAAACACAAAGAAACAAGAACAGAGGTGACATTTTATGCCATATTCTCTCAACTGAGTTGAGTGACTTTCGGAGAGGAAGGTACCTAACTTTCTTGAACCTCTACTTGCTTTCCTTCACACTGAAAAATATAATAATTTCAGTTATATTAAAATCTCTGCAAAAACTGGACTTGATCCCATAAAAAAATATAATGAAATTATTTCCTACTTAAAGGTAAGCATACACTAAAAACATATAAGGATTGAGGCTTATGAAGTTTCTAGGGTCAGGTGATAAAGAAATGCAGAACATTCCATAGAAAATTTCTATTAATAGAGAGTATTAGTAATGAGCATGAAGTAAAAACAAATGCATCATTCCTATTCCACAATGTTGCACAAAAGCACTTGTGAAACAAATATTTCAGAGGGAACAGCTCTGAGCAGGTTCAGTTTACTCTGTGTTGCTCAGTTTTGGGAGAAAAAAACAGCTTGAGCAGTTAGGTACCACTAAACTTTCATATCCAACATGCATAACATTAAGCTTCCTTAGGAATCCTTACCTAAATGCATATCCTTGAACATTTTATATCAAAACATTCACATAGCTGTCTATGCACAGCTATGACACTTAATTGTCAATTAATGACAATTAATTTATCATTGGTATTATTTTCAGATTTTACAATCAGGGGAGCGTACATATTCCCAGTAGGAAAAAAAAAGAAAAATAATCCTGGTTAATTCAACATTCTTACCCATGCTTTGACAATTTTTGACAAATGCACTTTAATCACATTTTGCCAAAGCAAATTAACTATTAGAATTTTTTCAAAAGTCACTAACATTTTTTTCTAGATACTGCCAAAATAACTGTGCCAAATTAGAAAATTTTGTTAATTTAAACCTAGCTGCTGAATCGGGTTACAAATGAGACATTTAAAAAAAAAAAACATTTGTCCACACTTCTGCACAAGGCTCATCTCATAATGGTTCTGAGACTTCCAAGCCCTTGGAGTCTCACACACACAGAACAAAAAAAAAACCAAAACAACCAACATTTGCAAAACTTTTCATATGTGGACAACTATCAGAAATTGAACATAAGTAGACCTTTGCAAAGATTTGGAAGAATAGAGACCTAGCGATAACAGGGTACCATGATAACTACTAATAATTTTTCATTCTGTTATGTTCTCTGTCATGAATTTCAGAAGGTTCTAACAACACAGACTGCTCAAGTAGCAAGTCCATCATACTGCAATTACTTTCCAACCAAATAATCAACCTGGGGCTTGCTTTCTTTTCTTTCTTTTCTTTCTGCCTTTTCTGCCTTTTCTGCCTTTTCTGCCTTTTCTGCCTTTTCTGCCTTTTCTGCCTTTTCTGCCTTTTCTGCCTTTTCTGCCTTTTCTGCCTTTTCTGCCTTTTCTTTCTTTCTTTCTTTCTTTCTTTCTTTCTTTCTTTCTTTCTTTCTTTCTTTCTTTCTTTCTTTCTTTCTTTCTTTCTTTTCTGGCTGGCACTTGATTCTCATTTTGGAATACTCTGTCATTTTGAAAATGGAGCACACAAGTAAAAACTGAAGTCTTTATTTACTTGGATGAGCAGCCTTAGACAAATATTAATAAATTGGGGCAATTTACCATCTTGTTAATTTAACTAACTTAGCTAACCGTATTACTAACTTAAGGTCTCTCTGTAAAACAGAACTTTCTTCTACTTGGCAAGGAAAGCACATAGTTAAAACACAGTTCCAGATAGGGAGTTTAACTACATTTTAATAGGATTATTCACTACTACTTGCCAACATGAGTAAGATTTTCACAATCTGATCCAATGCGAATAAAATGTAGTTGGGAACTAAGTGGAAAAAAGTGTTCACAGACAATCTCATCGACCATATGCACATCATATGCACATCAATGGAAATAACATGCTGGTAAAATACTAGATTGTTTTTTCCTTTGGTTTTGTTTTTTTGTTGTTGGGTTTTTTGGGTGGTGTTTTTTTTAGTGCCCAATGATTCAGTAGATAGCAAAAGCCACTAGGTGGCATTTGTGATTTATTAGGCTGGAAGCAATGGTTTAGAAAGATTTTAGCTAATCTTTGGTTTCAAGAGAACAAGACATTTAACATTCCAAGACGTTTAATCCAAGAAACCCCCTCCATAATTAGATAAATGCATAAAATTTTCACTTCTGCTATATCATTTAGAAATCCAATTTCTGAAGTTTCCATTCAAATCCTAGACAGTCTCAGGCATGTATTCCCTGACCCCACAGCACCAGCTTACATAAGTAATTACTTGTCTACAATTAAGCTGTAAATAATGCAATCACTCCATTCTTGTCCTGTCACTCTAGTCCCAACCACAACAAATAGGGCTAATCACATACTTATTCAAGTGTGTAATTATTCACAGTTAAACTTCTGTCACTTTCACCCTGTTTGGAAACAGTAGAACACAACCTGTAATTAGCAAACGTTGCTGCAGGCACTTTTACTTGGAAATATGCCATGGATTCAGCACCTATGTGAGCAAAGAGCTAAACCCTTTGATCTAGGATCCTGGCATGGTTTCTTCCCCTTGGGCTATTCTATTATCAGCCCTCAATAAGGCAGAGAGATTAATGAATTATTTTTATTATGTCAAATAAGCTTACACTTGTGTGCCCTTTGTCAGAGACTTTGTATGCACTTATATCATGCTTATATGCATGCATATATATATATCAATGTGTCTGAAGATGTTATGAATCAATTTGGATTTACATTGAAATGTCGGTGAAAATCTTGGTATTCACAAATGAGATTGATAGGTATAGGTCTGGAGTTGTCATTTCTTTTCTATGACGTTTCCTTTGTTAGAATCTGAGACTTAAAAAGATTCTTCTTGTTTGAAATGCAACCTTTCAAAGCATTATATTCAGCAAAAGTCTATTATATTAGCAGATGCAGAAACAACTATATGTAGACATGCCACTGAAAAGACTAGTCATAAAGCAAATGCCTTTAAGTCACGCTCCAGTTTATTGTACTGAAATCTTCCAGCTAAAATCTTTGTCTCATAAGAAACTGAGTGCACCACACCTGTAACTTTAAACTGTGCTTGCCCTCATTTCATATTGTGTCAGGTTCTGTCACATGTACTCAGCCTGAGCTATTCCTTACTCTATCCCAAGGGCTGGTAAAGAACTACTCAGCCTGAACAAGGAGGCAGAATTTGTCCCATGGAGAAGACTGGAAAATTAGAAAGAACTAATTTGCCACCTGCCCTTAGCTGTAATTCCAGAAGCAGATGGAATATGAGATTAAAACCAGGACCTGGGTGTTTTTTTTGCTTTCTGGCATATAAACAGGTCATTTAGAAGAAAGGCTGAGTAAGAACAGGCACAGAAAGTAATTGTCCTAACAGTAACACTTGTTTTCAGTTTATCAAAGAAAGTGGACAGTTCATTCCTTCCTCCCCTTGTCCTGTTCCCCGCTTCATCCTCAACATCCTCAACACCCAGAAATTGGAGTGGGCTGACAAAAGATGACACAGACTGTAAATAAGCCTTCTTTGTGGGAAGCCAGTGCCTTTGAAACTCTTCATTAAATCCTTCAACAGATGAATGGGCCAGTATCAGAGGTGAAATAGCTCCCTGTATGAGATCCTGTATGTGTTGAGTTAAGAGGTATTTTTACTGGTGCATATTAGTGTAAGGAGGGGAGGGGATTAACTGGAATATGTTTCAGTAGATACTGAATGCAAGGAACAAAGGGAGTCAGAAAAAAACAAGCTATCAACGTACTTTTGTGATGTGAATAGTCAGAATTGTATACTATGAATCTGGAAATCATGGAAGTTAATTATACAGTGTGCCTGCTGGTCAGTCTCTAGAAAGGAAAAGGCTGAGGATTACTGCCTAGTCCTTAATGGTGTCTGGCAAACAGGTTTTAACTCGTGGATTGCAATAAAATGCCCGAGTATCCAATTGCCATGGAAACAGTCATACTGGGTGGACTCTGTGGCACTTAGCTAGTTAGTCAGTTAGTTAGTTGCTGTCGAATTACAGTGATAGGAAATTGCTGTAGTCTCAAGACACTTTCTGAAATGGCAGTAGCTACCTCCTAGTATAATGACTCACTTGAACAATCTATATCAGCCAGAACAAAATGCTCGGTAAATGTTTCCAAGTTGACAGATACTCTGTTAGGGACCTATTATTTGCTGTCAATATGATGCAGGGAGAATGCAGACATGCTGGCCTTTGTTTACTTTTTGAGCTGCCTGCTAAGACCATGACCTTTTGCTGCTGATGATATACATATGTTGAACATTTGTTTAAACTGTCTTCCTACCACTGATAAACACAACCCTCCAGATTACATTATGCAAATGTGTTGCAAGGGAAATAAAATAGAATTTCATATTTTCCTACCTAGCAATGCTTCCCACGGCTTTGTATTTATGACACTTTAAAAAATATGTAATCCTTGAAGGAAAGTGGGCATTTCATATAGATATTGCATATAATTCTTCCACAACACCAGAAAATCTGTCAAACTGTCATTGTAAGCTGCCATCTAAGAAGCTGCCCTTCAGAGTCTTAAATTCCCTTTCCTTCCCCCTCACACCCCACTAAGATTATTTACAAGTCTCCAGCAAACACATCTGAAATCAGCCATTGTCAGACTACTCAAGATTTGTAAACTGCATGAGAGGAGTAGCTAAAAGATATACCGATAAGGACTTGGGTATATCAGTAATGAACCTACCCAGTTTCTTGTTATCGTTTGAGGGTAGTATATGCTTCAGCTGTCCTTTTTCTTTGGGTAATCAAGGATTTGCCTGCATGCTAAGTTTGTTTCCCAAGTAAGCCAGCTGCTGATTCCATTCTCTTGCCACAGTATATTAAACATGTCCTTGTGTCACCAGCAAGAACAGGAAATAAAGTGTTAGGATTTTTTTCTTTATTATTCACTATGCTGCATACAAAACAGAAATATGTCTGAGCTGCAATAAGTTATCAGCACTGCAAAATACACGTCATAAAAATACATTAACTAGCTTTTTGCTCTCCTTAGCTATGTGTTTCACAAAGGAGGAAATAACAAGCTTTTGCTTACATTTCATTAAAAAATTCTGCTTTCTTTTTGTTCACTGAAATGTGAGGTTTTGGACCTCTGAAACTTAAAGTGATTTTCAGCTTGCTTGCAAATCCGCATTATTTTTCTGTCTAAAAGCATATAAAACTGAACTAATGACATCATTATAGTTGCAATCCATCACACTGGAAACCAAGTCTAAGAAAATCAGCACCATAGGCTACAAGCAATATGCTGAATGGCTCAACAATGTAAATGTTACACTTCCAAATCTGCAGAGATATAGAGTGACTTGTTAGAAGCTGTCAAGAATTACAGAACTTGTTTCTAAATCCAGAAGGCTGTCACAATATTTGAGTTTTTCTGCTATAAAGTTTCCTATCTTAAAAACTACAGAAATAGAGATATAATATATGTCAAAAGATAAGTCTTAATCTGACTGCTGTTTTCTTAGCCCTGAATTTATTGGAAGAATTTACATGATCCAGAATATGGATGATATAGATGGTCCTCCACAGCTGAAGCCAAAAATATTGGATAGTTTCAGGATTAAGGAAAGAAATCATCATGCAGTGTAACTGAAAATTTGGAAATCTGTAACAGCTGCACTTGTTGAATAACATTTCAAAGTGAAGTTAAATTGCTGACTCACTTTAACCACCTGAAAGCTTTTTGTCAGTAGAGGGAAGAACATGCTCTACAGCTTATCTGTTGCTCTTCATTTCTAGGAAAGATGAGATGCCTGGTCATTAGTCACCTGGAGCTGTGTAAGGTAAATCTGCCTATTTTATACTTTTTTTGCAATTTAAGAAATTCCAAAGCAAAAGAAATTATATTCCTTGCCACTAGTTTTAGGAACTAGATTTGCTACTCCTTTATTCACATTACCTGTGTAAATCTGCTTCTACAAAATCACCTTATAGATTAAGCTACAAACAAAGAGCTCAGTATTTGGTAATATCTGGATGTCTGACTTGTGGAACTCCAAGTAATAACAAACATCCACACAGGGGCATGGTTTACAGGGGTTTGGGTCTCATACCTTTGCAGTTCTGGCTAACGGTTTCTTTGAAAACTGGTCCAAATTACTTCAGTTGGTCTACTTAAAAAATAAGATGCTTTTGCATGGAAGTAAGGATTTTGGAAACTGCTTCAGAATCTCAAATGCTGGTCAGCCTAAGTTGATAGTAGAAGATAGGGGCTGGGAAAAAAAAAAAAAAACAAAACACCACAGGCAAAGGGAAGAATGTGGAAATCCCTAAGTGAGTGGATAATTATAAGAACATTCTCTGAAGAACTGTCAGTGTAGGCTCTAAAGTATTAAGATTTTTTTATGTAACAGTTGCAGCATAATTCTGGGAAAAGGAAAAATGTTGACTCATCAATTTTAAACTAAAAATGGCAGATTTCTTAGGGGGTTTTATTATGTTTCTATGAAGTTCTTTTTGATTGTTGCTGCTGAAATAATATAACAGCATGTGTGAGGACATAAACCAATTTCATATTTTTATGTTTCCCATTGCACAAGACTACGTATTTCCTATACCTCATATACATGCAGTGAATGTGTCGCTTGTTACGGTTGAACAAATAAGTACTCATAGACTTATTTTATTCTACAGTTTATGGCTGGCATACAAATTTTCAGTTTCTTTCTGCTATTCTTTTTTGTACAATTATTCATTTAAATAGGCTCTGCTGAAACGCAGAAGAAATTAAATGTTCTATCCACATTCGTGCTAAATGAATTCATTCTGATTAATGTTACTCAAATGAATACAAAAGGAATTAATCATCATTAGAAAGATATTGAAATGTTTTACCCTGACTTTTTAAGCTTTAATATACTGCTAGGTTGCATGACATTAGATATGAACCCACAGCTAAACCCCTAGATGCAAGGATTTGGGGAGTATTGGGAGGAGTCTACATCTGAAACTAGACTGGGAATTTTGCTCCCATCCCTCTTTGAAAGTGATACTTATTATGCATGCTCTTTTGAGTTCTTAATTTGTTTTTAATTGGTTTATGTTTTCTAGTAGCTTTTAGCCACTCCCTTGAGTCAGAGGGCAGAAAGGAGCTATATGTCTGCATAAGCTAGTTTGGATATATGCAAGCTGGTGTTAATAAAGTATTAAAAATCAGTGGTTACACAAAAGGAAAAGGATCGTTAAAGGAGATGTAGATGGTGTCTGCTGCTTTGACTTATTCTTCATTCCATAAGTAAAATACAGAAACTGATCTGTAATATTTCATTGTGTCTACAGATTTTCTTTCCAGTAAACAATGCAAATTACGGTTATTTCCTAAATTCTTAACTGAGGTATCTTTGCTGATCACAGGCTAGTTTAAGATGAGTTTCTAGTAATTTAAATGTCTGTAGAACTGGTTTCGTAATAAGTTGCACATAGGTCTGCATTTACTTCCCTCTGATTTCTTATTACTGCTACCCCCCTGCTAGTGTCTAACACCTCAGTACTAGATAATATTGTGGCATGCTGAAATCACAGAATCGCAGTGCCACAGAGTATGACAGGCTGTGAGGGACCTCAGTAGGTCCTACCAAAGCCAGGCCAGCTGTCAGGTCAGACCAGGTTGCTCAGTACTTTCTTCAACGAAGTCTTGAAAACCTTCAAGGCTGGTCACTTCACAACCTGCTACACTGCTTGACTGTCCCAATGAAGAAAAAAAAATTCTTATATCCACTTGTCTCCCTGCCATAAACCACTGTGAAGAAACTGACTCTGACTTCTTGATAACCCCTTCATAGGTACTGTCAGGCTGCCACCTGCCATCTTCCCTTCTCTGGACTGATCAAATTCCTTCACCTTTATCATCATGCTTTCACCAATTTACCTTTCCTCAGTTACTGTTGGATGAATGTCTCCAAGTATGGATTCCATTCTGGAGAATAAAGACGATTGGTGGCTGGGTTTGAACCCGTGCAGTGGTTTGCCCAGCCCTGTTCTGCTGGTACTATCTAGGTTGAGTTGCTGTTAAAGAGCAAAGCAAAGACTGCTCTGTTCAGAAATGAACAGGGAAGTCAGTGCTTTTGCACTGCTATATTTCTGAACAGACAAATAGCCTGTTCCTTCTTTCAGAAGCACTGCTGAAAGAAAAAAAGAATAGCCATTGGTAGATATGTGTGGGCAGAGGCTGCAGTGACTATTGCAACAAATGCACGAGAGGGAAAGGCCATGTCAGATGGAGGCTGTAACAGACCCTTTAATGGACTGTTCAACTGTCTGTCTTGTGGAGATAATCTTTCCATCTGTTCTTATCTAGTTCAACTTTCCTGGAAGGGAATGTGTAAATCTGTCCTACCAGAAAAGATCAGTCTTTGGATTCCAAGCTCAAATAAAATAGTTACTGCCTTGACCTCAGATTCAGAGTTTTGTTCCAGCTCTTCCCAACTTAATGCTTCTGTTCATAAACTAGATTTCAATTATGAACTAGAATTGTCTGTCAGAATTACAGAATTAAATTATAATGTACAGTTGAACAGATGAGGTAAAGTTGTCACTTCAGAATTATGAAAGGGAAATAACTGAAATGAAGAACAGTCATTTGATCATAAGAAAACTGAGGAAGATTCTCCAGCATTTTCAGTAAACTATTTCTTATTTTGGAAGTGAGATGAAGAGGAGAGTGGTCATTACAGCAAAACTGGAATGTCTCTCTATGGTCTGATCTGTAATAATTGTTCTGCATGTGAATAGTCACAATAGTGACATCACAATAGGTTTGTGCTTTTCACGCATAGTTTAAATAAGAACATCTGGTCTGCTAGGCCTTGCTTATTCACCACAAAATAAGAACTGAAAGTATTGCTTTGAACTTCAGTTCTAGTATCTACTTAAGTTTTTTGGCATGTAAGAATGTCCCAACAACCAAGTGAGGCCTTCAACATGTGATCTGCTCTGTGTAACACCATCATCATGAGAAACATTTCAATACCAATTTCTCTGCAGCTTTGCCGAAAGGTTTATAGCACAGTGAGTGGTAATCACATTAGCTGCCTTTATCACTTGGACTGTACATTACATTAACATAATACAATTTTATAGCTTTAAGAAATATTAAACAGAAATGAAGGCAAGTGACGCTTCACTAATGGATTTACAACATCTCTTATCCCTGCTCAGCTACAATGTCTATAATCACAGAGAATGTTATTTGCACTTCTTTAAAAAGAGCTGTTCATTTCAAACACTGTATTACTCTGCTAAATATTTATCGTCTAATCGGTTTGTTGAGAGATGCAGAAACTGCTTTTGTCCTTAATCCTGATTTTAAATTGTTATATTTTTTCCCTCATATATATCCATAACAGAGACACACATGCATACACACACACTTCTTCTGTAAGAGATTAAGAGATGGGAAAATGTCTTTACTCTGAGCATACCACTGAAATTCAGTATAAAATTAATAACTGATTTGCCTTAGGTCTTTTAAAAATTTCTGATTTTCCTCCAGGTATCTGAAATAGCTTTGGTTTGTCTAACGGGGAAAATCAATAAACTAAATAAACAGCAAAAGGAATCTATTTCATCTTCTCACCCAAATCGTCTCCCTGAAGTAAGAGAAGAGAACACTGCAAACAAAAACAACTGTTCCTATTCTAAAGGGAGTTTGAATGAGTAATATTAAAAGCATATTTTCCTTGTTTCCACACTGACAGAAGCATGTAAATTGGAAATAAGAACCAAAGGCATTATTGAAACAATCCTCATATAGTTAATCCTTTATTCAATTTTTTTTTTTTTTTTTGCCAGTTTCAGTAGGAATAGTTACTACTGCTGGCCAGACTCTGAAATTGCTCTGTGCAAATAGTTCATAAGAAGACTTACATCTCATGTCATCGTTCTTGAGTAGCCCACTATTTGTTTCAGGACTGTCAGTGTTCCTAAGCCTTCATTTACAGCTGTAGGCAAGCTCCTCGCTTGGTAAAGATCGGATGCCTAGCTTACTAACACTGCTGAAAACAGAGAAGGAATCTAGAGTCTGCTCTGAGTCTCTCACCTCCTTTTATCATCCTCAGCATTATGTCTTGTTCTTTTGGAACATGGGATGTAATTGCAGTCACAGGCCCTGATTATTCATGCTAAACATTTTCAGATTGACTTAAAACTTGGGGCCAGGATCTGGCGCTATAGAAGTTGTCCACACTGAGTCTTCGTGCTAGATATCCTTAGAAGTCCCAGTGAGTTGCATGGGAGATGCAGAGGTAGGAATGGCCTCAAAGCCCTTGTATAATTCAAGTGAAGTTTTACTGTTGTTTTTTTTTCTCCATTAGCAAGTGTTTTACTGTAACTGGCTCCCAGGAAACAGAGGAGGATTACACCTTTTAAGAATTATATGTCTTCTTTTGCCTACATAATTCACTGTTCCTTGGTCCTTTTCCATAAATGATTTGCATTTATAAATTACTTGCATTTTCCCAAGTTAATAAAGATAAGCAGAGAAAGAAGGAAGAAAGAAGAAATTTTGTGGATATTTCACCAGGCTGTTCATGACAATGGTATTGATCCTTCATGTAATTTAACTTTCTCTGGACAATTGGCACCTGGGAATCAGCCACACAGGAGTACATCTACTAAAAGACTGATACTCCTGCCAACCTCGTGGCTGTCCCAAAGTGTCCACCTCGATTTCCAAAGGTCAGAGAGTCATACAAAGAGTCAGAGATGAGCTGGCAACCCCACTGGAATGAACAGATATACTTTCTTGTTCAGGGCTTAGTATTTGCTCTCTTTTAACAAAAATCTGGGAACTTTCTCTCTCCTTACCACAGGATTTTTGGCTTGCTTGCCTATGTCTCTGTCTGATGGTATTCAAAGGTGACAAATATTTTAAGGTCTTTCTTGTGATGAACCTTTTACCTCTGAAGTAAAAATTATTCAACATCTGCCAAGCATAGGCCTTTGTTTATTATTTTATCCCTTGTATGGTTGGTTGGAATTTTTCAGTCAACTACTGTCTCTTACCAATATACTTCTACCTTTGGCATTTATTTATTAAGGTGGGAGAAAAATAACTTTTTGAAAAAAACTCTGAAGTGGTGCATGATTATACAAAATTATTCTCACTTTCCATGTAGATGAACTAGTGGGAGCACATGTATTTAGGTGAATTTCAACTCTTTACAGATAGATAGATAGATACACATTGCATTTCCTGTATGTATTTAACATTATTTTGTGCTGCTTTTCTTTTGGTGCTTAAAGAAAACCCATGGTCTTCAGTCTAAAATATAACTTAAGAATCAGCATTATTTTATAGTTGGTTCCAGTTTGGATACTGACTGCAGCAAAAGTGTGTTGTAGTTTTCCTATACCTCAGATTATCTAGATAGGAAATAGAGATGTTAAACTTGTTAAACTTGCCTCTTGGGGGTGTAGAGAGACTTGTTACCTTCAGCATATAGGCAACAGATACATGCATTATTATCAACATTGATATATATACACTAACTACTTAGATGTACAGTATCTTGGGAAATCTCTAATTCAGTGAATCTGGTCAACAAGGGATGCATTCCTTGAAGAATCTCTGCCTGGACTTTGTCAGGAAAATGTGTGGTTAAGTGTTGCAGCATCTATAATTTCCTACTTCCTAGTGCTAGAAATCAGCAGTTGTGATTCAAGGACTCTGACCTGCTATAATAGCCTGCCTGATCTTCCTTGGTCTCTGAAAGAGAGGTGTGTGGTGGGGCACTGAAGAGTTTGAGGGTTAATATATTTGCTACTTAAAAAACAATTTGGACATTAAAAGGAGTCTTCATGTAACAGATTTCATTCATCTGTGCAACACAGTAAGCTTTGATTTAGGCAATCAAGATTTTCTTTATATTTAATTGTGTACACTGTTTTTCATTCACGCAATGAGTTGTCAGCTTTTCATGTATTTTTAAAGTCTCACGAGTAGATGATCTGAAGTGCTGTTAATTATCAATTAAATTTTCTCAGAGTAGAATGTAAAAAGTTCAGATGAACCCAATTAGGAAGAATGCAGCTTCCTTCTGCACCTCTAGGCTCAATTATTTTAAAGTATATGATAGCACAGGAAAATAATCAAACTTTTCCTATCAATTATAAATATGCTTCTAAAATGAGATGCTAAAAAAAATCAGAAATGCATAATTTAAAAGTAAAATTAAAATTAATAGAATTACATTATTCTTTGGCTTTTTGTTCCCTGTATGGTCAAATGGTATTTTCACAAAAGAGACAACCTTGTAGATTTGTAGACCTTTTCTGTCTGGCATATTTTTGGTTTAGAAATTCTTCTACTACTGGAGACTTGCTGTAAATGCTGCATTTCTGTCAGACAGTTATAATCGTTATAGTACAAATTTGGTTGTTTATTTTGCTAGTTAAATGCCCAGGTCTCTCAGTTTTATAAGAATTTGCAGTTTCCACTGTCCCACCATGCCTTCTCCTTTACCTCATTTGGTCAATACCTTTCCACAGCATCATAAATGTGTTTGATGTTTCAGAGAACCCTGCTGACATAAGTTTATTATCTCAACACATACGTGCTACTGAATAAAAGGCAGTGGAAGGCATTTCAAGAAAAGCTTAATAAGGAGTTTGTAAATATTCTGCCCTAAAAAAAGAAAAGATTTCTTGAAGAAAGGTGTTCAAAGCAATGAATGTTGTGCAGTGATCAGGAAAACTACTTTACATTTGCCAGGAGAGATGAGTAAGAAATCTGTTCAAGACTGCATTAGAACAGTATTTTGTCTGAAGCCCCAAGAAATGTATAACAACTTCATATAGGAGTGAATCTCCCCAATAACTGAGTTTATTTCCTTGTTTGGAAACAAATGTTACTTTCAGTGGTCTTGATTGAAAGAGCAAGCATCTTAGCAGGGACAAAACCCAACTCTAGCTGTAATGAAAGGCCATTCAAGCACCACCCCAACAGGTGAAAACATTTTAGTGTTCAGACTCAGTGTATTCCTGAGCAGTTTGCAATCATTTATTCTTTAGCTTAAATAACTCTTCCCCCCTTCTGTTTAACTCACTTGTATATCTACAAATAACATTCTTAAGGGTTTCTGTTCCTTTGGTTACCCCAGTAGCACTTACCTTTACCCATGCAGATTGAATATTTTTTTCCCTTTTAATACGAATGATCAGAGAAGTGTTGTGCTGAGTGATACTAATGTCAGGTTTTCTACTGAATGCATTTCTCCCTGCATGTTATAGAATCACACTTACCTTTCTCTCAGCTGTTTTCTATTGCTGACTAAGTGTCATCTTCTGATTGAATCATAAGGTCACCACCTTTTTCATTCACTTCCAGCTGATGATCTTCCAGTTTATGACAAATTCTAACTGTGCACCATCAGGGATACTATACTGTTCATCCTATTTCCATTACTCCTCATAGTCATCCATTTCTTGCATATTTTCAGGAAGCAGGGTAAGGAAGGAATTCATCAGTCTCCTTTGCAGTTCTGATGACTTTTGTTTGTTTGCATCAGATTTATCTTTTAATAAAAATCGTAAGTATTTATCATTTCCCTTGTGTTTTGTTCCCAAGGGCCTGCTTCTTATAATCTTCCCACTCTCCCTTTTTTCTTTTTAAATTTAGATTCTTTAGCATAAAACAAGAGTTTTACTGCTAGAGAAACTTTACATTTGCTGACTATATTTGGATCCTCTTTCAGCTTGATGCTTGTACTGTACTGTGCACTACAATCTTCTGCTTATGATGAGTATACATGACAATAGAAATAATTAACAAAAATACAGTGTGCACGCATTCAAAAAACCTTCAGCATAACAACAGGATATTAAGACTAAACTATGCACAGTACACTTGTCTCTTTCTAAATAAACACATTTACACAAGTTGATTCAGCACAACAAGGAGACATCTTGGCAGGTGTGTCAACCTTGACATGCTATATATTTTAATGCTCACTGCCTATAGTCATAATACCAACAAAAAGTAGCTTTAGTGGAGTGGTGGCTGATCTCAGCTTTGAATTTCTGTTTATGATGAGAAAAATAATCAAGTTTTCATGCATTTTAAAACCTTTTAAGAGTAGTGGTGACTTAGCTTTTCTGTGAGGATGTTATTTGCTTCGCTCTTCAGTATGGCACTGAGACATACTTGCTCCTCTTTGACAATGGCTTTTTACAAGGCAGTATGGGCATATACACCCCTGCATCAGGCTCTAATGCACTTCAAACTATGAAATTTTATCTGAGAGATTTCTAAGATGTAATTCCTGAGACAAAGAAAAGAATAAACCCTTCCAAACTATCTTGTTAGTCCCAAGCAAATGACTGTAAGACTAAAAATATCTAAAAATCTACAATCTTTTCTTTACCTCAGAGAAAGTAATAATAATTTAAAAAAATGCATGGGTGACTTGTTTTGAAAGTTATCCCTTTTTCCTTTGCCTTCATAAGTCTAGGTAAAATGTCTGTGGTTTTGTCCCTTCTGGAGACCAATTTCTCTCATCCTGCTCCTCTCTGGCTTCTTACTGTTCATCCAGAAGCAGCTGCATATAAATGTATGAAGACATGTTTTCAAAAGCAGGTGGTTATCTTATAAGACTGGTTTGTGTGGTTGACCTCAGACACCTTTAGGTTTTAAGTAAGCTAGTATTTCACACCAGCTATTTTTTAAAGTCTCTCTCTTATGTGCTATCACAAAAAGTGCATGCAAAAATATCTTTGCCGCTCAACCTAGTTATTCATTTAGTTTATTAAGGTGTCCCCAGTTTATTGTCTGCTCTCTGAAGCCTGTAGTTTCCAGAATCACATTACTGCCGAAAAGGTCAACTTTCATGTCTAGTCCTCATATTTGTGCTGAAAGAGCATATCAAAGTCATCAAAACCAGAAAACAAATTGCTCCTAAAGTTGGGGTTTAAAATATCTTGCCATTGTGTTTAGGCTTGATTTATAAGTCTTGAATAATAAAGGTTTTAGGTGATTTGGAACAAAATACTTAGACAGAATTTTTATTTAGCATTATTAGCTGTGCTTAGTAAGTGTACTATTTCAATATTTGCCATGTTTAGTTTATTAGCTAGCATTTGGAATAGAAGGATAATCCAAACATCTGTGGTTTTACCTATAAATTATATAACTGTATTTTTCAAAAATTAAATAAAGAAGTCTGAAGAAATGATTAGTCCACAGTGGAACAAACAATACTGTGAAACCACAAACACCCAAAACTGATTTATTCCGCTCTCCACCACCACCACCCTCTCCTGCTAAGGAGTTGTTTTCATTCTGCTGTCGCTTCCTTAAGCTATACAAGTTCAAGTGCATGCTGAGCAAATTGTCTCTATAGTCACATTTTTCCTACCCACAGAAAATGCATCATCATAGCAACACTTTTTTTTTGTGCTGCCCTGAGATTCGGCTCCCAAGATTCCTCCTGACTGAGATATGTTTCCCTTCTACTGAGGCTATACAATTTTCACAGTGGCAACTCACCCTTACTACATTTGTACCAATACTTAGACAGGACATCCATCTCAGTGTGCAGTACTGTTTCACAACCGTATGACAAATTAATTCATACTGCTGAGCAAATGTAGATCAGAATTAGGACTACTGCTTACAGAAAAGGAACATGAATATATGCAGTCTAGAGTCTTGCATGTCTCTACTTTAAACATTGTTTTACATGTTACTTTGTCTTTCAGTATTGGCTCAAATCCATACAAATATTTAATCACTTAAATATACACTTTAAACACATTTAGTACTGAACCTAAAGTTTAAATTCTCATGATATCTCTTTAGCACCTTCTAAGACTAAAACTTTGATAAATTCTGGAGATGCTTATGTCTTGTTTATTTTAATTTTTAGGTTCTGTAGACATCTAGACCTTTTCTTTTGGCTAATAGTTGCTCAGATGCCCATATTTTTGCATCTAGGTGTATAATCCAGAACTTTGAATTCTCTCCAATGTGTGGCTCATATCAGCTAAGTTGTGTCTTCCCTTAACTCACATACAGAATTTATCTGAAAATTGCAGTGCAAAAATGCATCTATTTCTGCCCAAAAAGAGAGCAGGAGGTGAGACAAAAATATTCCTTATTTTATCAATTAACAGTTAATGTACTCAGCCAAGCTGTAAAAGATCTATGTTCTGTTTTATACTCTGCTTCCTCTATTGTAGCTCTCTGCATTATTTTTTTAAGTGACTGTGGTAGTCATCAAACTATAGCAAAAGCTACTAGTGAAAGGTATTCTAAATTTCTTTTGAAGGTGCCCTACTTTACAGAGTCTAATTAAATGCTTGTTGGGTAAAAGGAGAAAAAAAAAAAGTAAAGCAATCACCAGGGAGGAAAGTAAGAACTGAATTTTAGTGTCGCTGAGTACCTTACATAATAACTTTAAACACTAAATACAGCAGGGAAGTTCCTACCCTAGAATACTCACTACCTTGGTATTTAATAATATATGCTTAGAAAGTGGAAGAAGTTTCAACTCCCAGCAGGTATTGAAACAAGTGTTGTAAATTCTACGTTACTGCATAAGAAAGTAGGAGTATAAGCAGGTGATACACTCTTCTTGAGAGCTCTATGGGACAAGATTATGGCAAGTGAGTAGCTTCTGGAAGTAGCTGAAATTGTGGTATGTGCCCATTCAGGACCTAAAGTTAGGTAACTGAGCACCATGAGGCTGGAAGTCTGCTCTTCCATTCGGGCTCTCTTTCTGGCTAGCCTAAACGTGCCCCTGACAGGTATGCTGGTTTCTGCAGATTTCTTTCTGAAATAGCTAAATTTGTAGTGCAAATAGAAACTAGACATTTAACTTCAGGCTGTCAAAGTTAAAAAAACAGCTATATTGTAGTGCAGAAGGTAACTATCAGAGGATTGCTTCTTCCTTTGTACAGCACACAATCAAAGATTGTTAAAGAAACAGCTACTGATGTGACCTTCTAAAGATATTTAAGTTCTATTTAGTTACTTGTTCTTCTTTCCAACCCCTTCTCCAGAAAAAGCCGGCCACCTGTCTACTGAAAAGCTGACTTTAAACAGCTAAGATTAAATTAAGCTCATATTTCCTTTCCAAAGGGGGGAAAAAACCAACCAACCAAACAAAAACCCAGAAACAAAAAACCAAATCCACAATAAACAACCAAAACCCCATAAAAAATTAGGAATTTACCAACTATGAAGTCCAACATGGCGTATGATACCCATTTCCTTTTTGGGTCCTAAGCAAAACTGCTAAACACTTCTGTAGTCATTATTACTATGATAAAGAACATTTAATCTACAGAAGATACTAATTTATTATTATTACTGCAATTTCTTAGAAAAGACATCTTAATTTCCTTGTAAATCTCAGCTTTTGTCATACATTGTCAAAGTCACCTTTTTAAAATTTTGCTTATAACACATAAATAAGAAATAAGTAAGCCTGACATTAAATGTTATGTTATTTAAAATGGATCTTTTTGTCTTTACACTTAAAATTCTAATTTTACTATAGAATTTCAATTATTATTCCTAGCAAAATGATTACAATTAAATGCTTACAGCCCATCAAATTTATATATTGCAAAATGTATACCAACAAAGATAACTGCAGAGATAATGAACTACAATACTGAGGCAAAATCATTCCTTGGGAAGCAAACTGCATCATGAAATCTTTTTCTTCAAGATGTTACTGAAGAAAAGGCTACAGTGGTATTTGGCAGGAGTTTAGCTAAAATAAATAATGAAGAATGAAAGCTGATGTAGTCTTTGATTAATGAAGTATAAATCAGGTTTGCCCAACAAATATGTCACAATCTAATGCAAGACTGGAAATGTATAGGTCAGTCAAATACGGTGTTACATTGTGAGCAAAATGTGCCTTCGAGCCTACAACAAAAACCAGACCTGAGCAAAACCACAGGTTTCCTGAAAGGATTATTTGAGAACTATCAAAGACCAATAACTAACAATACCTAATGGTTTAAGCCCCTGAATCTTTCCGCCAATGAAGAGCAATGAAGTGATGTTTTAAGTGTAACAAATCAAAGTCTTTCTTAGAAACTGAATTTTCTGCTTATATTCCCATTTTCACAGGAGGTTGGACTCAAACAGCACTATGCGTCTGTCATTTATGTTTTGTATAATGTTTTTATATATAAGTTTTTTATCCTCTTCTTGTCTCAGAGAGGTGATACTTACCAGCACTGAGAGCTGCATGAGAATGGATTTCAGCTCAAACCCTTAAAAGCTGATTTCAAAGGATCACAGCTAGACAAGGCTGAAAGGGCTTATACCTTTCCTAAAAGGGGGAAGTGTTAGAGGTTCATCCATATACAGTGTGCATTTTAAAACGAAGGAAAGGGGGAAATGACATCCAATAAAGATAACTGATGTGTTCATGTCTTTAATATTAAATGATAAAAGTGAGAAGAAAGCAAAATCAGCCCACAAATTTGGGTATTCTAAAGCCAATGGGCTTGAACTCTATTGCTTATTTGGGCAGTAGCAAAGCAGTCACCTGCATCTTTAAAAGAGAACACTAATAGGCATGGGGAGAGGGACTGAACTGTGAACAGTTGTCCCACAAAATAATGTAAATAGAGTTTGTTTGAATAAAGAGTGTGCAGGTCCCTCTGCCTTTCATATTGCTTTTCCTGAGGCAAAGGTTTTAACATTTTATATTATTTTAATCCTCTGTATTATGACAAATTTTACTGGAATTATATTCTATTGCTGTTATTATATTGTAACATATTCTCATGAGAGGCAAAAGATTAGTAATAAACAAAACTGAAAAAAGATCAAGAATTGAAACAGGTGGAGTATGATTATTTCCTGGAACCTGTGAAGCTATTTACATCAGTAAGTAACACCAGCTTATGTTTTGACCATTTGGCTGATCTTGTTTGCAGCCATTTAGTACTTTCCAGCAAGTACTGTCAATTAGCATACCAGAACCTAAGGAATCAAGCCTTTAGCCTGACTGGTTTCCAAATTTCAATTCTCAGTTGTGGCCCTCGGACCTGTGGAGACGATGGGTCAAGAGAGAAGAAAGCAGCTCATGTTAGTGGTGCTGGTAACACAGTTTCTTTCTTTTCATACTTGAGAATATGGGTAACTGTGTAATTGGGGCATAGCTAGTCATTCAGGCTGTTTCACATACTTCCAGATAAATTTTGATTAGTTTAACTGAATTGTGGGGATGCCAAACTTTTCCTGATTCTTTCCTCCATGATACCAAGTGGTGGATAAGGTAGGCAGGCAAAGGATCTGAGGTGGTGTGAATAGAAGGGACAAGGCAATCAACAAAATAAGGCTGAAGTGGGATAATGAAAAGCATAGGCATGTAAATAAGGAAGTCCTCGCACAACAGCTTTGTGAGGAAAGCTCTTGTGCCCTTTCTGGGGAACCAGCACACTTGTGTGCTTCTCTGAAATGCCAGTACACTAATGCACACAGCCTGAAAAACAAACAGGAGGTATTAGAAATCTGTGTGCAGTTACAGGGTTATGCCCTCATTGGAATAATTGAGATGTGGTGGGATTAGCTCACAAAACTGAAGAGCTGCAATGGAGAAACACAAGCCCCTTGAGAAGGACAGGCTGGGAATGCAGGAAGAGGGAGTTGCCCTGTATGTGAGAGACAAGGCTGGAATGCATGGAGCTCTGCCTTGGGATGGATGATGAGCCAGCTGAGAGCTGATGGGTTGCAAATTGTTGAGCAGACAACATGGATAGTCTTTAACAGGGAAGGAGTGGTTGAGACCCTCTTTAGAGAACAATAAGAAGCCTCACATCCCCAGACCTTGGTTCTCATGGGGGACTTTCATCACCCTGATATCTACTACAAAGACAACAGAGCAAGGCAAAAGCAAACTAAGAGGTTTCTGGAGTACATTGACCACAGCTTCCTGACACAGGTGATCCAGGAGTCAACAAGGAGAGGTGCTGTGCTGGATGTGATACTTACAAACAAGGAAGAACTGGTCAGGGTGTGGAAGTCAGAGGCAGCCTTGGGCTGCAGTAAAAATGGGATGGTGGAGTTTAGGATCTGAAGAGGCTAGATCAGGGCAAAAAAGCAGGATTACCACCTTGGACTTCAGATTTTTCCTGCTCCCTGTGTTCAACAGAGCCAAATGTGAAGCCCTGTGCCTAGGGAAGAATAACATCATGCAGCAGTGCCTGTTGGGGCCAAATGGCTGGAAAGCAACTTTGCTAAAAAAGACCTAGGAGTCCTTGTGGAAAACAAGTTGAGCATGAGCTAGCAGTGTGCCCTCATGACAAAGGCCAACAGTATCCTGGGCTTTATTATGAGGCATGTTGCCATCAAGTCAAGAGGGGTGATCCTTCCCCTCTGCTCGGCACTGGTGAAGCCACATCTGGAATGCTGTGTCCAGTTCTGGGCTCCTCAGTACCAGAGAGAAATGGAGCTACTGGAGAGAGTCTACAGAGGGGTTACAAAGGTGGTTAAGGGACTGGAGCACCTTTCAAATGCGGACAGGTGAGAGAGCTGGGACTGTTTAGCCTGGAGAAGAGGAAGCTTGAAGAGGGGATGGCATCAATGTCTACAATCACCTGAAGAGAGAGTGTAAAGAGGACAAAGCCAGGCTCTTTTCAGTGGTGCCCCTTGACAGGACCAGAGGCAACGGGCACAAACTGCAATGCAAGAGGTTCTGTCTGAACATCAGGAAACACTTTTTTACTGTGAAGTTGACTGCACAAAGGTACAGGTTACTGAATGAGTTTGTGGATCTTCCATCCTTGGAGATATTCAAAACCATCTGGAAAACAGTCCTGGGCAACTGGCTTCAGCTGGTATTGCTTGAACAGGGGGATAGACAAGATAACCTCCAGAGATCCCCTCCAACCTCAAACATTCTGTGCGAGAGGTTCTTGAAAGAATTTCATAGGACTTGATCTTGGAGAGAAAGGTGGTTCATGAGATCTGATTGATATTAAAGGATCCTTTAATTTACTGCTAAATACTTTAATCCCATTCTACTCCAAGGTCAATAACCCAACAAGCAAGAAAACAAACAAAAGTGGCAGGAAGTTTGCATGGTTGAGCAAGAAGGTCCTTACTGAACTCAATGATAAAAAGGATATTTACAAGAGGTGGAAGATGGGGCAGATAGCCCAGGTAGAATATAGATAGACTGTCCAATTGTGCAAGGATGGGGTTAGGAAAGCCAAAGCCCACCTGGACTTGAATCTGGTATGTCAAAGGCAACAAGAAGGGATTCTACAAGTACATAAACAGCAAAAGGAAGACTAAGAAAAAATGTGTGTCCACTGAGGAACGGCTCTGTGACGAAGGACTCAGAAAAGGTTTAAGTTTCTCAGTGCCTTTATCTCAGTCTTACAGGTAAGACTGGCCTTTGGGAATCCCAAGTCTTTGAGACCAGAGGGAATGTCTGTAACAAGGGACACTTTCCCTCAGTGGAGGAGGATCAAGTTGGAAACATTTAAGCAAACTGGAGATACACAGGTCCATGGAGCCTGATGTGATGCACCCACAAGTGATAAGGAAGCCAGCTGATATCCCTGCAGGGCCACTTTCAGTTATCTCTGAAAGGTCGCGGGGGCTGGAAAATGTTCCTAAATGAGTGGAGGAAAGCAAATGTCATTCCAATCTTCAAGTGGAAGGATCTTGGGAACTACAGGGAGGTCAACTTCACCTCAGACCCTGGAAAGGTGGTGATGGAGTTTTTAAATTTATTTAATTAATCCTGGAAGTTATTTCCAGACACAAGGAGGGGGAAATAAAGCCATGCTGACTACACCAATCACTTTTTTTTGAAGGGGAAATCGTGTTTGACCAACCCTGTTGCCACCTTCTATGATGTGACTAGCTTGATACATGAGGTGAGAGCAGTGGATGTTGTTTGCCTTGACTTTAGTGTAGCTTTTCATACTGTCTCCAATATTAACCTCGTAGACAAGCTGATGAATTATACATTAGATAAGTGGACAGTAAGACAGACTGAAAACTGAACAGCCAGGCCCAAAGAACTGTGTGGTCAGTGGTATGAAGTCTGGACGGAGGCCAGTCCCTAGCACAATACCCCAGGGGTCCAGTACTGGCACCAATGTTATTTAACATCATCATTAATGACCTGGGTGATGGGGAAGGGCTCATTCTGATCAGGTTTGATACAAAACCAGGAGGAATAGCTATAATACACTGAGTGTACTACCATTCAAAGGGATATCAACAGGCTGGACAAGTGAGCAGACAGGTATCATCTATCTAAAGTTCAACAAAGGTAATCTGCTTTAGTTGACCCTACCTGAGCGGTGGGGTTGCACTAGGTGTTCTCCAGAGATCCCTTCCACCCTCAGCAATTCTGTGATTCAGTACTTGATGAGGTACATGCCACATTTATTTTCCACGTTATCGTTAGGTGTCTGACCCCTCAGAGGCATGCAATGTGCAAATGCCTCTGAGGGCAAGGTACCATGCTGTATTTAGAAAAGATTGTGTTATAGGCTGATAATCTTTGAAAAGGGCTGTAAAAAAACACCTGTCAGTCTTTGAAAGAACTAACTAGAAAGAAAGACTGACTAATCGCAGCTCAAGAAAATTGTGCTAAATATCTAAGGTAATATCCAAAGCTCATTGGAGTAATTTCCTTCACATCTATTGGGCTGGATCAGGCTCTTTTCAAATTAACAATGGACAGGGAATAAAATGTACAAATAAACACTTAAAATATTTATATGATGCAGACCACCTCCGTCCATGGTATTTTTTATCACAACAAAGGAAGAAATCACATTATCAGGAGTCTTGGTAATTACAGAATAGTTATGGAACTTCTATTTGATGTGATGAAGTAATTTTTACCTCTTTTACAGATTGAAAACGAATTAGCAATCTGGCTCCAAGAAAAATTCCTACCACTGTGGTATAGCTTGTTACTTCACCGGTGATGGTAAAGCTGTCTGAGGGTAAGTTGTGCACTGAAACAATCCCTGTCAAAATACTGCCCTTTTTACCTATTGTGTTTGGATGTTTTTGTTTGGTTTTGGTTTTTTTCAGTTGTTGGGGAGTGGGTGGGTGGTGTTTTGTTTGTTTGAGGTGTTTTTTTTTTTCTAATTCCCAGTCATTTTGGAAGTGATACCTCTAAATAGCTGTACTGTAAGATAGGAGGAGTTGTAAACTTAGGATGTGAAGAGGCAGGAATAGGTGCCAGGGAAAGAGGGACTCTACCTCTGTCATCAAAACCAGAGTAATGGAATACCAGCCTACAAGGCTAAATTTGTAAATATTTAGGTGTCTGAAGATGTAGATGGATGCCTAGTGTGATCTCAAAGCCATTGAGTGTAATGATTTTGGTGGGTGTTTCCAAAAATGAAGAGCATACTTCAACTTGTAATAGTCTTTGGGTCTAGTCTGAAAGACACCTAGGCAATGAAAACTGGCTGGCAAAACAAGCAGCACTGCTTGTTCACAAGTCAGATTATCACTGAGTGTTGTGCTCACTTATAGTAAGTCTGGAATCTCCTGTCCCTTCAGATGGCTTGTAGACTTTGGATGGAAAATGCAGAAACAGTTTTTGCATTGACTAAAGTCAAATTAGTATAAAATATATTTATCTATTGTCTTTTATGTGGATGGTCTTAAATTCTGCTCTGAATCAGAAATGAATCAGTAAAAATTTGGCATGCCCTCTTCCAGATAAATTTTGATTAGTTTAAGTGAATTGGCTCGTAAAAGACATCGTTTGATTAAGCCAATGCAATATTGGATGTAAATATGGCCAGCAAAGGTGTTTTCCTTATGTTTACTGTGAAACTAGTGACTCGTATCCATCCCAGCTGATTCTTTACACACGGGAGAGACGTAAGGCTATATGTAGTTGCAGAGATATTCAGACCCTTTCAATTATAAACAAATCTTAGGGAATTACATGTGCACAATGGAAAATATTCTGAGAGGATAAGCTTTACGCTTTCTGGGTTAAGTTTGTATTCTTATTTTCCCAACTGCATGCATGTACCACTGAGGGTGAAACTTCCTGCTATTCACCTGAGATTGCATTGTAATCAGTTTACATACATGACTTAATGGAAGTTTGCTCTGTTTGTCATGTGGCTTTATGAAGTTCTCATTAACCACCAATGGGAATTACATACACATATGAATAAGGAAGCAGTTCATTTCTTCTTTTTTTTCCCCATCATTGAAGCTGCATTCACTTCTAATTGTTTAGTAACTGCAGTCTGACAGCATCTGTTCACTCTCCTGCTTTCAAGTAGCCAATGAGAGAACGAGCTATAAAATCTGAAGGATGTAAATGAAATCGACAAGGAAAATTTAGAGCAGGTATCATGAAAAATGACTGACTAGAAGACTTAAGGGAAGGCCTCCCAAAGGAAGTCATAAGGAGCATTTAATCTAGAGATGTGGAAAATTTCAATTGAAAAAATTAGCTATCAGCAGGTCTGCATTAGGCAACGAGGCACAGAAGCTAGACAGGCTGCCAGGTTTACAGCAAGGCACTACCGTTGCCTTGAAATATACCTCTGACCATAAAGCCTCAGTGTTAGCAAGCTCACCCATTAAAAGCCTTGATTAAAGAATGTGATGAGGTAGGAATGTTGATAGTCATAATTTATATAAAAGATTATATAACGCATTTGTCCATTAAGTCAGTAAAACTAAGGGTTTAAGCCCATATTTTCCAGAATACCTTGCATATACCTTCCAGAATAATGACCAGCAAGCTTCCTCTGGGTGGGAAAAATCTTTCTTCAAAATACAAATGAAAATTGCAAAATTCATAACCATAGAGAGGAAGAGGGACATAAAAGAATTCTGTTGTCTGACAGACAACAAACAGAAGATGGAGGATAGCAGAGTCTTAGATTCTGGCCTCCTCAAGGAATGGTATTTCTTGAATGACAGCACTGCCTCCATTACTGGTGTGGCGCACCTTCAGCGCAATCCCCTGGTGATAGTCTGATGGTTCTTGTAGTATGATACACATTCAGCCTCCTCAAGGATGAGGGGAAAAACAGTGAATCCAGCCCTCTTGCTTTCTGGATGACTGCATCAGTTGGCAGCCAGTATTTACAACAGGGAAACCACCTCCTCTTCACACTGTAAAAGTGGCTGCAGCAGGACTTTCCAAGGGGTTCAGACTGGGAAGTCTTAACAACGGCTCTGGGCTGATGTGGTTTAAAATGAAACGGGGCAATACCCACAGACAACTGGATTTCTAGGGCTGGACAGAACTCTAGGGATTGATTTGTTTTGTTCTTTTTAATATGAAGCTATAATTATTTTTTTAAGATTCTTAGACTGATTGCACCTAGCCCAAACCACATGCAATATCCCACTTTTCAGCTTGTCTTAAGACAGCGGATTCCAAAACTTCCCTCTATTATCACACTAGCTGTGGGAGACAGCTATAGGTAGGTTCCAAGACTTATTTGACCCTTGGTGCCATATGGCTAAGCTTGATTCAGCTTCTGTATATCCTACATAGACCAGTTGGTATACAGCCTGAGAAAACAATTCTATCATTAAAAGAGGTGGTGCCAAGTCCAAAAAAACTGAAAGATTGAGTCATTTTTTACCTTCAGGATTCAGGGGGGTGGGGGAGGGAAGAGTTTATTTAGCCTTTTAACATATTCCTTCATATGTTTATATCCCTCAAAGTCCTCATGAATTTGAAGATTTAGAATTTATTTTAACTTAGTGACATAACCTAAAGTAACGTAAGTAGTGAAAGGCAGACCAGGCAACTACTAATTTCAGTGCAGGGTTCAAACCCGGATATGTTTGGTAATTTCTAAGGTCCAGGAACAAACAAAGAAAAGAAATAGAAGCCTCCATTCCCTGTTCTGAAATGCAAGCTTCCTGGTGGCCTGCTAAGGCAAAATCCTCAAAGGCAGTTATTTAATAGAATCCCATCTATATTACTGATCAAAATTCAGCAGCTTAAAATGTCCAAGGAAGATCTTTATCTTGGCAACTATGCCATGTTACATGTAATTATTATGGAATGTAAAATGGAAGTGAATACTGACTCCGTTCTTCTAAAATAAGACAAGTTATTTTTTCACATTACTGTGCTTCAATGTGGTTCAAACCTCTCTTCCAAGAAATTATTATTCCATCAAGCACTTAAAATTTTATGATTGTGTTATAGTTCAAAAGTTCTTAATGCATTTTGGAAATGCTGGTTGAAAGCAAAATTAATGTGATTTTGCTTCCTTTTTGTTGGGCATTATTTTTCTTTTTTTTTTTTTTTTTTTTTTTTTTTTTGCAATTGATTTCATATAATTTTGCTATACCTATAAACAGCTGGGTTTTACCCATTACTTAGACTGCATCAATGCCATTATGTGTATTACCAGCCCCTCAGAGCTTACTGCTAGGAGTGCTGCAAACCATAAGGTTTTTTACTCTGTTTTTGTACTTGCTTCTTGATCTCTTTGCATCTCATATGATGACTTTTCCTACCTGGTGTATGACTTTCTGGTAGCTAGATAAACAAGGGAAAAATTCTAACTACCTCCCTATTAGTTCTGGATAGGACCGTCTTTGGGGGTAGTTTTTGTTTTGTTTGATTTGTTTGTTTTTCCTTCGGTGGAAAAGAGTACAAGGGAAATTTAAGCAACATGACTATGAATCCACCTGAAGTGGTTAATTGTTCATACTTCACCACTTCACCATACTTCACCGCCACAGTGGTAACAATGATTCATGTAAATCTCTGATGTAGAATGCAGAATTAAGTAAATGATGGTTAAAGTAATTTTCAATCTGTAGTCTTACTGGAGATGCTCAAAACTAGGAGTTCTTTTTTAAACAACACTTTTTATATCACACCAGTGACATCTATGCAACCAAAGTATTACAAAGTTTTAATGACTATATGCTCAAGAATTTCTGAATAAATCTGTTGTAAAAATATGGTGAGTAGGAAAGAATACAATGGTCTTGATGACGAAGGTGAGAACTACCACGTTATCAAACATTTCCACTGCTATATAGTAAAAATGGAAAAAGTATCTTTAGTACTAATGATGCACAGAAAGAAATTTAATGAGATAACTCCAAACAACAGTGATAGACTGTCGTACAAAACTATCCAATGGTGCCTAAATATAAGAGATACACCTCATTTTAAGTTAGATACAGTTGATATAGACCCTTGTTACACTTGATACAGACATTTTACATAGTCAAGCTTGGGGGAAGGTATGAGGGTTGGGTTCTAGACTTCTGCATGGGAAAGCATGCAGACAGGAATAACAGTATTTCCTGTACAAGACATCAGAGCATTGCCTGTATAAAGGCTACTTGTACAATGCAAAATGTCAGAACATTTGGGGTTTTGACAAATGAGCCTTATAAGCAGGAGCTAGAAATAATTTCCACAACTGAAAACATCAGATCTTTCTTCCAAGTGCACCTCCAGTTGCAGCCTATTTCCCTGCAGTGAGACCATTTTTCCTAATTAAGATTATCATCTCTGCCAGGCTGAGCTGTATCTACATCAATTAACTTATTCAAATTGATTATGGAATATGGCCTAGAAGGAATAGTGTGGTGCTCAAGTGATATTTTCTTTCATATGTCTTTTACACGTGCCTTTGTCCTTTGCTTTCATCTCTAAAGGGTCTCACTGGATGGCAAACTCCACTCATCATTTTGAGACAAGCTCCAGACTACAATGTCTTATTTGTCTGCAGGGCAAATTACACAGCATGGGCAAATAGGGCCAAATTATGCCAATGCCTACACTATACTGAGGCCTTTTTAACCTAAGTAGAGCTGACTTAGGTAAGAATAGTGTTTGTTGAGACTTTCAATACTGGTATACACAAAGAAATAGCTTTTTCACATAACTTATCAAGGTAAGTCTTTCAATCGATGAATATTTAATATCATTAGTCTATGTAATAATAACATTACTTGACCAAAAAAAATATTGGCTTGAACAGTGAGAATAGTTTCTCCATACATATGTCCCTCTGAAGATTATGATTCTTTATTTTTTAAAAAAGATCTTACCTCCAGAAATGTTGTTTCCTCCTAAGCCACATTGTTTTCATAGAAGGTAGTTACTAATAATTTCATTGCTGCAAACACTCCTTTACAATGAAGAACTGCTATGTACCTATGATAGTATTCTCTAACATTGTATTTGCAATGTAGTTAGTAATGGTTGACTTACACCACCTACAGTACACACCTTTTATACATCACTTGCACTTTCAAATTTCCTCATCTTTCTTAACTTTTCCAAAACTACTTTGATTTCATGCCTAATACTTGATATTACTGATAGGTTTGTGTAGGCTGTGATATAATAAGCATCGTGGACTACACAATCCAAGTTATGCAACAATGAACACCAGAGTTCAGGCTAAGCTCTGGTGAATGTGGGAGAAAGCTTTTCGTGCGTGTGCTCTCCTTTGCACCAGGTCAAGAGAAAACAACTGAAGAACCTAAACTGCTACTATTCTAACACTGTGTTTTTGTGGGGTTTTACCCTGCCTAAAATCACTACATGCATTTTGAATCTGGCCTGGGAAGAGGAAATAAAGAGATGGAATTTGGAATGGGAGTGATTGGACAGCAATGCGCCTGCAATACTTGTACCAAAGCATATGGACTTTACAGGGAGGGCAAAGAAAGGGGATGCAACAGCCTGTGTAGACTTTCCTGTAACCCTGCCATGCATAGCATGGGTGCACACAAAAGGAAGGACTAGAAAAAGCCAGTAGATGATAATATGCAATATTAGCCCTTACCATCATATCAAATATATAACCTTACAGAATGTGGGCCGCATAAAACAAATAGTGTTGTGTCAGGATTTTTCAATTTCTATTTAGATAACTGGAATAATTAAAAAAAAACCATCCAGTAGAAGGTCACGTGCTCACAGTTAAAATCTTGGCTTCACAGAAATCTTACTGCTTTTAGCAAAGCTGAATTTTCTCCCAGAAAATTTTAAGGAGCATGACCTACTAATTATGGATATATGTTGAGCAATGGAAAAGATCAAGCCTGTGTACTTGGCTCACACAATATGGCTATCTATGGAATTATCCTTTACCTAAAGAATTCACATTTCTAAAATGTATATACTATAGGTCAAATGAATTTATGCAGAAACCTTCTTTTGAAGTTCAAAGACAGCCAAGTTAAGACAAATCATGCCTGAAAAAATATGATCTCTCAATATGAAAGGTTTTGCAGTTATGTATTTTCACATACTGAAAAAAAAAAAAGAAATAATGGCACTAGGTAAGTCCTTTAGATGTAAGAATCTGGTAACTGGAGATGGCCTTGTAGGTAGAAGACTAGGTGGAAGACAATTTGTACCCTTTGGAAGCCTAAGAGAGAGAACAGGGAGAGGCACGTATGACATGTAGGAAGATAGATTGCTGCTTTTTAGCCATAAAATCTGTAAACCTAGAAAAAAACCATGCTTGCTTAGACACATATGTCCAAGTGGGCATTGGATTCAAGTCTTTGTAAAATACAATTTCAAAAATGTCTGGTTCTATAGCCATGTGGAGAAAATGATGAATAAGGAAAAATCCAAGGAGGAATAAATTGCTGGACTTGTCTTCTAGAAGTTAATTTCTAATTCCATCAAAATCAGTTTGTTACATGAGTATTTTTTTTCCTGCAGACAGAATGAATCCCCAGATACAATGAGTTTCAGTTAACTTGCTTGACTTTGCCTTCCTGTCCCGACCCTAGATAGCACAAAGTCTATGACACTGCAATATGCTGAGCCAAGTGATTCAGTAGTGAGGACCAATTTAAAAGTTGGCAATTACAACATGTTGCAACTCTTTTTTTGTTGTTTTTTGTTGTTTGTTTGTTTTTTTT
Source organism: Falco biarmicus (assembly GCF_023638135.1). NCBI lineage: Eukaryota > Metazoa > Chordata > Aves > Falconiformes > Falconidae > Falco > Falco biarmicus. Next base: position 15,570,210 of record NC_079294.1, on the reverse strand, counting down.
CCCAATCAGCTGTTTCAGGCAGTAATGCACCTTGCAATTGGGGTATTATTAAATTATGTTCAGAATCCCTGAATTAAAACTATCTACAATTGGTCTTATAATATAGTTCTATACAAAGACCAGATTCTGTGTAGCCAAAATGACCTCTTTGCTGCTTCTCTGAGGTAGGACATGGAAGATGTTAACTTACCCTAAGTCAGTTCCAGTTTTCTGAATACTTCTGTGGAAAGTGCGTAATTATTTCAAGTGAAATGGACAGAATAATTCTGATAAAACAAAGCTGTGACAAAAGTCATTGTTTGAAATTTCTTTTTTGTTGAGGGGGGAACATTTTGGCTTTGATATAAGTGCTCTCTGCTAAAAACATAAACATGTATATATGCATATAGACACACACTGGAAACAAAAGATACCTATTTTTTTGCCTGTTCTACCGCTCACAGACCTGTGTGCTGTTTCACTGGGCTAAGTGTGCTTGTTCTGTCTATCAGACAAGATAGATAATCCTGTCCATCAAACCAAAGCAAAACAGGGGGACTATTTGATTCTTTTTTTCTGTTTCCTTTTATATCCGTTTTGATATTAAACAAATACATGTTGATAACAGGCAAAAATGGATGGGCACTTTGAAGACTTAAACAACTGTATTTCTTAAAATAATATGGTAAATATTAGCCAGCCAGGTCATTTCATTTCCTACAAATCATTCTTTAAAATGATACAAGTTTGAAAACTCACCTTTTTCATATTAAGTAACTTCTTTATTTTCTGTTATAGATGTTGAGAGTGAAAAAAACCCAAACAATTGGATCAATCAGTTTATCTTACGTTAAAGGTAAGAAAAATTGGGATGATATCATTCCAGCATAATGCAGTATTGGGACTACATATGCTGTATACATTCAATGCTTTAACAGTATTTATAGAAGCATTCTTAGGACACAATCATACTATTTTTTCTTTATTTTGAATGAGTAAAATATGAGGTGTGCTACAGCAACACTGCTTAATAGGAGAATACATAGTAAAAAAGGGACTGCAAATGTCCTTTATTGCTATTGGTGATTTAATAACTATCTTTGGAAGAGCTGGAAGTAGAGTTTTATAGAAGAAAAATCATCAGGTTTTGCTCAGTGACTTTATATGCACAGTATTTAGCATATACACATCTAAACTGAAATGGCAACTTTTAAAATTGCTTTTAAGAAAAAGGCTAGTAATCATACTTGTAATTTATTTCAGTAGGTTTATTTATTTTGGACGATGTTTCTTTTCTGAAGTATGCCCTCCTATATAAACAAGGTAAATTATTTTGATGTATTTCCTTGGTGTATTTAAGGTTAACCCTAGTGAGAAATGCCCCTCTATTAACACTGAACTTGAACAGAATTGGTTGATGCAGTGAATAATTCCAAAGTATGCATTCCAAATGATGACCCCCTATTTTAAGAGTTGATGAAATTAGACTGCAGCTTCAATCATATCAGTTCAACTTAACAAAATAAAACCTCACTGTTGCTAGAAGACATCATTTTCTGGCCAGTGCCGCTAGAACAATTCCCATTGATTTCACAGGAAGCCAAATTGTATCAAGCTGGGCACTTTAAAGACCCTTATCTCCCTTGGACCATTTTTCTGTAATACCTTTTTTTAAGGAAGTTATCTCCAGTCTGGGAAAATAAGACCACCATAAACATTTCTGCTATCTTTTATATTTATAAAGTCAATCACCTACACTGCAATCAATCACTTCAACACTGCTATTTGTTTCTTCATTAGTTTAGCCCCTTCAAAACCGAGATTCTCCACCAAACCACAATAAGCTTGTGTGAATGTTAGCCTGTGAATAATATTGACCGACATGCAAATCTGCACATAAAGGTGATATACCTGCCTATATGTGGGCAAAATCCAGTCCTTTTTTATACCCATTTATGCTTGGTTTAAACACATGAATCAAAGACTTAACTTTTTTTATATTTATATATAGAAATATGCATGTTCAGTTAAAATTGGAATTAGTGTTTTTCATCAGGAGTTCTGCTTAAACATAATGTAGTGAAATTCTTATAGCAAAAGAGCAGACACCTGAACCCATGGATGTCATGAGCCCTATTAGTCCCGCTGATGCTGGGAGCAAAAAACAATCCAATCTCTGACTTAAAATTATTCTCAGTGATGACACTCCATTGCTTGTCTTGATGACCTATAATAATGATAAAAATTAATGCATTAGTCACATGCAATCAAATTGGCTCCGAGTAAGTAATGCAGTCTGATTAGGAATATCCTTCTTTTCAAAATTTCCCCTTCTTTTCACTGTACAGCAAGCGATGTCCATTGATTGGGGGGGGGGGGGGGGGGCGGGGGAAGAAAAAAAAAAAAAGAAAGAGAATTGAATTGCAAAGGGGAAATTAATTATAACAGACACTTCAAAAATCTTTTTTTTTTTTTTAAAAAAAGAATAAATTTCTTTGGGAATTGAGTTTACTGACAGTGTACAAGTAAGTATTCAGTGAAAATACACTTGTTCTTTGAAGCACTATAATCAAAGGTAACATGGATTCTTCTTTTTGTAAACCTATCTGTATGACATACTTTTGCAGTCTTGTGGCTTTCATAAAATCACTGTTACTGCTTCTTCATTCTTCTCTTCCACATCTCAGTCTGCAACTGCTTATGTTTAGATGCGCCTGTGCAGTTGTATTAAGTCAGATGAGAATATATCAGGACACTGACTATTTTAGCTCAATGAAGGAAAACTGCACATTAGATCAGTTTACTAAATAATTTGCATCCAATTTGTATACTTCTACCTATACTGGCTTACAGGTGTGTGTAGAATTAAGACATTCACATAAACAGACATGGAGGCTAGCAAACAATATTGCTGATGTTTCCATCAACTGTCATGTAAAAAGAGGTTCTCAAATATGGCCTTTTTTTTTTTTTTTGCTTACGTTTTCCATTTTCAAGCTAAATAATACTCAAAGCTCCAATCTGAATTTAAAATTAGCATGCACAGTAGAAATTAAAATGTTTCAATGATGTGTGTTACATCCTGTAGGTGCTGAAGGAGGAATAACACGTTGTGCCAGGAAGAGCTGCTGCTAGGTAAGACTATTGCAGAATTTCACTGGGCTTCAAAAAAGTTTGGGATGTGATACATTGCCAAGCGAGCTTTTAGAAGAGAAAGAAGCAATTACTTTTAGAGGGGTTTACTTTGTGTTGTTACATTAGGTTAAAAATATAAGTGTTAATTGCCCCCTCCTCCTTATTAACAGCTCAGATTAAGTAACCAAGAATGCCACTTATTTAGTGAAATATATTTTAAAACTGCAATACAACTTTGTTTCAAAGATACTAATATTAAACCTGATTATCCTGATATACTTGCTTAATTGTCATCATAGTATCTTTAGTAACATGAATGCTTCTTGAGATAAATTGCTGCATTTAGTGCAGCATTGAATACATCAGCAAAGATAATACAGTCATTTTACTTATATTATGTATCTAGACTACAAGCTAGCTAATTGTAACATAGTTCTATGTTTTTAGAGCAGCCCATTAAAAATGAAGACCAAAGTTCCAGTCTAGTGCATAAATGCAAAATAATTATTTCTTTAAAAACACTTTTTCTTCCCAGAGCTGTGGTCAGATCAAAAACAAAACAGGAGGCATAAAGAGAGTTACTAGCCATTTCTTCAACAACAGTACTACAATAGGAAGGTGTCCTCCGATTTACAGCGAGAGTTTTGAAAACATCCTGCTTTCTTGCATATGCTTTTTTTTCTTTTAAATTACATTGCAGTTTATGTTGTTTCAAGTTATAAATTTATTAAAATTATTGTAACAATAACAAGGACTAAACAAAATCCAGATTCCTCTGGAGTAGTCACATACTGTAGTTCTTTGCAGCACTAGAAACATGATTTTATTCTGATTACTGACTTATGGTTGAATTCCAATGACATCAACACAAATTCAGTAGTCCCACAGTACCTCTCCTGTAGTATATTTACTGATTATTTAACAATAATCTTGCAAACAATTTAAAACACTTACACTCTTTTTTTTTTTTTTTCCCCCATATTGGCCTTTTCTTCTGGTCCCTTTAACTGCTCTGAGAAAGGAGTACAGCTAATACAAAATAATTGTACAAGCATTTTGAGATAAAATGTACTCTGAAATATAATAACATGCTTTAGAAAACATTTTCTGTAATTTGCTTTTTTTCTTTTTAAAGACAGCTCTGAAACCCTGGACTATGCTATTGATATGTAGGGCACAATATTAACAATGATGGTCACATAATCACATCCTTGGAGTGTCGTAAGTTCTCACGATAAGCCTGCCTGCTAGAAATATGTTGCACGAAGGAAGAGAGACACCCCCAGAAGGAACAATAAAGATGATTAATCCAGCAGACAAACTACTGAGTGGTAGGTTTCAACAGTTTCATGTGACTCTAAAATTGCCTTGTTGATTTAGAACAGTAACTATCTGCTTAGCACATTTCCTTTACCAAGAAAGGATAACAGTTAATACACCACAAACAGAATCAATATTAAAGTATGGTTTAATATACAGAAAGTCATACAAATTATCACTGCTTGAAGTGCCATAGGCGGCTTTCACCACCACCCACAACTGGTTTACATGTTTAATTTCCCTCCTCAACCAAATGATAAATGAATTCAGAGCAGTGTGTTAAGTTAACCAGAATTTAAAATAGCAGATATTTTAAAACAAAATGTAGCATGAAACAGAAACAACAAATAGGATTATACTGTTCTGTGGAGAAAACAAGCAGATCTCAATTTTCGGAGTCAGCTACCAATTGGTTTTTTTATACCACTTTATACCCTTCTGACACTTAGGGCACTCTTCATGTATGGCCAGGCAGATCTCCTGAAATGAAGTTACTAAAACAAATACACAGCAGGGAAACTTGGGTTTGTCTTTTCCTTTGCCTGAGAAGGTTTGTTTCACATATATTGGTGCCTGTCATGGCAGCTTGTGGTGCTTTGATTAAGTGTCTCAAAAGCTACACCACTCATTGCTCTGTAATGTTATCATTGCATTCATAAGATGAATTGCTATACTGTAAATCACTGTCACCAGTTCTCAGAGATGAGCATAGGACAAGCGAGTTGCATTGACCCAGTGTATGTGAGACACCCTTCTGTTTTGCTGTTTTCTGTTCTGTCCTTGCATAGCAATGAAACGGACTGCTTCTTCATCCTGCTAGATAGTAATCAACTCATGTTGGTTTTTTTTTTTTTTAATTAATAGAATTGTAATAAAAGGCAAATACATAGACCTACCTTTGTTATTCCCCACTATCATCCTCTATTAGTTTTCACAAAACGTTTTTTTCATAAAATAAAAAGGCAAAACAGGTGTTAGATTATTTATGTTTGACAAATTCATAGCATTTAAATAATTAAAACTAATTTGTGTTGAGAGCTACAGTTGCATTTTTATTAGAGAAACAAGTACAAATAGGCATCACTACAGAGCTGTTTATTCAATAATGAGATTAAATGAAATGGATTTCGTAGTCTCAATTCTTTGATTAATGTGGCAATTGGAACTCTTAACTTCTGTGCCCTAACAATGAGGAAACAGCTGCTCACCCGCTATAATTCCGTAAAACTTTTTTTTCTTTAAAGCTACACATTTTAAATTATCCCTGAAAAAATATTGTAAGCAAAATACCGAATGCTTTCAGTTTAAACAATATTTGCATTATAAACCTGAAATTATACTATTTTTAATTTAATCACAAAAGAGAAAGATTCATTTACAAAGCAGTATGTATATTTATATGTAATGTAAACCTTTCTGCATATTTTTCTGCTTATATAATATAGAAGTTACTATATTAAACTGCATAGAAAAAATACTGTACTTTAAAAATAATGAATTCTAAATGAATTAGCCTACAGTATTTAAATACAATTTTAAGAGGAAAAAGATATGAATACAGCTACAAGCAGAATGTGCTGTGTGTAAAATTGTCTGCTAAGAACCAGTTAAAGCAGCACAGTACTTACCCTTTGAACACAAAGCATCAACATATAATTGCAGGTAACAATCATATACTATTAAATGTTTAAGGAAAAAATAAAGCAGCAAACTTCTAAAAGCAATATATATAATAGAGTATGTTGTTCCTTTGTTCACTAAAGGTTTTTCAAGCATTTTTAGTAAAGATGCAGCATATTATATGTACAGGGACTGCATTGCACCAGATAGTGACATGCTAAGCCATGTTCGCCTTGCATTTAAGAGATACCATTTGAATCTCTCTCACTTCTAGAATAAACCAGTCTCAGTTTGTGAATCTGTGGCAAACAGTAGCACTCAATCAACACTTTTTTCCATATCCATATCAAAACATTTAAAATTTGGACTATGTAGACACC